>NC_051308.1:57626307-57933807 GCF_015220235.1 Choloepus didactylus | reverse complement strand
CATTGGCAAGTCTGAGAGACTGTAAGGCTTCCATTTCCCTTAGACGAGCTTCCCCAAGTGTTGTCATCTGAAAAGGAGTTACAAATCAAGGATAAGGACATAGAGAACCCAGCCTTCCCCTAAAACTCAATGGTCCTAGCATTTAAGAGGATGGGCTGCAGAGTAGATCACCTGCATTCAAATCCTGGCTCTGCCTCACACTAAACTATGTGACCACAGGCAATATACTCTACTTGGCTAAATTTCCTCAAGTATAAAATAGAGATAATTACAGTGCACACCTCACAGGGCTGTGATGATGATCAAATGAGAGATGTGAGACAGAACATAGAACATTCTGCCTGGCACATGGTGAACACTTAAATGTGAACAATTACTTAACACATACCACTTAAAATTTTTTTTATTGTAGTAACATGTACAAAACATAAAATTTCTCATTTTATCCACTTTTGTATGTACAATCATTGGGATTACTTATATTCAAAACATTACCAAAACATTCCCATCACCCCAAAAAGAAAATCTGGACCAATTAAGCATTAATAACTCCTCATTCCCTCCTTGCCCCTGGTAAATTCTAGTTTACTTGCTGTCTCCACGAATCTGCATATTCTAGGTATTTCATATTAAGTGAAATCATACAATATCTGTCTTTTTATGTATGGCTTATTTCCCTAAACATGATATCTTCAAGGTTCATATCTGTGTAGTTGCATGTATCATTATTTTTAAGTCTGAATAATATTCCACTTTTTGCAGAATATTTCACATTTTGCTTATGCATTCATCAGCTGATAGAATTTGGGTTGCTTCTCCTTTTTGGCTACTGTAAATAGTGCTGTTGTTATGAATGCCAGTGTACAAATACCATTCGAGTCCCTACTTTAAGTTCATTTGGGTATATACCTAGAAATGGAGTTGACAGATCATATGGTAATTCTACTGTTAACTTTTTGAGGAACCACTGAACTGTTTTCCACATTGGCCATACAATTTTACTTTCTCACCAAAAATGTGCAAGAGTTCCTATTTCTCTGCATCCTCACCAATACCTGTCATATATGTATATATTTTAATAACGGCCATTCTAGTTGATGTGAAGTGGTATCTCACTGAGGTTTTTATTTGCATTTCTCTAATGGCTAATGATGTTGAGGATCTTTTCATGCAGTTATTTGGCCATCTGGCTATCTTCTTTGGAGAAATGTCTATTCATGTCCTTTGCCCATCTTTTAATAGGGTGGTTTGTTTTTCTGTTGTTAAATTTTGTAGGAGTTATCTATTCTAAATATTAAACCTTTATCAAAAATGTGGTTTCCAAATATTTTCTCTTATTCTATAGGTTGTCTTTTCACTTTCTTGATAATGTCCTTTGATGCACGAAACTAAATTTTGCGAAGTCCAATTCATCTACAAGTTTTATGGCATTGGTGCTTATATTTAGGACATTAATCCATTTTGAGCTAATTTTTATATATGGGCAGGATGCAGGGGTCCACTTTCTTTTGCATGTAGATATCTAGTTTTCCCAGCACCATTTGTTGAAAAGACTGTTCTTTCCCATTGAGTGGACTTGGCATCCTTGTCAAAAACCAACTGGCCAAAGGTATGAAGTTTTATTTTCAAACTCTCAATTCAATTCCATTGGTCTGTGTCCACCCTTGCGCCAATACCACAGTGTTTTGATTGCTGTAGCTTTGCAGAACATTTTGAAATCAGGAATTATGAGTCCGGCAATTTTAATCTTCTTTTTCAAGATGGTTTTGGCTACTTGGGGTCTCTTGCCCTTCTGCATGAATTTGTTGGTTTTCATTTCTGTCAAGAAGGCTATTGGAATTTTGAGTGGGATTGAGGTGAAAACATAAATCACTTTGGATAGTATTGACATCTTAATGATATTAAGTATTCTGATCCAAGAACATGGGGTTTTTCCATTTATTTAGGTCTTCTTTAATTTCTTTTAGTTTTCCATATACAAACCCTTTAAATAAATTTAATTATTTAATTAAATAAATTAATCCTTGGTTAAATTTATTCCTAGATATTTTATTCCTTTAGTTGCTATTATAAATGGAATTTTCTTGATTTCCTTTTTTAATTGCTGGTGAGACTAGAAACACTACTGATTTTTGGATGTTGATTTTGTACCCACCTTTTGAATTTGTCTAGCAGCTTTCTTGTAGATTCTTGGGGATTTTCTATACATAGTACAATGTCATCTGAGAATCCTTTCAATTGGGATTATTTTATTTCTTTTTATTGCCTAACTGCTCTGGTTAGAACTCTAATATAATATTGAATAATATAATGTTGAATAATGACAGTGGGCATCCTTGTCTGGTTCTTAATCTTAAAGGGCAAGTTTTCAGTCTTTCACCATTGAGTATGATGGTAGCTGTGGGTTTTCATATATGCCCTTTATCACATTAGGTATAGTCAGAAAACTATTCCTAGTTTTCTAAGTCTTTTTTATTAAGAAGGTGTGCTGGATTTAGTCAAATGTCTTTTCTGTGTCAACTGAGATGATCATGTGGTTTTTAACTTCTGTTCTATAAATGTGATATATTAAATTAATTGACTTTATTATGTTGAACCACTGTTTCACATGTAGGATAAATCCCACTTGATCATGATGTATAATTCTTTTCATGTTCTGTTTGATTTGCATGTATTTTCGTGAGGATTTTTGCATTTGTATTCATTCACAAGAAATACTGGTCTGCAATTTTCTTTTTTGTGCGGTATCCTTAACCTGGCTTTGGTATTGGGGTGTTGCTGGCCTCGTAGCATTTTAGGAAACAGAACCCTACTCTGTGAATTTTTTTTTAAGAGTTTGAGCAAGAATAGTGTTAATTCTTCTCAGAATGTTTGGAAGAACTCCCCTGTGAAGTCATGTGGTCCTAGGCTTTTCTTTGTTGGATAGTTTTTGATTACTGATTCTCTTTACTAGCTATTGGTCTGTTGAGATCAGTTTCTTCTTGAGTCAGCTTCGTTTGTGTGTTTCTAGGAATTCGTCCATTTCACCTAGGTTATCTAATTTGTTGGCATACAGTTGTTCACAGCATCCTCTTACAGTCCTTTTAATTTCTGGGGTGGGGGGAATTGGTAGCAATGACTCCCCTTTTATTTCTGATTTTAGTTATTTGCATACTCTTTTTTTATCAGTCTACCTAAAGATCTGCAATTTTATTGATCTTTTCAAAGAATCAACTTTTCCCTCATTAACGCTATTGTTTTTCTATTCTTTATTTCATTTCTCTCCACTCTAATATTTATTATTTCCTTTCTTCTGCTCAATTTGGGTTTAGTGTGCTCTTCTTTTTTTAGTCCCACTGGGTATAAGGCTAGGTTACTGATTTGAGATCTTTCTTCTTTTATAATGTAAGCGCATTTACAGCTACAAATTTCTATCTGAGCACTGCCTTTGCTACAACCAATGTTTTGGGTAGACAGTGTTTTAGTTTTCATTTATCTCGAGATATTTTCTAATTTCCCTTGTGATTTTCTTTGATCCACTGGTTGTTTAAGAGTAAACTGCTTAATTTCCACCTAACTGCAAATTTTCCAGTTCTCCTTCTGTTACTGGTATCTAGCTTCATTCAATTGTGGTTGGAGAAGATAATTTGTATGATATCAGTATTTAAACTTTATTGAGATGTGTTTTGTAACCTAACATATAAGCTTATCCTAGAGAATGATCCATGTGCACTTGAGAAGAATATGTACTCTGTTGTCGTTGGATAAAGTGTTCTATACATATCTTTCAGGTCTAGTTGGGCATATCACTTCTTAAAAGTCCAACTTCCCTGCACATTTATCTCCTAATAATTCACTTATCTCGAAACATACAGGCTATTCACCCTCCATGTATGCAAAGTTCTGAGGTTCTCCATTTGTTGTTCAGTTCCATCAGCTTTTGTGTCCTTCTAAAAAGGTACGTTAGGCAGACAAAGTCCCAACAGCAGCCACTATGCAGCAGCAATCTAAATCTTTCAATGTTAAGTGTGCTGCACACAGCAATGCAGACAATAAAACAGGATCCTTCATGAAAAAATTAAATAGTAACCACTTTACCAGACTTTTCTTACACTCACACAAGCTATTAAATAAGATCATCAGGGCAAAGGTAAAAGTAAGTAATCTGTAAAGTCTCTCTTTGTAAAGAAAGCCAAGTTACAGGAAAGTGCACAGTTCAGTTAAACCTCTATGAATGACTTGAAAACACATATACACACATGTAGAATCACCTTTATAGTAAAAAGCTGAAGTAATTCTGAACACATTTCTGAATACTGTTTATAAACTGTCAATAAATGGAACTTTTTTACATGAACAGATTAAGCATCTACTATATACAAGGTATCCAATACATAAATAAGTCCAGGCATTACAAGTTTACTCATTGTGCACACATGAAATAAAAGCAGAGTTTAAAGGTGGCAAATTCGAATCATTAGCCATGTCAGACTTGGCCACTACCACCTCAAATTTAATGTCCAGCTTCTGTGGCTAGTTTCCCCAAGGAAAGCATCAACAGAGCTTACCAAATGCAGGTCATGCTCAAATAAGGATCCAATACACAATTTCAAGTATATTTCTTATTGTAAATTGGTAAGCTGGTATTGCAGTTTCACATTATCTGTTAGCCTTGATCTCCTTAGTCAACATCCCTGGATCAACCCATGGGCAATGACAAGACAAGAGTTTCTGAACCTCCAAGATTCAGACTGGAAGGCTTTCCCTGGCTCTTATGCACCTCTGTGTATCTTCTGTTCAAAACCATTATGTTTAACAATTTTCAGAAAATTTATTTGATAAAATTGGGTAAATTTTAAAGTCTGCCTTCCCAATATTCTTGTAAACAAGGAAGAGTTAGAAATTATCCTTCTCAACAACAGAGAAAGTAGAGGGGCAGGGGGGGAGAGGTGTCTACTACGTACAGCTGAAGCAGTCTCTTTGCTCTCAGTTAAAGCTCTCTCCAGGTCACTTAGACTCTCTAATTTGGTGGTTCTCTTTTTTCCACTTGGCAAGGGCTCCTTTAACTTTCTCTGTTTCCTCTTCAATCCCAAAGGGCCAATATCACATCGAGGACACAGCACCTAAAATGGAACAAAGCAAAACCATTTGTAAAACGGATTACTTGAAATCATTTATTTGAAAGCATTTATGGAGTAACAAAACAAAAGCCTAAGTGGTAGAAAGGATATACATTTCTTAATAGCTAACATTTTCTTAGAAACATGCAGCCCTGTGGCCAAGAGACTTCCCTTAAAAAAAAAAAAGATAGAAAAAAAGTTCTTAAAGAGGATTTTAGTTTCCAGATTCAATTAATAAGTAAAAATGTGATATATGCCTATTCTACTCATGATGCACAACCAATATCAGTTTATCAGAAAATGGAAAGTGCAGCTAGAGTGCTTTATGAGAGATAGGATGGGTAAGATCATTTACCAGTTTGGTTAGTGAAGCATAGCCAAGGTTAAAAGTTCAATTTCAACACAGGTTGAGGAGCATCACACAATAAGAAAAAATGCTAAAGGTACCCAGAGAACATTTAAAGGTTGCTTCACCAGAAGCTTAGAAGTATTTCCTTGGCTCTAATGGAAAAATAACTACAGAACATAGATCAATCACTGATGTCATCTTTGTATGTGATGCGCTGCGCTGCATATTTTACCAAGCTAGGATATCTAAGGTCTGATGGATGCACTGGTTGTAAACTTACCTCTAAGAGAGAATATGGAGAATTCTCAGTCAAGAATGTATTAGCGGCACATTCTTTCCAAACCTGAACCTCAGCTACTAGTGACTCCAGTCTTGGTAAAGAATTCAGATGTACTGGGATAGATCGGCCCCGTGCAACGAGTTCTATAAGTGTGTCTAACACTGGGACACGTCCTCCAGCCTAATAAATTAAGAAAAATTATAACAATTTAGAAAGAAAAAAATAATGACTATGTAAAAGTCAGAAAAAGCACAGATCAGATTGGGCCTACTCCATGATTTCAACTATGTTAAATCCACAGATGTAGACAAAATCTGCCAGCTGACCAAATGGTCATAGGGGTTGGGTAAGGGTGATATTTGCTCATTTATTCAATAAATACTTAAGAGACCCTAGTTTGTGCTGTTTTAAGGATAAAATGATAATTATGACATATACTGTTGTTTCTTTGTTCTGACTATTTACACCCTTCTATATTCACTTGTCACTTGATTGCTACAAATAGTCTGGAAAAAAAAATTCATCAGAAATGGAGATTTGTAATTAACTCAAGATTCATACTGACTTACATAAAGAAAAGCAATGAAACAGTACTTATCTCCAACCCACTATCCAATGATGTATTACAATAATTTGGATACTCAGTATAAATTATTCATTAAACTAAAATGTGTCGAAGAAGCCCACTGGTTCTCAAACTTTAACATGCGTAAGAATAATCTGGAATGCTTATTTAAACAGTTTCCTGGGCCTCATTCCCCAGATATTCTGATTCATTAGGTCAGGACAGGGTCCATGAATTTGTATTTCAAATAAGTTCCTAGGTGATGATGCTACTGACACTAATGCTGCTGGGTCTGGGGATGACAATTTGAGAACCACCAAGACACCCAAACTGGAAGGAAGAATAAAAGCATTATGCTATTGGGGGTGGGGACAGCAGGGGAAAGCAAAGGCTTGTGCTAATACAATGATAAATCTTAACACTGCTAATGGTAAATTATCCAGATACGTCTTCTGATGTGACACAGTATGAAACACATTATAATCCGAAGTTTTGATGTATTCCAGCTAAAAATGTTTAACTTCAAATCATCAAGGCTTTAAAATAACTTCCAAATTGTAGGAAACACAAGGATTAGAACACACCACAAAGAAATAACCATGCAAATCCTGAAGGTGGAAGATACCACAAGACAACTGTTCTAAGGGTGGGGGTGGGGGTGGGGGAGGGGCTATATAACCAATTAGTTGCAACACGTGGTCCTAGACTGGACAAACAACTATAAGTGATCTTAGGAACAACTGAGAAAAACTGAATATGAACTGGGTAGACCGATATCCACTACTTTTAATTTTTGTTACTTTAAGATTAAAACTGTTAGGGCATGCAAGCCCTGCCCCAACCAAGATAGCACAGTGAGACACTTCAGGGTTCCTCACCTCAGGAGCTTTGAATAACCAGCAAGAACTGGCAGAAACATTCTTTTTCAAAGCTCCAGAAAAACAGTTAAAGGGCTACAGTAATAGCAAATGAAAAAAACAAAAAAAAAGACCCCTTAAAAGCAGTAATTTTGTGGTACCCTGCTGGCCCCGCCCCACCCCTCACTGGCTCATCGTGGAGGCAGCCTGTGCTCCCAGTGCGGATCCCTGGTAACCCTCGTGCACATATTGGGAGCATGTGTGTCTGCCACAATCTGTCTGGTGGTGGCCTGAGGGACTTGCCGTCCCAACACACTCCTGTGGCTCATGTAGCTCTCCAACAGGACATTGTGGAGAGCAGTCAAGTCATGTGCCTGGGTTAACAGATTGTCAGCTGTAGCACATACAATGCAGTGCCCGGGACCATGAGGAAACTGTTCTTGAGAAAGAAAGGATATTTCTATCTGTGTAAATGGGGTGATTCCTAGGATCACAGGTGCATGCTCAAGACAAGGCACATGCACAGAAAGGCCCCTAAGCTTTGGCCTCAAGCTATTCTCTAAACTCATTTTTATCAATAAATTCTGAAGGAGAACACTCCCACAGGCTAATCTGCAAAGACTAAGAGAGGTGTTCTCCTTTTTCCTTTTTTTTTGATAGCCCTGGCATTCAAAGTCATTCAAAGCCGTAACACTAAATGGATACAAGCTTAAGGAACAGATGCCTCCGAGTCTAACTGCAGTGATAATATGTTAAAATATGACAATATTCAGGATTCAACAAAAGATTACAAAATGTACAAACAGGAAGCAATGGCCCAGAAAAAGGAGAAAATGAAGGCATTAGGAACCAGATGAGGACTAGACTTGAGACATATCAAACTTTTTAAAAAATGGTCCTAAATATGCTCAAAGAGCTAAAGGAAAAACATGGACAAAGAGCTAAATGAAATCAGGGAAATGATGAACACAAAAAGAATAACAATAGAGATAGCAAGTATGAAAAGGAACCAAACAGAGCTGCATACCACAGTAACAGGAATTTAAAATTCCCTAAAGGAGTATGACAGCAGATTGGAGGTGGCAGAAGAATCAGTGAACTTGAAGCTAAGACAATTAAATCATCCAGTCTGGGGCCCAGAAAGAAGAAGAAAAAGAAAGTATATCAATACACATATTATGGGAGTCCCAGATGAAGAAGAAAAAGAAAGAGGCTGAAAAAATATTCAAAGAAATAATGGCAGAAAACTCCCCAAATTTAAGGAAAGACATGAATATACACATCCAAGATGTTCAACAAACTCCAAACAGGACAAATCCAAATGGACCTAAGCCACATTGTTATATACCATGTAGTAAATATAAAGAGAATTCTAAAAGCAACAAGAAAGAAGCAATTTGCCACATACAATTAGTCTCAATAAGATTAAGAGCCAATTTCTCACTGGAAACCATGGAGGCAAAAGCAGTGGGATGACATATTTCAAGTACTGAAAGCAAAAAAAAAAAAAAGCCAATCAAGAATTCTATATCTGGCAAAACTGCCTCTCAAAATGAGGAAGAGATTAAGACATTCTGAGATAAACAAAAGCTGAGGGAATTTGTCACTACTAGACCAGCCCTACAGGAGATGCTAAAGAGAGTTGTGCAAGCTTAAAGGAAAGGACAATATATAACATAGCTGCATAAAGAAATCAAGATTTTTGGTGAGGTTAATGACATAAGCAAATATAAATGTCAGTACTATTGTTATTTCTGATTTGCAACCCCACTTTTTACTTCCTACAGATCTAAAGGGCAACTGCATAAAAATGTAATGATTAATCAGTGGTTTTGGATTCAACGCATAAACATGTAATTTGTGTCAAAAACCACATAAAGGTGAGGAGAGAAAGAAGAGTATTTGAATGTAATTTGTGTGTACTATTGAAGTTAAGTTGGTATCAAAGCAAACAAGAGTATTACAGATTTAGGAGGTTAAATTTAAGCTCTATGATAACTACAAAGAAAATGTCAGAGGATATGCAAGTTCATAGAGACTGAAATTAGAATACGAGTAGCCAGGGGTTAAGGACAGGAGGAATGGGGAGTTAATGCATAATGAGTATAGGGTTTCTGTTTGGAGAAATGGGGAAGTTTTGTAAAGGGAGGCAGTAATGGTGCCACAAATTTGTGAATGTGATAATCCCACTGAATGGTATGTTAGGGAGTGGTTGAGATGGGAAAGTTTATGTGGTATATTTGTTTCCACAATTAAAAAAAAAAAAAAAAAGTAAGAGCAACTAAAAGACATGACAATTAAATGCAAAACTTGATCCTGGATGGGATCTAATAAGGCAGGAGAAAAGGCTCAAAAGGACATTATTGAAAATGTACAGTGTTCCCATTTGGAATGATGGAAATGTTTTGTTGTTGGATGGTGGTGATGGTAGCATAATATTGTGACCATAATTAACAGCACTGAAATATATATCTGAATGTGGTTAAAAGGGGGAAATGTTGGGTTGCATATATGGAAATAGAATAAATTTTTTTTTAAAGTCCATGGAACTGCATTACACAAACAGTGAACCCTAAATTAAACCATAGACTATAATTAATAGTACAATTATAAAAATGTGCTTTCACCAATTTAACAATGTACCACACCAATGCAAAGTGTTAATAATAAGGCAGTATAAGGAATGCTGTATTTTATGCATGATTTTCTATAAACCCACAACTTCTCTTAAGAAAAAAAATTGGAATGTGGACTGTAAGCTTTGTATCAATGTTAAATTTATAGAACTTGATAACTGCACTTAAGGAAGTTATACAATGAATAAACATGGTAGCAGTAATTGTTCAAGGAGCACTTATGATGTATACAACCTACACTCAAGTGTTCGGAAAATGCATTGTTAAATAGATGTACATAAAATTAGATAAACAGATTTAAGAAAGAAAAAGAAGGAAAAAAACAAAAGGAAGGAAGAAGGGCAAATGTGGCAAAATGTTAAAATTGGTGGATCTGGGTATCTGGGTGGTTAGGGGTATGGGGTTTGTATTATCTCTATAATAGTTAAAAGTTTGAAAGTATTTCAAAATAAAAAGTTAAAAAAACTGTTAGGGTATAAATGTTCTGCCGAACACTTAAAATGAATAAATGACTCAAAATTATACGCTATTTCTATATATTCAATTAAGAAATATACAGAGTGCTTGCTATGTATAAACCAGAACTCTGGATAACATTTTAAAATAAATTATCCAATATGAAGTGGTTCCTTATTGTTAATCATATATATTAGTCCTTAAATACATTATGCAAATAAAGGCTAAGCTAGTATTTCAAAAATGGCGCAAAATTTGCTTTCTGCCCTTATGGACACTGTTCCAAACACAGTACTAAGTAGCACATAAGTACTAAATATAAAGGGAGCCAACCTATATCCAAATGTCCTCTCTTTTTGATTTCACATGTTAGTCTCTCCTTATTGCAATAACTTTACCTTCTGGACTGCTACCAATTATCGAGTGAAAAGGGGGACCATGAGGGTGTAGGAAAACTAATCACTACAGTTCCAACAATGATTGACAAGCACCTGAATCTAAAACTCACATTAAGGAATTTTACTTACACAGTAAATGCCTTCCTTAGTTTTTCTTTGGTTAGCCTTAATTATGTAATCTCCTCAAATAATGTAACTTCTCTTCCCTATATACTAAACAGATGGCCAGATGTTTGATTATGAACATCTGTACTGAACTGTCCTGACATTTCTTGTTAGGAACTGTCTAATTAGCACCACTTAAAATCACACAAATATTCAGAAAATCAAATCTTTCATTTCTAGAATCTGATGGCCTCCACAAAACCAAAATTGAGACCCGAGAACAGTATACATTTTTAAAAACATAGCCTATTAAATAGTTCACAGATCTTGTTTCTCACTGAGTCCACAAGACCTGTTGGTTTTAAATGACTAAAGAGGTAAATGAAGACTCCCCACCACCATTTTCTTCTTTTAAACCTATAGGCAAGACAGTGAGGATAACACCTAGCATAGAGCCACAAATACTTGGTGATAATTCTCAAGGAAATTTTTTTGTTTTGTTGCATTTCTTCAATAGGGTTGCAGGGGGCACTTTTATTTAAGTCACTACTGGTGAAAATTCTGTGCCTTTGGGTCTGATTTGGCCATGCAGTCATATAACTAGATTCACTGAATCTGCTACTCTTGATTGCCTAAACTCCCAACCTTGTTCACTGCCAACAAAGTTCCACAAGGCAATCATACTTATCAAGGATCAGAAACTACACCTCCTCTTACAAGTCCATTTTTAGCCTTTTCTTCAATCCTAACCACGGGTTTATTCAAATTTGCAAGGGAGGTTCACCAGCTCCCAGAAAAAGTTGATTGACGAAAGTACGATTTGTTTTGTATGACTGCGTGGTATATGAATATATCTCAATAAAATGAAGATTAAAAAAAAAAAAAAAAGACATAATGCTGAGCAAAATAAGCCAGGCACAAAAAGAGAGATATTGTATGTTACCGCTAATGTGAATTCTGTGAAAAATGTACAATGTTTTATACTGTAGAATGTAGGGGACCTAGAGATACCAATTAGTGGAGGGGGAATGATAATCTAATAAGAACAGATAAACTATGGAGGGTAATCTCAATGTTATGGGAATGTTCAGGAATGATTATGGTTTGTAAACTTTCTTGGATATAGTAAGATCATGTTGGAAGCAATAGAGTTATTTTAGGTTTTTTTTTTTTCTCTTATTCCTTTGTTTTCTTAGGGGTTGTTAATTTTCTTGGGGTATGGTAGGAACACGTTGGAAGCAATGTAGTTATTTTAGATTATTTGTTTTTCTTACTCCTCTGTTTGGACATGGTTTATTAATTTTCTTGGGGTATGGTAGGAACATATTGGAAGCAAAGTAGTTATTTTAGGTTATTTGTTTTCCTTAATCCATTGCTTTGATTGAAATGTTGTGGGGTTTTTTTGGTTGTTGTTTGCCTGTTTGTTTTTAATTTTTTGATAAACAAAGTTAAAAAATTGAAAAAAAAATCAGTAGAAAAATGGGAGTAAAAACTAAATGACAAATAGGGTGGGATGGGGGGATGGTTTGGGTATTCTCTTTTCACTTTTATTTTTTATTCTTATTCTGATTCTTTCTGATGTAAGGAAAATGTTCAAAAATAGATTGTGGTGATGAACGCATAACTATATGATCATACTGTGAACAGTTGATTGTATACCATGGATGACTGTATGGTTTGTGAATATATTTCAATAAAACTGAATTAAAAAAAAAAAAAAAAGTTGATTGAACTGTCTAAACTTTAAGTAAGTATATCTAAATAAGGCTCGGAGAATTAGTAAACCCCTATGTACTGAATCTGTGGACTGAGATCCAACATATTATCCTTTATAGCTTTTCATGTATTAGTTATTATCGATGCATTTATACATTAAGTCATTTCTTTTTAAACTACCTGCAGGGCCTCTACATCCCGAAGCCAGTCTCTGGCTCTCTGCACTGAGTCTTTCAGAGCCACACCATTGGGCAGATACGCAGGGATCTCTTCAATTTCTTTCACTGCTGTAGCAAGGCTGTTCAGTGAATGCCGTGGTCTATGAAAATTAAACATAAAAAGCACTTAGCATTTTATATGATGGTTCATTTTTCTTATGGTTACTAGAATGACCAAAGAAAAAAAACAAAAAACAAAAAACAAAACCGTTTCAGAGGAAATTCAGTATGTTAATTCTTTTCAAATGGCACTGACTAGATGTCAAATTAACTTGTTTCAAATGGCCACGTAAGACTTAAAAGCATCTAAAACAAAAAAGCAAATGACTCAGTGAAGCATTTAAGTTCCACTCATTCCTGATTTTATGATGGTATTAACCACATACTTCCATTTGTAGAAGGTAACTTGGTAACAGAAAATCCCCTCTATGCTAAAGCTAGACACACTGTCAAGGCTCATAGTTTCACTATGAAAGTTTTAACTCACCAGAATATCAACAAGCCCAATGCACAGAACCAAAAAATTCTGCACTCCTTGCTCAATGACCACTATTTTGAGATTATAAAAGAACATCTATAGCTTAGATATTTTTTGTGATTATAAAGAACATCTATAACCTAAATTTTTTTGTGCTTTATGTTGTCAATTGCATCAATTGACAGAACGCCAGATTAGGAAATGGCTTTGTTCTCTTCTCCCTCACAGCCAGCCTGTGTCCAATCAAATCTCTCAAATCTCGATGAGGAACCTTGAATTACAAGGTAGAATAAGCAACAGCACAAACATATACTCCTTCTCCTGCTGGGAATTATCTGTACTATCTTTACAGAACTGTGCAAGTTAACTCTCTGATATTTTCTCTTTAAGACCCCCTAGACCATCATATGTTACCTGTGGGTTTAAACCATTCCACTTATTTGTAAAACTTTTCCACTCTCAAAGATAGTATTACCTGGGTCCAGAGAAATTTCATTAAACCAATTCTAGAGGCATGTCCATTTGAATCCTTCATTTCATAATCAGTAAATTAAGAAAAAATTAATATTCCACATTCCAAAGCTGCCCTAAATATTTCAGGTATTTCTACATGTATATGATAAATATACAACTGCAGCTAATGTTTATTGAACACTTGCTATGTGCTAATCACTGTGCTCTATGCTTTTAAGATGGATATATATTATCCAACTTTCCCCCAAGGGAGAGATGTGAGCTTGCTTTTTCACCTGGCTTTGAGGAGACTCTTCGCTTTGTCATCCCAGTGTTCTGACACAGTGAGCAGTTCTTGCAGCCGGGCCATAGCTTTCTCCACTGCTGAATATGGGGCCAGCCCCACTCCTAGGTCTATGAGACGTCTCATATCATCTAAAGTAAGGGAGCTAGGATCTAGGCAAGCTTGCTGCACCTCTTCCAACCAACGGGCCTGCTCAAGGCGAATACGCATCTCAGCAAGCTGAGGAAGTTCAACATCAAATTCAAAGCTGATGTCTAGCAAGTCCTGCAGCTCAGCAGCACTGGGCATTTCCTCAGAGAGTAGTTTCTGGCTATGCTGTTGGAAATCCTCCACACGATTCAAGAGGTCCTAAAAAATACAGGTTGCTGCTTTGATCAAAACAGTATTTCAGTAATTGGCTTCTTTCATATTCAGAATCTTTAACGCATATTCAATGTGGTCTTCTCCCATCTCACCTGATTTTAGTAATAATATGGGTAAAATGAGGGAATACACAAGCCAACTGACTGCTGCGGACCTGTTATAATCTCTTTACACACATGCAAACCACTCAATGTGGTAAACCATTCAATGTGTTTTAAAACACTTGAAAATAAATGTAAAATTAACCAAAGACTACTTACTCCTGTCAACTGAGTTTATTTATAAAATAAGGGATTACCAATGGTTACCTTTAACAATGGTGTTTGACTGAGGACACATGGAAGAGCATACAGCTGTGTCACAAACTGTCGGAGCTCATTCACTGTCAACTGATTTTGGGATTTTCCTCCACCAGATCGATATCTATAAATACAAAGGTCCAAGGAAGAAGTCTTTTGAGAACATATATAAGCATCACTCCCAGGTTCCAATGCCTCAGGGATCCAGAAGTAAAGCTAGATTCAAAAAAGGTTTCCAGGTTTAGCCAACCGAGTCCAAACTCAAATAGTCAGAAGTATACATACCTAGTTTGCCTTTTGCCGTTAAGCAACTGCTGTGCAACAGAGGCACACTTCTCTGCATCCTGAGTGACTAAGCGCAGGTGACGCAAAAGATCATTGTCTGGGAATTTCTTCATTTCAGATTCTTCAATTAAAGCCTTAAAGCTGACAAGGCCTAGGAATAAAGAAAAAGTCATTTTTTTCTGTAATCACTTTGCTTTATTACTACTGGTATGAAATACAAAGAGGGCGTTTGTTTTTGTCAATTCTTATCTATAAATAAGAAATCTTAAATACAATGTTTAAGATCATTAATACATTTGTTCATTTGATTTTTTTTCTGTGGGGAGAGGAGCAGGAGGGTAATAAACATGTGTACCTGGAGTTAAACCTCACTATGGGAATAAGACCTGAAATGTCTATGACATACAAAATGGAAAACAAATACTTGTGAAAACAAAGCAAATACAAATTCTTAGTGAGGCTTGAACCTGTATTTTATTTTGCAGTTGGGAGGTAATTAGTTTGCTCAGAAGTAGTGATAATGCTCCCTTCCCCTAAATGAAAGAATAGAGTTATTCTGTTGGGCAACAGAAGGGAGAGCAAGTAAAAACTTTGAAAGAGATGGGAAGAGAAGTAGTAACTGACTTTCAAAGGTAATTACAGGTGACAGAGACCTTAACTTTGACTAGAACTACGAAGTAATAAACCAACAATCCAGAGAGTCCTAATTTAATGTTCATGCTGCCTCTGTCCCCAGATAGTTAAAAAAAAAATTATAAAAAAGCTTTTCTAAGATTCCATACAAAATGTGAAATGTGTTAGTTTCTGAGACAAAGAGGTATAAGAAGATTTCATTAAATAAACTATCTTGAACAATGATATACAAAAGATTTCACTCTGTTGTACGGATGTCTGCCTCATTTTTCCTTCTTTGCTAATGCTCTATAACCTGGCTTGACAGGGACTAGCCAAGAACTAGATGAGGTTATTTCAAGTAATCTGTTTATTGATGACTTTAAGTTGGCTACATTAAAGTCAGCCCCAATTTGTCAATCACCGAGTCACGCTTTTCTATACCACATACTTTTCTTCTTGTTGATCTTTGCCTCCAAAGCTTCATTCACATTCAAGGCCCATTCATTGTACGATTCTGCTCGAAGCTTCAATGCATTCATCATGGGGTAGAGATCATCCAGAGTATATCTATACCTGGAAACAGAATAGCAGACTTAGCTTTGATATATGTGTATGGGGAAAACTGGATTTTTTATACTTAAATCTCAGCCTGCCTGGAACAGGGATGTCACTGAACCTTTACTATGGATTCAGTATTTTCCACAGGAGAAACAATTCTTCCCACTTACCGCAGTTTATATTTATAAGGAAGACAGGAACACAATTCTTTCACATGATGCAGGCAAACAAGCAAACCAGGTTTACAAGAACAGGAGATGGCAGACATGAAGCACGTAGTTTTGCATTTTATACACTGACGCTCATCATCTGGCAACAGTTCAAAATCCATTCTTTCCGAATCAATCACTCCCTACAATAAAGTGTACACATTAGAGGCCTCCAAAGGATTAAATAATCTACCAGCCCCCAAGACAAATGTGCAATAGCTGAGTTTCAAAAAATATAGCCAAAATAAGGAGTAGAGTATATGATTAAAAGTGCATGTAATACAAAGTAACAATGACCTAGCAAATAAGGGCAAGTTCATCTACTTTCACTTGCCTAGGGAGAATGCCTTTGTAAAATTTTCTCCTTTTTGGACAAGGTAAGGTCTTACATTTGGCCATTTTGATCTAAATATGAAAACAATTATTAAAATATATACTAAACTATAAAACTACTGAGATCAGTTGTCTATTCTACTCCAAATTGGCATGGTACATATTTTAGATATGGATAAGAGCAAAGGAAATATATAGTCTTTCTACTTCTGAGGAACTGTTAAAGCCCTATATAGGGCCCTAGGTTAAGATTACTAAAGAATCTATAAAAAGAACAAAAATAAATAAAAAGGAAAGAAAATGAGAAAAGTGGAAACAATTAACATAGGGATGACTGAGGTTGGGAAGATGCTGGGTGGTCTCTTAGACTTTTACATAAAAAGCTGTTTGAAGGGATATCATTCCCTGAAATGGTCAGAAAATTTGTGCAATAAGAAAGACTAAAATCATAATAAAGCATTTTCTAAAAGAAAGGATGTCAAGAAAAGTAGAGGAACTAGAAATCAAAATGGAGGAATCAAGAAAAGTAGAGAAAAATTTCTCCTTAAGGTCTTGAATCAACAAATTTCAACTACAGTTTATACTACCTGACATCTACAGGGCCTTCTTGGTATATACCTTTTGTCATTCAGAGATCACCTTCTACCACCTTTTCTCTTTATCCAGAACTGGATCTAAATCCAACCTGGAGAACTCTAGACGTTGAATACTCAGTTTATGAACCATCAGGCTCCTCTGTTTTTCTCTTTTATCCTGTATTTTAACCTTTTGACCATTTCACTTCCTGTCAATTCTAAGGACCAATAAAGACAAGGAAAGAAAGGAAAATACTAATGAACAGATTTTGGTTTTAATCTGGGATAATGAAAAAGGACTTCATGATGGAGATAGTTGAAACTTTTGTTTAAAATGAGATTAAGGACTATCTCCATAGATTTTAGTTGTGATGTAATCTTGTAGTTCACAAATTTTAATCTTTAAATATCCACATCTGGAAAAAAAATTATTTTCCCAAGTACCAAAAATGAGCTACCATTATTGGTATAAGACTTTGGTAAGTCACTTAAACCCTCTGTTTAAGGTGGGTAGGGTAAACTGCTGATGATCCAAAAAGGGCTCCAGAGAGCCAACATTCTAGGATTCTACCCAAAGAGGACTATTTAAAATAAATCAAGGTGACGCTCTTCACAGATTATATGATTGTCCCCAAAGAACCTACAAAACTAGTACTATTAAGTGAATTAAGCAAGGTTGTAGGATAAAAAGTCAATCATTTCTAAATACTAGCGATAACAATTGGAAATTAAAAATTTTAAAACAGTACCAAATTGTACCATTTACAATAGTACCAAAAAAGCATGAAAGATGTTGTTCTAAATCCAAGAAAACATGTACAAGAGCTGTATGCTGAAATCTACAAAATACCAGTGAAAGAAAACAAGACTTAAATAAATGGTTCTTGCATTGTAAGACTCACTATTGTTAAGGTATTACTTTACAGATTCAATGCAATCCCAACAACATTTTGGGCTATAAATAAAAAACTCACCCTAAAATTTATATGGAAAAATAAAGGAACTAAAACAGCCAAAACACAATTCTGAAAAAGAACACACTACCTGATTTCAAGACTTCCTACAAAGCTACAGTCATCAAGACCATGTGGTACTAGCAAAGGGATAGCTGATGGAATAGAAATAGAATCCAGATATATTTATATGGTGAACTGATTTTCAACAAAGATGCCTAGGCAATTCAATGGAGAAAGGACAGTCTTTTTAAGAAATGGTGCTGGAACAACGACATCCACATGCAAAAAAATGAACCCCAACCCATATCTTGCAGCACATACAAAAAATCACTTGAAATGGGTCAAAGACCTAAATGTAGAAAGTAAAACTATGAAATTCTAGAAGAATATACAGGAGAAATATACTGAGTAACTTTGGGTTAAGCAAAGATTTCTAAGATAGTACACCAAAAAACATGGCAATGAATGAAAGAAAAACTGGACTTCATCAAAATTAAAAACTTCTGCTCTTTGAAAGACATTGTTAAGAGAATGAAAAAACAAGGTGACAGACTGGGAGAAAATATTAGCAGAACATTTATCTGATAGAAGACTGGTATCCAGAATATATAAATAATTCTTATGACAACATAATTTCAAAAAATGGGCACAAGATTTGAATGAACACTTCAGCCAAAGATATATGAGTGGCAAATAAAAAGATGATCAAGATATTCAATATCAGTATTAGGGAAATGCAAAGTAAAACTAGGAGATATTACTACACACCTATTAGAATGGCCTTAATAAAACAGGCCAAGAATTGAATTCTAAAAATGTTATTAAAGTGCTTAAAACTTTTCTAAGTAATACCCAATTACATGCAATTGGGACTCCAAGAAACCTTACCAATTTACGGACAGTTTCCCTTAAGGCTTTCTCATCTTCAATCATAATGGCCATGTCTTTCTGAACAGTTGAAGCCACTACAACATCTAATACATCAGCCTTGGAAGCCATCTTGCAAATCATCTCATCGTGGGAAAACACACAGTAACGATGAAGCAAGCGATAATGCTCCACACACTGTCTGCCTAATGGTAGCTGTGTCAAAAGACAGAAGGAAATATATGACATTCATTCTTTTCCTTTCTATTTCCAAGTACTTCTGACCTTTATTATCAAATTGGTAAATATCACATATATCATTCCCAAAGCCAGACTCTTAAGATTCCTAAGCCAGGCCCCGGGACTTTTTATCTTTGCATCTCAAAATCTGGCATACTAAAAATTGGAAAGTGGTTGAAAAATACAATGTACTAACAATGTATTATTGTCCCCCAAAACGTGGAATCTACTCCAAGTAAATTAGTGCCTTCCAATTTATCTAACTGGAAATATGAATTTACACATTTCCTGAAACAAGTCTGCTGAACTGGTATGGTCAATCTAAGGGAATACTTCAAAAGAAGTAATAATAATAATACAACAGAAAGTATGGATACAGCTAGTACAGTCAGTATTTACCGTCACACATTCTTAAACATTCTTTTTAGATGAATGAGAAGTATTAATAACAAAAAACACTCAACCTTAAAACTAAAACCAAATGTAGAAATGAAACCAAATGTATCATTAATTATAAAATTGCTATGTGATAGATAATTTAAGCAGGTATAAACCAAACTGAAACTGTTACCAGTTTGCAACAGAGCTTGAGCTAATATGTAAATCAACAGATTCCTTTCTTCATCAAGATTTGTCAGCTAATCTAAGCAGTGTGCTTAGCTAGTACATGCTTGATCTACAATGTGGTCCAAGGGCCTTACCTTGTTAAGGACTGGCAATAAACAATTTGTAGACGCAGCCCTTTGAGTAGTCCTTGTTTAATAGACTATATGCATGACAATTTTTAAAGCATTACATACTATTTCCCCAGGGAAAAAAACCAATAAATTTGAAAAGGTTTGCTAAGTTGTAATTACATACCCAATCAACAGTACAGAAGTTAACAGCCTCAGCAAAATTGAAACCTTGGTTAAAACCACTGTGGTAGGCTCGTGGAAATGTAATCACAAACTCCCCAGCACACTGATTAGTTCGGTAAACCTAGGGACACAGAAATTGGAAATTTTTGAGGTTCTTAAACAGTGACATCCTCACTAAAGCAAACCTGAACATAAAACTATCTGACAATTCTTCAGAAAAGGCAGCTTTCTGCCAATTAAGAGACTCAGAAAAAGAAAAAAAAAAAAAAAAGCTACAGTAAAGTATCACCTAAGCTACTCACTTCTGCCACAAGATGGAGCTGTACTTCAGAGTACAGTTGATTAGTACCTGAACAGAAAACAAGGTTCACACTACAAAAGTCTGGATACATCCAGGATCAGAATATATCTTTCTAAACATAGTTATAATGAGGATTATCCCAATGTAATATCATTTCTCCAAAAGAGGATTTCCCAATATCAATTAAAGGAATTCCACTATTTCAAGAAAATCGTATAGAACGCCTCCTAATTTGGACCTCATATTTAACTCACATCATTCCTTCTTGCCACCACCAATCCTATCCCAAAACCACCTATACTGCTCCAGGCACATAAGTCCTCACACTAAATTTGCCATTGTATATCACACCTCTACGTCAGTGATCCTCCAAAGTGAGGTCCCAGCATCAACATCAGCTGGGAAATGCAAATTCCCAAGCCCAGCAGAATCAGAAACTTTGGAGATGGGGCCCAGCCATCTGTATTGTAACAAGCCCTCCAGAGGTTCTGATACAGGTTAAAGTTTGGAGATCACTGCCCTCCACATGAGCACTATTCCTTTTACATGGAATACTTCCTCTCTCCCCCAATTCTTTGCCAAATACACTTTTTATCTTCTAAGTCCAGATGTCACATCACTTATGGGCCCATTTCTAACTCTCCAATAGAATTAATGGATCATGCTCCTTTTGACACGACTGTCAAACCAAAGCACCTGTCCATTTACCTGAATAAACATTATCTATTTTCTCCCTTAAATTGTAAGCCACTGAATGCACAGTTTCATTCATCAATCTCTGCAGGTCCAGAATCTAGCCCCACACGGTCTGGTCAATATTAAAGAACCACAGCCAAAAGTCTAATTTAGAACTGGTTATTCTTATCAAGTGAGAAGGGGCAAAGTACAAAAGAAAAAAGTAGAAAATACCAACGATAAGGTGGTGTTTTCACATTTATTGGTCTTTATGTTCTAAGCTAAGACCCACACCTGATTTATGATCCCTCAAGGAAATGTCCTTTATGTCTGCCTCCATTTTACTAGGCTACAAACACAAAATAAAAAAATTTAAGTCATAACAAGATCAAGAATTCACATGTCAATGCTCTAAATGTACCATATACATAAATTTAGATAATTTAAATTAATTAAGATAATTAATTTAGGCAGATTCAACTTTATACATCACAATCAGAAATCCCAAAAATACCTGCAGTTTTCCCCAAAAGGAAGTCAGTATACAAAAGTATCATTTCATATAGCAACCTCAGAGAAAAGATCACCAAGAGAATCTTACAGTCTAGAGAGGGAAGCCTGAAATACAACCTCAAAAGCCTAAAATAAATTTAATTGCAAAACAAGCTTAATTGGAGTTGGGAACATAATACAGCTGAGATCTACCAAGCATGATATTTTGGTTCATCAGACAAAATTAAATTCATGTAGATTCAATAAATTTAAAATAATTTTTTAAACTAGGGGCAGGGTGTGCAGGATTCTGACAACAGAGTTTAGACCTAATTGTAACAGAATCTAGCAATTTTCACATTAAACTAATTTATAATGACAGTATAAGTTTTGTTCTATTGAGGGGCTGAAGTTGCACAAAAATTATAGTTTAGAAATTATTAGTAGTGATGGTTACACAATCTTATGATAATACTAAAAACTACTGAAACATAGTAGGAAGCTAGTTACTAGCTGCAACAAATTAGTTCTTATGGTGTCTGAGGATGAAGTCCCACTGGTTTGATGCAACTTAAGTTAAGAAATTGCACCAAACAGCTGTCTCTGCTATCAAGTTGTATGATGGGAAATGCATAACCAAATCAATGTCATGAAAAAGTGAGTAATAGGGACAAAGAGAAGTGATGAAATAAACATGACTGGGAGGAGGATTAACCCAGAACCTACAGGCACTTCATGAGTCATTAGAGTATTGGGATTCATGATGGTCACGAGCTGATGGAGAAGATCTGGCTGGGACACAAAGAGCTCTGGAGCCAGTTTCTTCATGACATTTTCTAGCTGCTCAGCTGCATACCCTGGGACTCCATACCAGGTTTTTGGTTCACCCCTGGAAATAGATGGTAGAAATAAATCAATCTGCAACACCAACACAAACAAAATGATTAACCAGTTCATATTTTTCAGATCCTGCTTATAAAACTATGCTACAAAGGCATGTTCAAATCCGAAGAAGTATTGTTAGAAATGTGATCTGAACATATGTAATGCACTTCCCCCCTTCAAGTACGAAGTTTAAATATAAGACTTTCAGTCTGAAGTCCCACCATCTCACCCCTCCCATTTTTAATCTGCAGATACATATAACTTCCAAGAATATATGGTATCAAGTCAGCTATAGGTATGTGGTTACCACAATTTCCTACAGAAATTGAAAGGTGATGGGGACTCTTTCTTTTCCCTTGTCCATTTTGACAGCTGAGGTTAAATCAAACATTAATAAAGCAATTAGCATTTCTAAAGAGTTTATTTTTCAAAGCACTTTACACTGTCAACCAATTAATCTGTAACATCCCTGTGAGGTACGGTAAGTATAATCATCATTTTACAGCTGGGAGCAATTGCCTAGGGAAGCAGAACCAATGCTATACATATATATGCCAACTCCCTCTTTCTTGTGGTATATCCTCTAATTCCTTATCTTCAAACATTTTTGTACTCAGAAAAGCAAGGGAAATAGAAGGGAGGAAACAGACATGAAAGAAGAAATGGCTTTGACTGAAGAATTTAAAAAGTAAAGAGGTCCACACATACACATACACACACACACAAATGATGAGGCCCACTTTAATATGTTTAGGATTTCAGTCCCAACAAAAGAGAAGCTAGTAGTCACAAAGCTTGTGACTCCCAAAGGTGTAGTTCAACTACCACTGCCATCAAATGGGACTTTCCATAGTAAAAGCAATGCCTAAGGGGCAAGTCACCAAGAAGAAATAACAATCATAAATACCTATACCCGTAATCAAGGTGCCCCAATGTACATGAGGCAAACACTGGCAAAACTTAAGGGAGTAATAGATGTCTCTACAATAATACTGGGAGACTTTAACACACCACTTTCTTCAATAGGTAGAACATCTAAACAGAGGATCAGTAGGGAAACAGAGGATCAGTAGGGAAACAGAGGATCAGTAGGGAAACAGAGAAACTGAATAATAAGATAAATAAACTAGACCAAACAGAAATATATAGAACACTGCACCCCCAAACAGCAGATATACATTCTTCTCAAGTGCTCATGGAACATCTTCCAGGATAGACCATAAGCTGGGGTACAAAACAGGCCTTAGTAAACTTAAAAACATTGAAATTATACAAAGCACTTTCTCTGATCATAATGGGATGAGGCTGCAAATCAGTAACAACCAGAGAACCATGAATGTCACAAACACACAGAAGTTAAACAACATGCTCTTAAACAATCAGTGGTGTTTCTCTACACTAGTAATGAGCTCTCCAAGGAGGTAATCAAGAAAAAAGACCCATCTATAATAGCCAACTAAAAGAATCAAATATCTAGGAATAAATTTAACCAAGGATGTAAAGAACCTATATGCAGACAACTACAAAACATTGCTAAAAGAAATCAAAGAAGTCCTAAATAAATGGAAAGACATTCTTTGTTCATGGATTGGAAGGATAAATGTCAGTAAGATGTCAATTCTACACAAATTGATCTACAGATTCAATGCAATACCAATCAAAATTCTAACAGCATACTTTGCAGAAATGGAAAAAGCTATTTATCAAACTTATTTGGAAAGGCAAGGGGCCTCAAATAGCCAAAAACATCTTGAAGAAGAATTAAGTGGGAACCCCACACTTTCTGACTTTAAAGCATATTATAAAATCATGGTGGTCAAAACAGCACAATACTGGTATATAGACAGACATAACGATCAACGGCATAGAACTGCGAGTTCAGAAATACACCCTCATATCTATGGTCAATTGATTTTTTTCACAAGAATTCCAAGTCCATTCAACTGGGACAGAACAGTCTCTTCAATAAATGGTGCTGGGACAATTGGATATCCATATCCAAAAGAATGAAACAGGACCCCATCTCACACTCACACCCTATACAAAAATTAATTCAAAATGGATCAAAGACCTAAATATAAGAACCAGTAACATAAAACTCCTAGAAGAAAACGTGAGGAAACATCGTCAAGATCTAGCAATAGGCAGTAGTTTCTTAGACCTTACACCCAAAGCACAAGCAATGAAAGAAAGAAAAAAAAAAAAGATAAATGGGACCTCCTCCTCAAAACTGAATACTTCTGTGCTTCAAAGAACATTGTCAAAAGGGTGAAAAGGCAGCTAACTCAACGGGAGAAAATATGTGGAAACCACATATAAGAGTTTGATATCCAGAATATATAAAGAAATAATAAAAAGACAACAATAAAAAGCAAACGATCCAATTAAAAAATGGGCAAAAGACTTGAATGGACACTTTTCCAAAGAGTAAATACAAATGGCTAAAAAGCACATGAAAAGATGCCCAACGTCACTTAACTAGTAGAGAAATACAAATCAGAACCGCAATTAGATATTACTTCATACTTACTAGAATGGCAACTATTAAAAAAACTAGAAAACTACAAGTGTTGGAGAGGATATGGAGAAATAGGAAAACTTATTCGCTGCTGGTGGGAATTAATCCATTTTGAATTAATTTTTGTATAGGGTGTAAGTGTGAGATAGGGGTCCTGCTGCTGGGAAGACAATTTGGTGATGTTCATAGCAGCATTATTCACAATTGCCAAAAGATGGAAGCAACCCAAGTGTCCATCAACAGATGAAGGAATGGATAAACAAAATGTGGTATATAAATACAATGGAATATTATTCAGCTATTAAAAGGAATGAAGTCTTGATGCATATGAAAACATGGATGAACCTTGAGGACATTATGCTGTGTGAAATAAGCAAGACACAAAAGGACAAATATTGTATGACCTTACTGATATGAACTAATGTAAACTCACAGATGCAAAATCTAGAGTATAAGTTACGAGGATATAGAAATGAGGCTCAAGAATGGGGACTGGTTGCTTGACGTGTGCAGAATGTTTAGGTCAAACAAACGTCTGGAAATGGAGAGAGGTGACAGTAGCACATTATTCCAGTATAATTAACAGTGCTGAATTGTGGGTGAATGTGGTGAAAAGGGAAAATTTAGTCGTGTATGTCACTAGAAGGAAAGCTGGAGGTTAAAACATGAGAATGTATAAGATAGTGAATCTTGTGGTAGAAGATATGACTGTGATTAACTGTACAAATATAAAAAAATTCTTTCATGAATTAGAATAAATATATGAAACTATTACAAGGAGTTAATAATAGAGGGGTATATGGGGAAAAAATGTACCTGTTGCAAACTATGGACTATAGTTAACAGTAATATCTTAATATTCTTTCATTATGCCAGTTTGGATATTATTATGTGCCCCCAAAATCCATATTCTTTAATGCAATCTTGTGGGGACAGATTTACTCATCTTTCTGATTAGAGTATGACCTCTTGATTGAATGTTTCCATGGAGATTTGACCCCGCCCATTCAGGGTAGGTCTTGATTTACTGGAGTCCTTTAAAGGGAGCTTGGACAGAGAGCAGAGAGATGAAAATGCCCTGGGATATGCTAAGCCAGGAGACCCAGATGCTTGCTGATGCTTCTGAGATGCTAGCCCAGAGTTTGCTCCAGAGAAGCTAAGAGAGCACAAAACACCCCAAAGGCAGCTGAGAGAGACTTTTTGAGAGACACTTGGGAACTGACGCTTAAAAAATGCTTGGAGATGCGGACAGAAGGATGCTTGGAGATGCATTTTGGAGAAAGTCATTTTGAAACACAACCTGGGAGCAGAAGAACAGCCATGTCAGCCACATGCCTGCTGACAGAGGGGTTCCAGATGTCATCAGCCGTTCTTCAGTGAAGGTATCATCCTGTTGATGCCTTACTTGGGACACTTTTATGCCCTTAGGACTGTAAATTTGTAACCAAATAAACCCCCTTTATAAAAGCCAATCCAAATCTCACTGGCAACGTGGGACATGACTCCCAGGGATGAGTTGGAACCCAACACTGGGGGTTGAAAGCCTTCTTGACCAAAAGGGAGAAGAAAAATTAGAGAAATTAAACAAAGTTTCAGTGGCTGAGAGACTTCAAATAGAGTTGAGAGGTCATTCTAGAGGTTATTCTTATGCATCATACAGATACCCCTTTTTAGTTTTTGTGTATTATTATAGCTAGAAGGAAATACCTCAAACTGTTGAACTGCAGTCCAGTAGCCTTGATTCTTGAAGATGACTGTACAACTATATAGCTTATATAGTGTGACTGTGCGACTGTAAAAGCTTTATGGCTCACACTCCATTTTTCCAGTGTATAGACAGATGAGTAGAAAAATGAGGACAAAAAAGTAAATGAAGAATGGGGGGATGGGATGTTTTAGGTGTTCTTTTTGTACTTTTATTTTTATTTTAAATTGTTATTTTCTTTTGGAGTAATGAAAATTTTCAAAAATTGATTGTGGTAACAAATGCACAACTATATGATGATACTGTGAACAACTAATTGTACAGTTTAGTTGATTGCATGATATGTGACTACATCTCAATAAAATTGTGTGGGGAAAAGAAGCCATTTCTGGTATTTTGCATAATGGCAGCATTAGCAAACCAGAACATTTGTCAACAGTAACAAATGTAGCAACATCAATACCAGGGGTCAATAATAGGGGTGATAAAGGATATGGGATGTTTTCGGTTTTCTTTTTATTTCTTTTTCTGGAGTAATGAAATTGTTCTAAAATTGATCATGATCATGAGTGCACAACTATGTGATGATATTGTGAGCCACTGATTGTATATTTCAGATGGATTGTGTGGTATGTGAATATATCTCAACAAAATTGCATTAAAAAAAACAAAGCAATGTTTAGTGCTTTTTAAGCTTTCTATGAGTAGAGATGTCTTTAACAATCTGCTAAAAGCCACCTACCCTCTACCCAGAAACATGTATTACTTGAAAAATAATGTGTGTGCAATTTCAGAAGCTTCATGGACTTTCTAGGACTACTTTAAGAGCAACTGTCTTAACTTGTTAGGATTCACTTCAATAGAAATGAGAAACCTTAAGGAAAAACCATAGCTTACTATTCTGTAGACACACTGTATCTGAGATGAAAACAAAAAGTTTCCTACACAGTTTGTGTACTATCCATAAATACTATTTGAAATTTCTCTCCATAAATACTATTTGAAATTTCTCACCAGTGCAGATAGTTAATCGAATAGCTCCAGTGGTCTTCAATATGCCAACAGAATGAAGAAAAGCACATTCCTACATACAACCAAGGAAGTTTCATGCCACATATATCAGCAGTTATGTGAGCAAGGACAGACTGCTCCATCACTGGCATATTATTTAAATTCCAGCCACTATCAAGATATTCCTAAAAATGAGACAAAAATTATAAAAGTATAAAGGTTTAGTTATAATACGCTAACATTTAAGAACGATTGCTTCAAAACGCTGGCTAAAAATAGTCTCTTTCAACATAAAAAGATGGGAAGTATGGGGTAGGCAAGGACCACTATGCTGCCTCCCCTGATACTATGTTAGTTTGCCTAGTTTTGAGCTTCATACAAATGAACTCATGAAGTATATACTCCTGTGTCTGTCTTTTTTGGATATAGAAGAGTATACTT
This sequence comes from Choloepus didactylus, assembly GCF_015220235.1. NCBI lineage: Eukaryota > Metazoa > Chordata > Mammalia > Pilosa > Megalonychidae > Choloepus > Choloepus didactylus. The sequence continues at coordinate 57,905,705 of NC_051308.1, read as the reverse complement.
TTGAGTCCATTTACAGAGTTGAAAAATAATACGGTGTTAAAGGTCAGGATAACGGTTATCCTGAGGGAGGGAGAGTAGCAAAGGGGAAAGGGCAAAAGGGACTTCTTGGGTGCTGGTAATATTCTATTTCTGGGTCTAGCACTAGTTACAGGAGCGTGTTCAGTTTGTGAAAATTCATCTATACCTATGATTACGCATTTTTCTGTAGGTATGTTAAAATATAAAAAAAAAGGTTGCTAAAAATATCAAGATATGAATAGAAATCTTCCTAGGAGTTTGCTGGTGGGGAAATTCAAAGATAAATATGGTCCAATCTGTCAGGGTTTTTTGGTTTGCCCACCCCCCCACTCCCCCCACGCTCCAGGAGACATGAATGTTATAGAATCTGAAGGCAAAGGGAGGTAAGTTATTTTCTGACTTCACAACAATGTAGTGGCAGGGCTGAGACTAACTGTTCTATGGACTCTTTCTACTTTTCTTGAAATCAATAAAAATCTGGTAAGTAAAGTTGTGCTGAAAATAATCATAAATTACTTCAAGCCAACCTAATAGAATTAGCACTTCAATTTCTAAGCTACCTATATATGGGCTTTTATTTTTGTTTTTTTTTTTTGCAGTAAAACTGCTATTAATCCAGTATTATGCCCTTTAGATCAAGGATATACTTTAAATGTTAATCTTTCCTCAAAATAAAAGTGCCTCACAGCCTGAGCCTACCTCTTCCTCGGGTGAAAGTCTGATTTTCCCATCTCGGACAGGAAAGCCACTGCCAAATTCCTTTGAGGCAATATCAGCTCCATATTCCACTGTGACATCCTCTTCAATAGTGCTGACCAGTCGCCAAAATTCTTTCTCAACCAGCTCTGTGGGAACCATCTGGAAACAAAACAAAGAGAAGAAATGAATTTTCTCAGAAACAAACTGCCTGTGACCGATCTGACTAGAGGAGCCAAGGGTGATGGGAAACAGAAGCTAGCACCCTAAGGAAAAATTGTGTCCATAATGTTCAACAATTTATCCCAGGCAATTCTAAGAAGAATTTTATACACAACAGTAAGAACTGATTAAGCTATCATGATCCTTTATTATCAATTTGGGCAATATTGTAAAAGGAAGCTAAGGAAAGGAAAATATTGATAGGACTGGAGATGTATTGATAGGACTGGAGATGTTTTTGTGTTTTGACAAATGGAGTACACAACTTGGTTGACTACCGTATGGTAAGAATAGCTGTGATGTGAACGATGCTTTATACTCTGAGATGCTTTCAAACATACTGCCTGTTTATCCTTTCTTTCTCTTCTCTAGACCTTGATGAGCACAACATAGGCAATCATTATAACAAAGACAAGGTGCAGAATAAAAACAAAAAGAGCAATTACATTGCAGTAACATGCCCTAGTTTAAAGAGCCACCAAACTGAGTGTCTGATTCTTGACACCTAGAGACCTACCCAAGATGGTGGCATAGAGAGGAGTGGAAGCCAAGTAGTCCCCCTGGAACAACTGAAAAAAACCAGGAACAACTAGTAAATAAGCCGGAATAACTGTGAGGAGACAATCGTGACCGTCCACTCATCATGCACCAACCTGAATTGGGAGGAATGCCCGAGAGCACGCCATAAAATCTGTAAGTAAAAACTGTGGATCTGGACCTCCGGAAGATGGCGGTTACAAGAGACAGGACGAAAAAACACCTCTGTGAAAAATACTAGATAAAAGCCAGAAAGTCACCCAGAACACCAGTTCCAGTGATGTGCCAGCTGGAGAAGGACTGCTAATCCACGGGGACCATGTACTTGGTGGAGCTGGGAGTCTGCATTCTGAAACGAGTGAGTGAGCCTGCTGAATATCCGGCAGCCACACTGCGGTGTGGAGAAACCATGGGTTGGCATTTGGAGTCAGACTAGTTTTTTTTAAAAAACCCAAAAGCGCCTGCAGATACGGCACTGAGAACCGCACAGGGAAGCGCGGCAGGAACGGTGTCTCCACTACCTGTGAGTATGCCTCAGTACCTGGCTTGGACGGTAGCCTTTCATGCACCCGCTGCTAACTGTCTCAGAGCGAGGAAGGCAAAAGTTAGCCAAAAGGGGAAAAAAACCACACCCCTTGCAGCCATCTTCCCGGGGGGTTGGGAATGCTCCTGTCCGGCGCCACTGGCACCGGAGCCGGAGGAACAGCCCAGAGCTGCGCCAAAAAAACCCAGGGCTACAAGAAGTGTTTCCAGCATCACGTGCACACACTATTGGGCATGCACAATAGCCTTTCGCACACCACAGCTAACTGCCCCAGAGCTAGGAAGGCAGAGCCGTGTGAAAAGGGGGAAATTAACACACCCCATTCAGCCAACCTTTCAGCAGGCTGGGAATGCCCCTACATGGCCTGGAGGTCCAGAACTTCCCCCGAGGGCCGGCGCGCATTTGTGACGTAGCACAGCCTTCCCTCAGCAGAGGCCCTAGAAAGACACGGCTTGGAAGAGGGACCCACTTGGAAATCTCAGGGACCATACGCCAATACCAAGGCCTTGTGGGTCAGTGGCAGAGACAATCTGTGGCAAGACTGAGCTGGAGGTTTAGACTCTTGCAACAGCCTTAAATCTCCAGGAACACCTGGGTGATTTGATTGTTAGAGCCACCCTTGCTCCCTAACCGCTCAGACACAAACCCCACATTCAGGGCAGACAGCACCAAATACACATGCAAAACTGGTGCACCAACTGGACCCCACAAGAATCAGACCCCCACAAACCACAAAGACAAAGTTGGGGAGATCTGGCTTGGAGGGAATAGGTGGCTTGCAGGCGTCACCGGCTGATTAGTTAGAGAAAGTATACTCCACCAAGCTGTAGATCTGACAAATTAGAGATCAGTGTTTTTTTATATCCGGAAAGAACCCTATCGAGTAAAGCAAATACCAAGAGGCCAAAAACAACAGAAAATCTTAAAGCATATGATAAAACCAGATGATACGGAGAACCCAAACCCAAACATCCAAATCAAAAGATCAGAAGAGACACAGTTCTTGGAGCAATTAATCAAAGAACTAAAGACAAACAACAAGAACATGGCACAGGATAAAAAGGACATGAAGAAGAGCATGGCACAGGATATAAAAGACATGAAGAAGAGTCTAGAAGAGCATAAAGAAGAAATTGCAAGAGGAAATAAAAAAATAGATGATCTTATGGAAATAAAAGAAACTGTCAACCAAATTAAAGATTCTGGATTCTCATAGTACAAGACTAGAGGAAGCCGAACAATGAATCAGTGACCTGGAGTACGACAAAATGGTAAATGAAAGAACAAAAGAAAGAATGGGGAAAAAAAATCGAAAAAATCGAAATGGACCTCAGGGATATGACAGATAAAATAAAACATCCAAATATAAGACTCATTGGTGTCCCAGAAGGGGAAGAGAAGAGTAAAGGTCTAGAAAGAGGTTTCAAAGAAATTGTTGGGGAAAATTTCCCAAACCTTCTAAACAACATAAATACACAAAGCATAAATGCCCAGTGAACTCCAAACAGAATAAATCCAAAGAGGGAGCAAGTTCTGAAAGCAGCAAGAGAAAAGCAATTCACCAAATACAAAGGAAAAAACATAAGACCAAGTAGTGACTACTCTGCAACCACCATGGAGGTGAAAGGCAGTGGCACGACATATTTAAAATTCTAAGAGAGAAAAACTGCCAACCAAGAATTCTTTATCCAGCAAAGCTCTCCTTCAAATTTGAGGGAGAGCTTAAATTTTTCAAAGACAAACAAATGCTGAGAGATTTTGCTAATAAAAGACCTGCCCTACTTGAGATACTAAAGGAGCCCTATGACAGAGAAACAAAGAAAGGAGAGACATGGAGAAAGGTTCGTAATATTAGATGAAGATGCCTTTTTTAAGCCATATAGTGACCACTGAATATAAGTCTGGCTTTATCATCACAGTCATCGTAAGACATAACCCTATATTAAATTATTTTTTAATTCTGTATTTCAGAAAGGAATGAACAGACATTGCAGAATGGTGACATTATGAAGGAGAAAACATATTTGATATTGCATCCTATTCCATGCTACCATTTCTTTATTTCAAATGGATAACTCAGGTTTATTGTATGGCATTCTTTCTGAAACACTAGAAGTCAAAAGATGAAGATACTTGCCCCACTTTTCTGACTTGCTGATTGTAAATGTGGTCATCTCACTTAACTTGTAAGATGACTCTTAGTTTCCTAACTGATAAAAAAGGAATTAGACTAAGAATAACTAAAAACTATTAAATTTAAGTCTGAAAATACAGACTTCTTTTGCAAATCCAAAGGAATACTCTTATACTTTTTGAGACCATTGAAAAATGTGTATTCTCAATTATGTTTTATTGGTCGGTGTAGATTAGATGCCATTGTCTGGAGATAGGCATGAGATATATAGAGCAAAGGAATATAGGGAGCAGTGTTGGTGAAAATGTGTATTTATATATGGAGAGACATTTGTTACTGTAGTCATTGAACCACTAAATTTAAGTGGCAATTATTAACTTCTATTTCATACACTGAAACAAGAGCACTAATTGTGGACCCAAGATTTGCTATTTATTGCATTGTTAATGGAAAACACTGGACCATTTTCGCTTCTCAGTTCAGATGGAGTTCAGATGGAGGGTTTCTGATCCCTAAGCTTGTATGGTTTACAGTGAGAATTCCTATAAATAAAACAAAATTATCTCAATGCATTCAGTTCCTTGGTTTAGATGAAAATAATTTGAATAGCAAGGGTTATGTGTAGGCATGTTTGTAAATATACAAAGGAGGAAGAAGGGGAAGTATTGATCTGTATTCTGATTTATTATGCAACCAAGGTATGGTGAGAATAATGCAACAATATCCTCATCTGTAAAATTTATAACAAGGCCACTATCTTGTGATATCAAATAAGATGACTATAAATATCTGAGAATTTAACACTATTCTGAAACTTTAAAAAAAAATAATAGAGGGGCATATAGGGAAAAAATATACCTATTGCAAACTATTTACAGTTAGTAGTATTTTAATGTTCTTTCATCAACAGTAACAAATGTACTATACCAATACTATGAGTCAACAATGGAGTGGGGGTACTTAGGGGTATGGGAGGATTTGAGTTTCCTTTTTTTTTGGTCTATATTTCTTTTCTGGAGTAATGAAAATGTTCTAAAAATTGAAAAAAAAAAATTAATTGTGGTGATGAATGCATAGCTGTACGATGGTACCGGGGACTATTGATTGATTGTACACTTTGGATCTTTGGATAATTGTATGGCATGTGAACAATCTCAATAAATAAAAAATAAAAAGAAATAAAAAAATCCCTTGTTAATCTGATATGAGCCAGGGGCAGGTAACTAAATACCTATTCCGTAATGTCCTCATCTAAGTAAAATAAAAAGTTAAACACAGATAGACAGGGGACATGAAGAAAGAAGTTATATACAAGTCACCAGAATTGGTCAAACAAACATACAGGGAAATATAATGCATTAGGGGTTAAAAGAACAGAAAATTCAAACGGAGTATAAGTTTAAGTCCATTAAATAAGCAAACATTCTAAATAACATTAATAGCTAATGTTAGTGAGGTGAGGGAAAAACAGGTCCCCTAATACACTGCTGGGGTCACATAATTGATAACAATTGTTAGGGTGGGAGAATAATGGATAAATACTCTCATGTGACCTCACCAATTATCCCAACAAAATGATCTAACTAAAGAGATCTATCTACATGCACAAAGTGATTGCTATAGCACTTCTTTAGCGGAGAGAAAAACCACAGCTTAAATATTCAGAAGTATGGAAACTATTTAATTTTTATATTCTCACTTTACAGAATATTAAATGCTGAATTAAACATGCCTGTGCTTCTTTGTGAACAAAAGGAGAATTAAAAATGGTTCTATCCTGAAGTTTGCAATAGTAACCTATGCTTATGTAATACCATATAATAAATGTATTCCCAAAGCATCACACATTGTAGAAACTCAATAAATTTTGTGATGTTTTCTTTAAATGAGATTTGTTGAGCTAAAAGGATTGCTGGTGGTTTTCTTTATTGGCATTCTGCTACTGTTGCTGTACCACTTTAAATCCTTAGATGAAAAGTGAGAATGCATTTTAAAATATTACATAATATGAATACTGCTAAACAAATGAAAGATCTCATTGTGCATGATAATGACTTTATCAGAGGTAGACATCAACTCAAATTTGCTTTTAGATATAATTCTCTTCAAAAGTTATTAAAATCCTACATCAAGCAGTACATAAATACATACATGGACTGGCATGTTGAAGTAATCAGATTTGAATGCATCCGCCATTTCCCCAAAAGTACGAAGGGTGTAGTCTCTGGCTGCTTGTTCAAAGCCAAAAGCTTCTTGTGGCTTACTACACTCCTGGAAAAAAAAATATATCTCTTATTCCAGGTGACAGTTGAAAACGGCAAGTATATCTGTTCAATCACTAAACCAAGGGATTAAAAAAAACAGGTTTTGTTAATTTATTTATTCTACTTCTATGTTGTGTACATTAGAAAAAATTAACTGGCCTGCAGAATGGGGTTGTCCTACTGAGCAAATGAAAAATTAGTCTATTTTAACAACCACGACTTAGAGTAATTTAAATATTTGTAAAGAGGCAGCCTAAAGACCCTACTTCCTACCAGGATCAAATAATGTTTCCAATACTGGAAATGATGGAAATCATGTCCTTTGAGAGTTAAAATTATAAAATCAATACACAATGGATCAGAACAAAGATAAATGACTTGATGGAAACAGAATGGCTCTAGACCAGCAATATTTGATTAAAACCTAATAATGTCATTGAAAGCAAAAAATGAGAGGTAAAGAGGCAATATAAGCTGCACTAGCTTGGTGAATCAATGGATTTGAATATTTTGGGCACACTGACCAAGTCATCCCTATTATGAGAAATTATTTATTTCATTCAACACTCACGCCCCCACGCCAGGCCTAATAACCTTCCCTTGAGGAAGCCCTATATTGCAACATGGCTGCATGGAGAACAAAACCTTTATATCTAAGCTGTACAATATGAACATCCTTTCTATATATATATTCCAACCTTAGTATAAAGGTAATAGACCAATTGCTCCATAAAATATAATACTCATAAAGGTGATGGCAAAATCTTAATTTTTAGATTTTATCTATGATACAATGCATGATTAAAAATATCAATAGGACTTCATAAAAATATCAATAGGACTTCATAAAAATGTCTACATTATATTTATAAATGAAAAAGGTCTACTAAAATTTCATATGTAGTATAATTCCATTCGTTTTAAAATGCCTATTATGAATTTTTTAAAGTCTAGATGAATATACATCAAAATATTGATAATGGTTATCTATGTATTATGAAATCATATATCCATTTTTTAAGTTCAGTGTTTTTAAGGATTTTCTTTCTATGAAGAACATGCAATTCCTTTTATAATGGGAAAAAAACAAAGTAGTGTAGCTATTACAATTTTTTTCCTGCCTATTACCTATTCATGTAGCTGTGAAAATCACAAGACCTCCTTCTTATTCTGGTTCATTCCAGTTTTTGCCATAGTCCTTATTATTATCCACTGTCAAATCTAAACCTAAAGTCAAAGAACAACTGCTCTAAAATTTTCTAATGCTTCCTCTGCCATCAATTCTTACCTGAGCCAAACACTTAGGACACCTCCAGTCACCCTTGGGAACATCATGGAGAGGAGGGATCAAGCAAAAAGTATGGTAACTGTCATCACAGCCATCACACAAGAGAAGCCGGTCCTCATCGTTGCCACTGCCACACAAAAGGCAAACATACAGATCTACCTGCAGCAATGAAAATAAGAACAGAATATAGGACATGAGCTTTACTATTTGATTTTAGGAAATTCTGAGAATGAAATACATTTGAGGCATAATCTAGACTCTTTAGCATGCTTCAAATGAAAAGGTTTCATCTTCTATAGGGGCTATTTCAAATGAAAATTACCACTTTAAGTTCTAATTAAAGGGTCATGTTTAGGAAGTTTCCCAAATGCCCAGTGACAGAGCAGTTATTACCAAATAACAGAAAGCTGAGAAATTCAACTAAACAGAGATTTTCACTTTTTCAGTTTATTTATTGTAGCAAATAAAAGCATGGGTTTTCTGATTGGATTTTCCCTTGATGGGGAAGGTGGGTAATATTCGTGAAGAGAACATTCAATTCTTGCTACTCATTTCAAATTACCAGATAAAAAGCACTGTTGTCAGGCTGTAACACAGAGCTCTCAGAAGGGGACAGGGTAGAAGGGCAATCAGATCCTCTATAATACGTACAAGCTTTACTTTGAACAGCATCACCAACACCCCAAGCCTCCAGATGTTATGTCCTCCCCTATCCCACCCCCACTTCTTCCTTTCTTCCTCTTACTGCCTGGGAAGCTGAAAAACCTAACTTGATTTTTGATCTAGCCTCAGTTCATCTGGAGGTGGATTAATGATTTATGACCAATTGGGTAGGTATACTGATCCACCTCATCATTATTCGGTGCTACATGGTATGTACGTCAGAAAAAAATGGCTGTCAATCTTCCTAACTGGTACTACCATTCTCATAATGGATTCATACATTTCTTCACTTATAAACTGATACTACACACTAACTTGAAAAGGTTTCTTCATTGTCAGACACTAAACTAGCCAATCATCCTGAGTAAGAAACAAAAATAAATACTTCGGGGTAAAATAGTTTATGAAAAATAAGGAAAGAAAGGAGGGAAGCAAGAAGGAAAGGAAAGGAGAAAAGATAAGAAAGATGTCAATCTCACAGCATTGGTGGTTTTTTTAGATCGACTCTTGGGCTTTTCCTTCTCATTTTCTAAAAAATACTCTTTCTTCTCAATGGGTTCTTGCTTGATGGTGCTCTTCATCTCTTTCTCTGTAGGAGGCAATCCAAAGTTAACTCTTTCTGTACTGAGTTTTTCTCTGCTTCCTCCTTCCTTAAAGCACACAATGAACACAAACATAATCATGCTGCTGCTTCTCATCTTAGCAGCAGTAGCACCCAGTGTTACTATGTTCAAGAATGCAGTGCTGATTAACAATAAAACGCAAACTTTATGGTGATAGTATTCACAATTCGCTAAGGGCAAATCAACTGATGAACAGATTGATGAACTATGGTTATACATACAATGGAATATTGAGCAACTACAAGAAGGAATGAAGTTCTAAGGTATGCAACTACATGAATGGACCTTGAGGACAGTATGATGAGTGAAATAAACCAGAAATGAAAAGAAAAACATTATAATGCCTCATGAATATGGACTAAATATAATGGGCAAACTCTGAGAAATGAGTCAGAGAGCATAGGTTATCAGGGGAAAGCTTATAGTAAAGTTTCCTAGATTGTAAGCTTTTGTATCAAACTGCATCTATTCCTGAGTTGTAATGGTTATTTCTAAATTCTGAGATGCTGAGCTCTTTGAATATAACCTGGTTGGTCCCTGAAACTTTGGGTATCTGTGTGACACTTGAGACTCAGAGCCAGAGTCCAGCAGCTATGAATGTCAGCACTACCCCAAACAGCAAATATTAAAAGAGTCTGAAAAAAAAGATCAGACTTCAATTAGAGATGTGAATGAAATGGACTTGGTTAGGACTAAGGTAAATCAGACTAAACGGTAAAGGATGATATTGACAGTGTTTTTAAAACTTCAACTTCTGCATGAGACCAAAGGAAGAGATGTTTATTAGGTGCAAAATCTGTATTTTCTGTAGCACAGTATACAATTTAACTTGCATGGTCAGTTTATTCAAATGACATAATTACATAGAACACTGCATAGAATAGGGAGTGAAATCTGTTTGGTTCGTACAGGTTAGTGTGAAGCCCCAATACATCCCAAAATGTACATCTCTACATTTTTGGCAGAGAATAAAAATGTATTTGCAAAGCCCCCTTGAGGAACTGGGGAAAATGTGGAAATATTAAATCTCCCCACCTGGGGAATCACTGATATTCTCACAAACATAGGGTGCTACCAATTTAGAAGGTCAAGCCCTTGATCTTGGGGCTTGCCCTTATGAAGTTTGTTAATGCACAGGAGAGGCTAAGCCTACTTAAAATTGTGACTAAGAGTCACCCCCAGAGAACCTCTTTTGTTGCTCAGATGTGGCCTCTCTAAGTCAACTCTGCAGGTAAACTCACAGCCCTCTTCCCAACGTGGGACATGACTCTCAGGGGTATAAATTTCCCTGGCAACATGGGACATGACTCGCGGGGATGAGCTTGGCCCTGGTTATCATGGGATTTAGAAAGACTTCTTTGTCCAATAAGCACATAAAAAGATGCTCAACCTCATTAGCCATAAAAAGGAATAAAGTTTTGATTCATGCAACATGGATGAATCTTGAAGACATCAAGTTGAGGGGAAATAAACAGACACAAAAGGATTAATATTGTGTGATCTCAGTGATATGACATAATTAGAAAAATCAAATTCATGGAATCAGAAATTAGAATACAGGTTACCAGGGGCCAGGGTGGGAGTAGGGAATTGGGAGTTAATGCTTAATTGGTGCAAAGTTCCTGTTTGGCGTGATAGAAAAGTTTTGGTAATTGATAGTGGTGATGGTAGCAAAACACTGAATTATGTATCTGAATGTTGTTCAAAGGCTGCATAAATGTTACTAGAATAAAAATTTTAAAAATCAAAAAAAAAAAAAAAAAAAAGGAAAGACTTCTTGGACCAAAAGGGAGAAGAGAAATGAAACAAAGTTTCAATGGCTAGCAGATTTCAAATGGAGTTGAGAGGTCATCCTGTAGATTATACTTATCCATTATATAAATATCCCTTTTTAGTCTTTAGCGTATTAGAATAGCTAGAAGGAAATACCTGAAACTGTTGAACTGCAATCCAGTAGCTCTGATTCTTGAGGACGACTGTATAACTATATAGCTTATATGGTGTGACCATATGATTGTGAAAACCTAGTGGCTCACATGCCCTTTATCCAGTGTATGGACAGATGAGTAGAAAAATGGGGACAAAAAAGTAAATCAATAATAGATGTTTTGGGTGTTCTTTTTAACTTTTCTTTCTTTTTTTCTTTTTTGGAGTAATGAAAATGCTTAAAAACTGATTGTGGTGATGAATGCACAATATATGATAACACTATGAACAATTTATTGTACACTTTGAATGACTGTATGGTATGTGAATATATCTCAGTAAGACTGCAGGGGGAAAAAGGCAAACTCTAACATCACTGAAATTCCAAGTTGTGGAAGAAAGAAGCATGGAAGGTAGATACTTCTGGAGATCTTGCTCAGGTTCGTCTGCTTTTAAAACAGGAGCTGATACATAGTCCTCTCAAAAGACAAAGTATATTGATGAAAGCAAGTTCCTTTCTTAATTATGACTGTGAGCCTGACAACTCACCAACTGCATCTCCTCCACATTATGCATTATGCCTCTATGTTTTAAGATTAATTAATCTTCCCAACTTTCCGGTTCCAAAGTCTGAGGTTTTTGGCTATAAAACACAGTACCCAAGACCTAAATTATACCAACTCTTAAAAGTTACATTGTAACTCTTAAAAGTCACATTAGCTATCAGTTATCAGTGTGATAGGCACTGTGCTAACTGTTTTGCATGAAGTATTTAATACTTCACAACAAACCCAGTTCAAAGATACGAAAACTGACACGAAAAGAAGTCAAGAAACATGTCTATAGTCATACAATAGTCAGTGGTTGAGCTAGGATTCACATTCAGCTCTGTATTTTTAAAAATCCACTTTCCAGTACATTGTATGTTGCCTCACTAGTCCATAAGAGACTATTTTAATTACACCTTCCTTTTTATGTGCCTGTTGATATAGGATTTCTTTTAAGAGAATCCCAAGCCTACCTGTCAGTGACCTACATTAACAGACAGCCAGGCAAGCAACCATCAACTAAAATTCAGACTTAGAAAGCATGTCTGCCTGCCAAGTCTGAAATAAATCTAAGACATTCAGTCAAAAGAACCTATGTTTTTCACCAATTACTTCTTTTCAATGAATGCTATGGAAGCAAATTGCAAAGTTTCAACTTTGAATGTGGAAACTAAACCATGTTCCTACTATACATTTATTCATCTGTTTCTCACTCCTACTGGTCAGTTAACTATGAGGATAAGGACACTGATATATTAAGACTTTTTCTAAACCCAGGCCAGTGTAGTGTGTAATGTTGCCCTAATGGCCAGGGGGGTTGCCCTTATATAGACTTAATTAACAAATGAATAAATATTTGTACTTATTTTTTTATTTATTTTCTATTCATGCATAACTTTCTTACCATTTTCACATTTTGGAGTTGGACAACCCATTCGACGTCTCAGATTATGAGTTCTGGCTTCTGGTGTCTCTTCGGGTTCTATTTTAATATTCATGGCCTAAAAAATATTTTTCACACATGAATATTCCCTTTAAAAAGAAATTTTCTTTAAAAATCTAACTGGAATCTCGAAGTGACTATACTTTTATAGGTGGTCCCTATTAATAGGATATCAAAACATACTCTCCCTTTGGAGGGTTCTCATCCTTAAAAATATTGTTATATAAGGAATGGATAAGGAATCTTAGAAATTCTCCACATTGATAGGTCAAAAAAAAAAAAAAAAAAAAACAAGGAAAAGTCAAAGGATCAGGAAAAAATTATGAGAAACAGTGTTACTACCCAGATTAGGAACAATGCATTTTCCTTATCTTATGCTCTATTCAATCATCATTAAACCAAATCCTCAACAGATAAATATAATTTCATTAGCGTACACGAGTTTGCTGGCCTCTTCCGAGGACTACCAGTATTTATGGAAAACTTCAGCTTCCACAATGATTTTCTAGTAATCCTTTTAGTAAATCCTTACTATAAACTACTATCTAACACTGTTAAAATAACTGTTAAGACTCTCCTCAAACAATCTCAGTTTGCTTGTTTCTTGAAGTGCTGTAACTTACTTGTAAAGTAATGAACAAGTTTTGTGTCTGTAACACTGAAGTGTTTGTGGAACTAAACGGTATCATTTTTGCCCACATTCATTCACATATTGCGAACTCACTGCTGACGATTTCCTGCATGGGCAATACCACCCCCATTCTGTGCCATCAAGGCAGACGCTAACCTAAGCATCCACAGCACCATGGCATGTCTTATAAATACACTAGAAGATCAAGAATATGCTCAAACAAAATCTGATTCTTATATTAATGAACTTAATTTAAGCATGCTTATAGATTTTAAATAACTATTTTCCTATTCAAGGGTAGTCTCCTTTCAGAAAAATAAAGTCACTAAATTTTTTCCTACCTCCAACTTACCTAAGTAAACACCAATTCTCTTAACTACCCATTTCCTCAGAAAACACAATGGCTAATTTTTTTTTTTTTCATCTTTACCAATAATGATTAAAAAGCCAAAGACTGATTGAGAAGCCCAATTAATGCCATATAAAGCTTCCAAGCCTTTTATGTTTCCTATATATTATCTGAATCCTAAAATTCACATGCCCATCTGGCTAGGCAGGACTCCAAAACTGTCACACTTCTCTATGGTACCAGGATAACTGGTAAAATACTCTTTTCTTTTTCCCAGAGGAAACCTCTCAGAGCAGAAAAGTCTTAAATTAAACTATCACTCTTATCAGTCTTTCACCCCTCCTTGATTTTCCCTCATGTTTCACTTTCATTTCATCTTATTTATTCAATGCCCCCACCATGCTGCCCAATTCTCCTCTAGCTTAGCATAAATATTTGCCACTGATTCCAAACTCTTTTTCAGAAAGTCTGAAAAAAATAGATATCACTGTCTTCTAACCTCTCTTAAAAAACAGTTCTTTCAGCAAATATCTGCCCATCTTCACACTTCCTAACCTTAATCTCCAATAAAAACCACCTAACTTTATGAAAATACCTGGGCAATCTAAATGGCATCACAAAGAACTCCAATTCTTCCTGACCATTAACAATTAAGCAGTCCCTAAGCAGCTGACTGTCCAGGGAGCACAAACCTAGAATGAGTTCTTCAATTCCTTACCCCTTTGAAGGTACAATTCCCCCAGTGTAAAACCTAGACTACACACAGCATCCCTTTGTGAGGTTAACAACGTTCAAAACTATGAGGAGAATATGTATGAGAGAAATCCAACGTCAGAAAGACATTAGTACTAGAGCGCAACGATTCTGTCTGATCAACCTCACGAAGCTCTCACCTCTGCTCTCATGCGTTTTGCTCTTCGGGCAGGAGGACATGTTTCAGAGGGCTGCACAGACTGCCTCTGGGGAATATCATGGGGTTTATATTCCTTGTCCTTTGTGTCTGTGGTCAGGTTTGGCTTCTGCAGACACTAGAAAGAAAACAAATTATACTGATGAATTTTCACCTTTACTATTAGGGAATTTCATTGTATTTTTACAAGGTACAGTTTACATTTATTTATACTGAAAACATGTCCACAATTTTAAAAATCTAAACATAAAGACAAGTCTGCAGTTACCAAACATATATAAATAACTATAGGTACAATAGCTTTAAAGTTTTTTTAAATGGGTGAATGGTGTTGTTTTGATCTATTTAATCATTGATATCATCAGGTTACAACGGGCCACAGCAGGCTCAAGGCACTCCCAATGAGCCAGTTTTAATTATTCATGCTTACAACTGTCAATTAACTAAAGGTCCAAACTGTTAGAAAAGCTCTCTAAAGATCTCGCTAATAATTTTCCATATTAGAATATTTTGTTGGGATAAAAATCCCACATCAGGAGTAAAAAAAAAAAAAAAGGGAATCCAATAGGTTTTTCCAGATTTTACAACCCTGAAATTTTAGACATACTTAGCAATGTTCTGATCTCAACATTTCACTATGAAACTACACTGCCTCTCTAAGTATATAGATGTTTGGAAAATGTTCCAACTCCCAAAACAGGTAGCTCTCTCTGTGCCCTTATTCACTGTAACTTCCACATTGAGATGTGAAGAATTCATGAAGAGAAAACTAATCTATGTGGATGTGCTGGTTTGTATATATTATGTCCCCCAGAAGAAAGCCATGTTCTTTAATGCAATCTTGTGGGGGCAGACATATTAGTGTTGATTAGGTTGGAACCTTCTGATTGTTTCCATGGAGATGTGACCCACCCGACTGAGTGACACCTTTGATTAGGGTTTGACCTCTTAATTGAATGTTTCCATGGAAATGTGGTCACACCCATTCAGGGTGGGTCCTGATTAGTTCACTGGAGTACTACAAAAAGAGCTCACAAAAAGAGGGACCTCAGGGCAACTGAGAGTGACATTTTGAAGAGAAGCTGCAACTAAGAGAGGACAAAACACTTCAAGAGCAACATTTTGGAGAACGCCATTTTGAAATGCAACCTGGGAGCAAGTGGACACCCAGCCACATGCCTTCCAAGCTAACAGAGGTTTTCCAGATGCCAATGGCCATCCTTCAGTGAAGGTACCCTATTGTTGATGCCTTACCATGGACACTTTATGGCTTTAAGACTGTAACTTTGTAACTAAATAAATCCCCTTTATAAAAGCCAATCCATTTCTGGTGTTTTGCAAAATGGCAGCATTAGTAAACCAGAACTGTGGGCAACTCTAGATTTGACTATAAACAAAGATATAAAAGTTCCATATACAATGTTCTAAATAATTTCATACTCATGCCCATCCCCATTAAACACTCATACAATGTACATATTAAAAAAAACCTTTCTGGATATCAAATTGGTCATTTTTTTCCTATGCTAAAAAGAATACTCACCTGGAAGGAAGAAGGGAAGGAGGAAAGAACTCAATGCTACGAAACCTATAGCACTTAAGCATTAGAGATGGTATATCTACAATATTAAGAGTGTTTTGATTAATGGTTTACCCTCTGAAACCATGTTATTATCTTCCTACCAGTAACAATTCTTAAAATTATAGGGCTCAATGCTGTAATCTTAAAATAACTCAAAGGGTGTAAATGGATTATGACATTCCTCTTTCTACCAAGACCTGGATATAAGTGGGAAATTTGTTATAGTTTTATTTTATTTTAATTAGAATGAAAGTTTTTATCTGAATAAATTGACATATAAATACAGTTTTGTGTAAAGAAACAAACACAGGAAATATTAAAAAAGAAGGACCCATTAGTTACACAGTGTTATTAAGTTTCCCATCCTTTACCAGTATCAACATTTTATCTGAAAATCTCCTTGGATATCTCAACTGGCAAAAGAAAGCAGGTAGGCAAGTTATTTCACAGGTTGTACCTTCATGTGACAAGCAGAAATAAGCTTTAAATAGGAATTAAATGCAAAAACAAAGGCCATTAAAGTAGATAATAATCTACTCCTCCCCGTTGAAAAAAAGAAATACCTGTGGGGAAGCCGATTCATATTTCAGCCTTTGACTGCAGAAAGGTATTTCTCTACAATCTTATTCATTCCCTCCCCACCACCACCACCACCCCACAAAAAAAACCTGTAAGTATGACCACTCTCAAAACAGAACAAAAACACTGGAATAAAAATCTACAAAACAAGGCCTTCTAAACAACTTCTTCCAAACATTAACAAGGCCTTTTTACTCCCCCTAGAAGACACTGTACAAATAAGCAGTAAAATAAAACAGGTTACAGCTAGCCACAATACTCACCCTCAAACTATCCCCAGACAGAAATAAGTTGTAGGGGTTGAGGATTCGTTCATAATGCCCTCTGATGTGTGAGCCCACAGCTTTGCCAGGAGCAAATCCCATCTTGGTAGCAATTTTGGTCCATTTTCTATCCTTGCAAACAATTGCAAATCCACCTTCTTCTGCTACTAACTGTTAAATAAAATAGCAAAAGAAATTAGAAACACCTATATAAAAATCACTTCTAAATTCCCTCATGCCTAGGTATGACTCCAGGAACAAAATGCTCTTGCCCATGGCTATCCAAGTGTTGGAAATCTTTTAAAATACATTTCCCACATCAAAAGAAAAAAATGCTATAATGCACTATTAATTTTAAGTTAGAAAATTAAAATATATCTTTTTATGGCATAGTCTCCAAAATTTTTGTCCCCCAAAAGGCTTCTTCTCACTTCTCCAAAACAGTCAAGATTTTCTGGAAAAATTAGGTTAACAATCAAATCTCTAATATAAAGAAAGGGCTCTAGTACTTGGTCCTACCCTGTAACCCTTAAGGTATCCATAAACTAAGGAGTAGAAAACATGGCAGCCTGCTTTGGTTGGGATTGAATTATGACTAGCCTTGCTAGCTTAATCTCTCCCAAGTCTCAATTTCCTTACCTGTAATAAAATGGAAGGAAATAATTACTGGATTATTGTGAAGTTTAAAAATGACAAAAAGCAAGAGTTAATCAAGATATCCCACAAGATAAGGCTTCAAGACCTAACAAGTAAATCCTGGTCCTCTTATCACTCATTGAAGGGAGACTCTCATTTTACATTTAACACAATAACTAAGTTTCTTTTTAAAGAAAAGAAGATCAAATTAATTTTGTCAAGAAAATGGTCATTAATCCTTTACCTTATTAAGCTGAAACAAGTCTAAGATCTTCCTCTCCACATGTGGAATTTTCAGAGTACTTCCCTGTAACTCCCAATACTTTGCAATCTGGTCCAAGAAATTCAATTTTACACGAGTTTGAGCCTAAAGACAAAATACTGAATTTTAACCTCACTTAGCTTATTTTACAGCTTCTGCCTATTACCTACCCATGCGATATTTTCATTCTTAAAATACTTAAGTCAATACCATTTCTGAATTCAAACAAAAATATATAAAATAAGGCTGGCTAAATAACCAAATATACATTAGCTCAAAAAAAATTTAATTCAGCCCTAACATGCCAGGCAATGCAATGAGTTAAATACTCAGCAAACCCTCCCATTAACAGACAGGCACTCTCAAGCCTTCATTCAAAGGGAGTACTATAAGCACATTTCACGTTATTGGTTAAAATTGTACAAGTAAGCTTCTATATACCAACTTGTTCTTTTTATGATTGGGTATTTTAAAGGCACAAATTTTCTTATTTGCACAAATCTAAAAAGAGATTTACAAAAGTTATTCTGATTTTCATAAGCTTTGCTATTCCAAAGACAATAGAAAATAAAGAAAACACTCAAGTGCCATTTCGTTAACAGATTAGTACTGTCTTCTACAGGACATTTTAGAAATTGTCCTTTTTCTTTCCCCTCCTTGTAAAATATAAGTCTGACAGTATTGAAAGCTTTATTTTGTACCAGAACAAAACTGAGATCAATATTCAGATGTTCCTGCCCACCTTGCCTGAGCCCGCCCCTAGCCAGTGGTTCTCCACGCACCCAGCATCCAGCGAGAGTCGCAGCGCGCCGACGGAGCGGACATGGGCAAAGCAATGGTGGCCAGGCTCGGACTGGGGCTGCTGCTTCTGGCGCTGCTCTTACCCACGCAGATTTATTCAAATCAAACAACTGCCATAACACTTTCAAGTAACTCCACCCAGAGTACCTCGGCTGCCCCAAGTACAACTAATGTCACCACCCCAGGAGGTGGTGCCCTGCAGTCTACAGCCAGCCTCCTCGTGATCTCACTCTCCCTTTTACATCTTTACTGCTAAGAGACTCAGGTCAAGAAACATCTATGCTTTCCCATCTTCTGAACCCAACCCAAATGGCATCTGAAGTCCAGTGTGGCAAGGAGAAAACAGGTCTTCATCGAATCTACTGGTTCTACACCTTATTGATACAGAAAATGTTGAGAATCCCAAATTTGACTGGTTTGAAGAACATGTGAAGGATTTGACTAGATGATGAAGGCCAATATTAATTCTGCTGGAGTTTTATGTAAAAGACAAAGACAGACAACATCCAAAATGAAGAGAGGATTTCCTTAAATGTGACTTAAGAAATATGGACACTTAAAACTCTACCTTGAAAAACAAATAGATTTTCTCTTACCTAGAGAGAAGCAATGGGGTGTGGAATGGAGATTCAGTTTTCATTTGGTACATTAAATATATAGGGCCATGAAATGATTAGGTAACATAAAAGCTTCCATGATTCTATTTATGTGTACATTAGAAGGAACCTCCAGGTGTTACTGTAAATTCTACATGTACTGTTTCACCAATACTAATTTAATGCTGATAAGCACTAGATAAAAGTTTTACATTGTTAAGCTATCACTGTTCTCTTGGGAACTGAACTCTTTTATTTCTGAGGCTTTGGATTTGACACTGTATTTGACTTTTTATGTAGTAATTGACATGTGCCAGTGCAATGATGTATTGGAATCTACCCCCCAGTGCAAGCATAATGAATAAATCTTGCTTATACACTTGTAAAATCAAATGGTAGGCATTTCCCATCACATTCCCATCCACCAACAGCACCAGATTCATTTAGCTAAACTGATTCCAAAGAGTAGAAGTACATTGACCTCAACCAATTTCAAAATGCTGCATTTTTGTTTCTGCATATATTGAATACTTTTTACAATTTAATAAGTGGTCTGTTTTGGAAGAAAAATTGACAGGTCTTAAAATTTAAAAGGCAAATGTGAAGGAGCCAAAAGTAAATAATGTAAATCCAGTATTTGGGAAGTGAGGACTGGAACCTATCCTGCATTAAATTCACAAAAACTTTTATACTCTTTCTGTAAATACTTTTTTTAACTTTATGAATCAGAGTAGCCACATTTGGAACACTTTCTGTATCAGTTAATATTTTTTAGACAGTTAGAACTTGGTCCTAAGCCTAAAGTTGGCTTGATTCTGGAAAGTAAATCTTTTACAACTGCCTCAATGCACAGAAACCTTTTTAAAAATAGATACCCTATGAAGTTTTTGTTCGCATGGTCACACACTGATGCTTTGATGTTCCAGTATCTAATATGGCCACAGTAGTCTTGACAGCCAGTCATTTTTTACCCCCTCTAGAATCCTACGTGGGAACAACCAGATCCAACAAGCTACCGTGTGTGTGAATGAACACTCCCTTTTGCTCTATATGTGAATGCTATACATCTGTTTTGGATTGTATATTGTGTTTGTGTATTTATGCTTTGATTCATAGTAACTTCTCATGTTATGGAATTGATTTGCATTGAACACAAACTGTAAATAAAAAATGGCTGAAAGAGCAAAAAAAAAAAAAAAAATATTCAGATGTTCCCAAACACATCCCAAGACCTCAAGTTAGTGGCCTTCTCTTCTTTCAAGTCTAAGTACCAACAAATTTTTTCCATTTTTAACCTAATTAAAGCTTACATATATTGGATGCTACCATGAAGGTCCAGAGAAATCCACTGAACAGATAGCCAATTTAAGTTTGGAATGTTTAGTTTACTATAGAAAAACAAAATAAAATATACTGAAATCAGATTAGTAGAACATTAATGGAAACAACCTACTTCCATCCATACCCCAAGCCTTAACCAACACCCTGTACTTTAGGCTTTCAGTGGCTTAGGGCTGAAGAAACTACATGTTCTCTAAAGAATCCCCTCTTTGGGGAATTTTCCACTCCTCCTTGGGGAACTAAAGGGTATTATTCAATCCAACTGAAGCTATTTATTTGGAAGGAGAACAGAGCTGGAGAATTGTTCTCCATTGGATGGTCTTCAAAGTAGATTCTTTCAAAACCTAAATTCTAGAGGTAACTGTTGCCTAAATCTATAAGGATTTAGATTAATAAGCCAAAATACAATGACTGACCAAAATCAGCATTTAAATGAAACCTGGTTTGCTGCAAAGGCCTTATTGCCATTTGTTTTACCATGAATATCAAGTATTGGCCATATTTCTATGTAAGTCAGCGTTCCCTGAAACCACAAGATTAGAAGAAATCCTCTGCAAAGAGAACCCCTCTGGAATACAAGCAACTATAACAGTAGCTAGAACATTACCTCCAATTCATTCAGCCTCTGAATACGTGGAGTAAAGTGAAGTTTATCAACATCACATGCAAATGGTGGCTGCCAATCCTGGGGGAGAAGCAAAAATTCTTTCTTAGAAGAATGAAAGTTCTTTATTAGAAGAATTGTATTCTTAGACATTTTAAAAATTGCTTTAAAATTAAAACCCAGATTAAGTAAAGGTATGTGTTATCTCTAACCAGTACAACAAAATGGAACATAGGGTTGTAGTTTCTTAATATTTTTCTCACCCGAACTGCAGAATATATATGACCACCCTTCCCCAAATAAAAGACACATTCCACTCACACACCCCTCCCGGAACCCTGCTCACTAATTCATGTCACTGAGCTTCATTCAACCTCTGTTGAAAGATGCATGATTTAGGTGAAGAAGACTCTGACTTCACTATTCCTATAGATGTATCTCTCTTTTTGCAAAATAGCTAAAGTCATGTCAAATTATTTACAGAACACATGAATACAATTAATTGCAGTATTAGGTAAGAAAAATACAATTTATAACATTAAATATTATATAACATTTTAAAATGCTAGATTTACAAATTGTTCATACCAATCAATAAAAAAGACTAACAAGTTTACAGGAAAAAATGGCAAATGATATTAACAGAAGGGGGAAAATAGGCAATCATAAAAAAGACTGATGCTCAACCTCACTGAAAATGTGAGAAATATATATGATACCATATTTTGTTTTCACCTACCAGATTGGCAAAGGTTGAAAAGATGTATACCACCAGTATTACCAGTATCTACCCTAATGGTAGATTAGTAAAACATTTTTGGAGGACAATTAGGAAGCATCATATTTTTAAAGGCATGTGCCCTCTGATCAATCAAACTTTCTCTGGTAAGAATTTACCCTACAAATGTTACAATTGTCAAAAGAACACCAAGATACATGCACAAGAAAATTAACCGCATAACAGCTGAAACATAAAACCTAAATATCGTCAATGGAGAATAAGCTAAATAAACGTTACTACATAGGTAAATAACAATAAAATCCTTCCTTCCTTCCTTTCATCCTTCCTCCCCCCCTCCCTCCCTTTCAGTTAGTTCCTGGTATTCAGGGAAAGCTCAGTCATAACACTAACCGGATATAAAACATAAGGAACAGGCGCCTGAGAGTCTAAATTCCAATGATAACACTTCCAGGTTTCAACACAAGACTATAAAATGTAAAAAAACAGAAAGTAATGGCCCAAGCAAAGAAGATGAAATCATTAGAAATCATCAATGAAGGCTACCAGACCCGAAACATACCAGACACTAAAAATGTGGTCCTGACACTATGATCAAAGAGCTAAGGAAAACATGGACAGAAAACTAAAGGATTTGAGGAAAACCAGAGATAAACACAAAGTGAATATCAATAGAGAGATGGAAATTACAAAAAAGGAACCAAACAGAGCTGAAGAGACCACACTAAAAGAAATTAAAAATCCCCTAGAAGGGTTCAACAGCAGATTGGAGCTGGCAGAAGAAAGAATCAGTGAACTTGAAAACAAGAATTGAAATCATCTAGTCTGAGAAGCAGAAAGAAGAAAGAAGAAAAGTGAACAGAGCCTGAGGAATCTATAGGATACCATCAAGCATGTTCAATATTTGAACATTGTGGGAGCCCCAGAAGAAGAAAAAGAAAAGAGGGCAGAGAGAATATTCAAAGAAATAATGGCTGAAAACTTCCCAAATTTAAAAGACATGAATACACACATCCAATACACTTGATGATCTCCAAACAAGATAAACTCAAATATATCCACACTGTGCCATATTAGCATTTAACTGTCAAATAACAAAGATAAAGAGAAATTTCTGAAAGTCTAAAGAGAGAAGCAATATGTCACATAGAAGAGAGCCTCAATAAGATTAAAGGCCAATTTCTAATTGGAAACCACGGAGGTAAGAAGTCAATGGGATGACATTTAAAGTACTGAAAGCAAAAAAATGCCAACCAAGAAGTCTATATCCAGCTAAATTCTTTCAAAAATGAGGGAAAGATTAAGACATGCCCAGATAAACAAAAGCTGAGGGAGTTCATCACCACTAGACTGTCCCTACAAGAGATGCAAAAGGAAGTTCAGCAGGTTCAAAGGAAAGGACAATAGACATATAATAGATGGAAGCCACAGGAAGAAAAGGTCTCCAGTAAGGGTAACAAAATGCGTAAACATTAATGTCAATACTGTTGTATTTTTTACTTGTAACTCGATCTTTTACCTCCTTAGGGTCTAAAATGCAAATGCAGAATGAATGAAAAACCAGTCGTTTTGGATTCATAATGGAAAAACATGTCATTTATGACAAGAAATACAGAAAGGTGGGGGGAAAGAAGAAAACAGTTGTGTATACTGTAGAAGTTAAGTTGGTATCAAAGTATTACAAATTTAGACCAACTATAATGTACAACTCTGAGAACTGAATCTCAGAGCACAGCGTATCAGGGAAATGCTTACTGTAATAGTCTCTAGATTGTAGGCTCTTACAGCAGTCACATCATTCCTGAGTTGTAATGGTTATCTCTAAATCCTGAGATGCTGAGCTCCTTATGTATACCCTGGTTGGCTTCTGAAACTTTGGGTATCTGTGTGGCACATAAGACCCAGAGCTAGAACCTGGCAGCTATGAATGTCAGTATTACCCCATATGGCAACTGATGACTTTAATTAGAGATATGAATGAAGAGGCTCTGTTTAGGACAGACTGGGTTTTAAAACTACAACTTACGTGTGAAACCAAGGGAGATGTTTATCTGGTGCATGATCTATATTTTCTGTAGCACACAAGATAATTTAACTTGTATTATCAGGTACAGGGAGTGGTGAATGGGAAGTGGGATTTGATGAGTTTGTACAGGCTGGGGTGAAATCCCAACACATCCCAGAGTGATATGGGCAGAGAGTATAAGTGTATTTGTGGGGGGCCCCGGAGGAGCTGGGAAGAAATGCAGAAGTGTTGGACTTCCCCACCTGGGCTATTGCTGATTTTCCCTGCAAACATTGAGGACTGACAATTTAGTGGGCCGAGCCCTCGATCTGGGGGCTTTCCCCTGTGAGGCTAGTTGCTGCAAGGGAAAGGCTAAGTCCACCTATAATTGTGCCTAAGAGTCACCCCACCAGAGAGCCTCTTTGTTGCTCAGATGTGCCACCCCCCCCCCCCCCCAAGCCCAATCGGCAGGCGAACTCACTGCCTTCCCCCCTACATGGGACGTGACTCTCAGGGGTGTGAATGCCCTGGCAATGTTGGAAATGACTCCTGGAGATGAGCCTGGACCCAGCACTGTGGGACTGAGAGGATCTTCTTGACCAGAAGGGGGAGGAGAGATGAAAAATATAAGGTTCCAGTGGCTGAGAGATTTCAAATGGAGTCAAGGGGTCACTCTGGAGGGCATTCTTATGTGCTATAGATATCACCTTTTAGTCTTTGGTGTGTTGGAATGTCTAGAGGGAAATACCTGGGGCTGTGGAGCTGCAACCCAGTGACCTTGATTCTTGAAGACAATTGTATAACTATGTAGCCTGCACACTGTGACTGTGTGACCGTGAAAACCTTATGGTTCGCACTCCCTTTATCCAGTGTATGGACAGATGAGTAGAAAAATGGGTATAAAAATTAGATGAAGATTAGGGTGGGAAGGAGGGGATGGAAAGATTTAGGTGTTCTTTTTTGCTTTTATTTTTTATTTTGGAGTAAGGAAAAGGTTCAAAAATTGATTCTGGTGATGATCGTACAACTGTATGATGGTGCTGTGAATAAATGATTGTATACTGCGGATGACTGTAGGGTGTGTGAATATATCTCAAACTGTATTAAAAAAAGTAAATGAACAATGGGGGAAGGAAGAGAATGGGATGTTCTGGGTGCTCTTTTTTATTTTAATTTTAATTTTATTCTTTGGAGTAATGAAAATGTTCAAAGTGTGATTGTGGTGGTGAAAACACAAATATATGATGATACTGTAAACAGGTGATTATACACTTTGAATGATTATATGTTACGTGATTATATCTCAATAAAATTGCATTAAAAAAGTATTACAGATTTAGGATGTTAAATTTAAGCTCCACAGTAACTACAAAGAAAACATCAGAGAATATGAACACTCATAGAGACAAAAGTAGAGTACAGGTTACCAAGGGTAGTAGGCAAGGCGATGGGGAGTTAATACATAGCGGGTATAAGGTTTCTGTTTGGGGAGATGGTAAAGTTTTAGTAATAGATGGTGGTAATGGTACCGCAACATTGTGAATGTGATTAATCCCACTGAATGGTATGTTTGGAAATGGCTGAGATTAGAAAGTTTATATTGTATGTTTCCATAATTAAAAATAATAATTAAAAAGGTATTGTCAGCTAAAGAGAGGAAAACAACGAAATGCAGTACATGATTGTGGACAGGATCTAATAAGGCAGGAAAAAAGGCTAAAAAGAACATTACTGAGATATATGAAGAAACTGGAATATGGACTATAAAATGGTATGCTTGGGAGTGGCTGAGATGGGAAAGTTTACGTTGTATATATTTCCATAATTAAAAAAATTTTTTAAAAAGGTATTATCAACTAAAGAGAGGATGACAATGAAATGCAATATATGATACTGGACAGGAACTAATAAGGCAGGAGAAAAGGCTCAAAAGAACATTATTGGGACATATGAAAAAATTGGAATATTGATTGTAAGCGAACTTGATAACTGCACTTAAAGTGGTTATACAAGTGAAATCCTTATTCTTAGGAAATGAACATGGTAGTAATGTGTTCGAGGAGTGTGATGTATACAAACTACACTTAAATGTTTAGAAAATACGTAGATAGATCCCTCTAAACAGATAAATAGACAGAGATGAAGATACAGTAAATGTTGAAAAATATTAAAAACTGGATCTGGGTATCTTGGTGGGGGAACATTGGACTTCACTGTATGGGTTCTGTGTTAATTTTGCAATTGTCCTGAACATCTAAAAGTTAAAATAAAGGTTATTTTTAAACAGATTACAAGCTGGTACAAAACTATATATACTACCATATCAAGAAAAAAAAGAAATAAAGAAAATAGCAGTATTAGCAGTTAACTGTTAATTACAGAAATTACAGATAAGGCCTTAAAGTGTTTCCTTAATGCTGTCACACTGCCTTTTCAACAATTACGGCTATCGTTTACAATCTCAGTTAAAGACACAGGATGCTTTTTGATTTAAAAAAAAAACAAAAACAAAAACAAAAAAAAACTACTCTAGCCAAGGTAAAAAAGATTAAAGTCTGAGTTATTTTTGCATAGCTCAATAACTAAAGACAAAGAAAAAAACATACTTAACTGTACAAAACCCAGTGTAGTAGAGCAAAATTACACTGCTTCTTAATATTCTATAACAGGCTAACAGGAAGCTTTTTATTGCTTAAAGATTTGCTCTCTAATACCTTACAAAAGCAGCTGGCCTTCTGAAATGCACTTTGGTTAAAGACCAAAAACGTTAACAAATAAATGGTCAAATGTTTAGTCTTAACCCACTATCCAAATGGCCTGAAAATTTCATAAGCTAAGACTGAGAGGTTAAAAATAATGCCATCTCCTGACTGGTTAGACAATATGCCCTCTAATCCCAGACTCAATGATACAGAATTAATTTCATGATCTCAAAAGTCTACAGATTAAAGTTCTGCAAAATGAGGTGAGCATAATTTTATGTATTTATATACTGTGTATGTATTTTGTTTATCATAGCCTGAAACTTTTTCAAATAAAATGAATCCTAAAAATGAAGCATCAAAAGGAAAACAGTAAAAGTCTGTCCCTGAGGAAGCTGACATGGATATAATAGGCTTAAAACTAAATGGTTTCAGAAGGTCATTCTTTCATTAAAAGCATATCACTTGCAGCAACCGTCTCCTAGTTACAAAGAATGAAGAGAAAAAGGAATAAATGTTATTCACTTTTGAGACCTTCATTGTCAGCTGCAAAGCTCTACTCCAATAAAAGAATTACATATTATTCAGAAGAGTTACTGTCATATTAAAACTAAGATATCTTTGGCAAAGTCTGGCCTCATTGGGCCATGACTTTTAAATGGGGGGTGGGGAGGATTAAGGAAGGAAGACAAGGGACCATAATGAAGGCTCTAAGACTAGAAAAATTTTATATAGGAAAATAATCACCAAGTAGCCAAATCAACAACCAAAATCTCCACTTAGAAACATTTTTATAATTTTTATTTGGTATTTAAGTATCTTAAAGGCCTATGGGACCTTATTAACTATCATTTATTTTTTTTAAAAAAGCAAAACTTTAGCCCTATCAATAAAACTGATCATAAATCATATTTTTCTAACATAAAATTATTTCCATACTAACTAGATGTTATAAAAGTTGGCAGATTGTAAGAAGTCCCATATACATTCCTGCTGAGATTTTTTTCCTTTACTTTTAAAATAAAAAGTCCAACAACTGTATTATTAAAAATCTCAATTATTTTCCTTAGCACTAAAAAATGTACTCCTTGGGAACGCAATTAAGAAGTTGAGATTTCAAAATCCTCAGGAGAGGCCTGAAAAACATCAGGTAAACATTTTCCTTAGTCCCAGCACTAACTTAGCAACAACTTAAAAGCACATGTAACTAAGATAAGTGTTTCAAAGACAAAATCAGTGTGAGAATAACTTTCAAAGGACGCTAAGGATTTTTCAAAATAGTCTATGAAAACTCACTCTGTAAATGATCCACCTTTAGCATCCACACTTAACATATCAAAATTCTGTTTTAATCTTTCTAATTATAGAAGGGCTGTCATCATTTTGAGATCTGACGATTAGCAAAATGAGAAAGTATACCCTCTATGGAGGCTCTGCAAGTTGGTTCTCTACTCCCTGCAGACAAAACCAATTAAAGATCAGTGTCAAAAGCACATTCTTGTTAGTTTACAAAGAATAACATTAACTAAGGGCTAGAGCAGTTTAAAAATTGTTCATATTCTATCAAACCCAGCCATCATAGAATAAATGTGCTGACAAGATTTCAAACCAATGCCAGCAGAACTAAGTCCAGTTTTGCGAACACACTGTTTCCAGGTTATCAACATTAAAACAAAACTTCAGTGCAAATTTGAGGATCCAAAAAAAGAAATTTTTCCTAGTTGAGTATTAAGGCAAGTTAGGAAACCTTTCAAGCAAGGCATTTGACAAGATTTATCAACCTTAATAAAGATCTGATTAACCCATATACGGAACACAACTTTAAAACTACTTTCTCTTTAACTTAATGATTTCATGTCAATTAAGATGTCCTTAAAACCCTTGCATGAATCTAAAAGTTACAACCAGGTACATCTCAGGCACTACAAATCCCTCTTAAATAGACAAGCAGAGTTACTATTTATGAGCCCCTTCCACAGAATCCAATTTCTAGTCACTGATAGGTGTCTATCAGGAAAAAATATAATACTATGCAGACAAAGGACTGCATTTAGTGTCTTCCAAAACAGAAATAGAATAAAGTAGATAATGTTGCTGCTACCCCTCCCTTCCCTTCTTACTTCCCTCAGGGAAGCTTGGCACCAACCACCATAAACCTTAATTAGCCACCCATGTGTTCAAAGGTTGTTTAAGACCTCCCATCCTTAGTGAGCCACTTTCAAAAAACAAAAACAAAACAACACAAAACCTTTATTTGGGATTTTCTTTTTAGACTATGGAAGGAACCACTCTTAGCTTAAAAATCAGAGGCTCTTAAATTTTAAATTCTTAAAATACAGAATTGAGTGTATGTGGATTTTTAACACTAGGGTGTCAAAGGGAATCTATGACCTTAAAAACAAACAAAAAGGTCCTGAATATTTTTAAATTCCCAGATTTTTCTCAGGATATGTCTGGCTGTCATAAACAAATTTTAGCACCTTCTTTAAGTTCTTATTTCAGTACCCCAATCTGCTTTCTTTCAACCCCTTCTCCCTGTACTTAATCAAGACATTATAATAGATCAGAAATACATT
This sequence comes from Choloepus didactylus, assembly GCF_015220235.1. Taxonomy (NCBI): domain Eukaryota; kingdom Metazoa; phylum Chordata; class Mammalia; order Pilosa; family Megalonychidae; genus Choloepus; species Choloepus didactylus. The sequence continues at coordinate 57,876,723 of NC_051308.1, read as the reverse complement.
TGTCAGAATGCCAGTAAGAGTATAGGACAAAAAAGAGCAATGCACTGAAAGTCAGAAGACCTGAATTTGTGTTTGGGTCCTTTCCTTCACCACCACTTAAGGGACCTCAACTTCTCCATTTGAAAGTATGAACAATAGCTACCTTTTAAAACTATGGTGAAAATTGTGATTAATTTTAATTGTAAAGCAAAAGTATTATCATTACATTGCTCTTACCATTCAAATATAATTTTCCTCTAGCAAAAAAATCACTGCCACCTCAATTTTCAAGGTGAAATCTGATATCTAAGTTTTACTTTTAAAGACCTATCCTTCCAGCCTAACTCTAGTTAGCATCCAGTTGCCAACTAGCACCTTTCATCACAGCAATTTCAACACAGGTTAAAGGGTTCTCCTGGTTTCACCCCCCCCCTTATTTCTCCAATGCTCATTTTTCAAGCACACTGACACCATTTACTTTTTTGCTTGTACAGTATAACAGAGGTTAAAGAGGAAAGGCTCTAGGTCACCGCCTGGGTTCAAATCCTGGCCATAATGTGACTTTGTACACTTAATCTCCCTGTACCTTAGGTACATGTAAAAAGGGATAATTGTGAGACTTAAATAAAATAATAGCAGTAAAGCCCTTGAGAGGCGCCTGGTATTTACAACGTAAATCTTCAAAAAGTGTTAGTTATTATTAGGAAATGTTCATGTTGCAAAGCTTTAGTTCCCAGGAGACCTAATGTGACCTTGCCTTTTAAAGTAGGAAAATATACTGTCAGATTTCCCTGCTTAAAGAGCTTCTTCTAAGGTTGTTTTACCAGTTGAAGTCAGTTAGAAGCAGATAACAAAGGATCTGCTGCAAGAGAAGCTGCTGGGGTGGCAGCAGATTTCAATTTCTGAACTGTTAAAGATAACGTTTAAGTGGTCAAGCCTATGGTTCAATGGTAGCTATATTTTACATTAACCCTGCCATTTCCCTCTGCATCCATTATACAAAACTTCCTAACTTCATGTTCTCTTATTGGATCAAAAGCAAAGCAACAGAACAGGTTTAAAATATTTTTTCTAAAATAAAAGTAATCTTTATTATTGAATGTTTAGAAAACACACTTGAAGAAGAAAAAATCAGCCAAATCCCAGAGAAAACCTATTATATTTTGGTACATGTCTTCCAGGTTTTTTCTTCTGCTTATTTCATAATTAAAAAAAACACACACTCACAAATTTATATTGCCTTTTAGTTAGTGTACTGTGAAAATATTTCACTGTATTGACAATTATAAAATTCCTTATTGTTGGACATTTAAGTTATTTCCCTTACTTTCCAATGTTATTCAATATTAAAAACAAAACATTCACAGTTAATAGGAAGCTAATTTTGTTTTGGCCTCAATCAATGGTCATATTTTACATAACCCAGTTCCAGAAAAAAGAAATCAACTTGATCATAGCAGCTGAAGGATTCCTTTAAAGAATTAATCTGACTCTGCAGACAGACAGATACCAGCTGCATACAGGTATGAAAATGGCTTTTAAGGAGGAATTAAAATTGAAACTATCTTCATAGAACAGTATCATAGGTGTTCAATAAAAGTTATTGAACAAGTAAAACTTCTAATTAGGAAAGTTAATTTAAAATGTCTCTATAAAGCTGAAAATAAAAAGTGTAATACTGAAAGTCTGACTGCTAAAAACCTTGCCAGTGAAGAAAATTTGGTGACCAAACTTCAAAAACAAAGAGAACAAGAATAGTTTAGTAAAATGCAGCATGCTCCTTTATTTAGATATGATAGCTGGATAGGTAGAAAATACTCAATATAATTATTTAGCTGGAAAAATGCTTAGTATGGTCTTCAACAGCCAACAGAGGAAAAAAAACTATTAAGATCACTTCATGCAAGCAGCCGTGAGTTATTCTAAGCATAAAAAGCCGTGGTTAAAATAACTTGCTGTTGCTCTAATCTCAACAACAAAAAAACTTACTCTGTTCCCAGAAACTTTCCCAGTATTGCCTGCAGGAAAATGCAAGGTATATCACCATATGGGCTGATGGCCACTGCCTTTTTCTTGAAAAACAAGCCTGAATGAGGTGAGGACTTTAAGATAACAGGAGCAGCTTTCTCCTATTTTTTTCCCCTTCTGCCTTCTTCCAGATTCTGGTCATTTCTTTGCCTGTTTTGGATTATAAAAGCCAAACAACTGTCTTACTCTGAACTTGCCTTGGAAAGCTTTCTTTTCTTCCTCCAGTTCCTTGTTGATGCATCTTTAATAAACTCACCTTCTCACCAAAGCAGAGAGACTTGTTTCTCTGATGTGCGGGATGAGGCGGGCCTGACTACTTAGGACCATGTTTTCTAACGGTAACAATTTGGGTAATTAAGTCGATTAAGATTCATAATGTAGCAATGGGTTTACACTAGTTAAGGTGATACAAAATTTAAGCAGCTTTAACAAAGGTCTACGAATACTACATATATATTTTTAGATGCTGGGGTGTAGGAATAGCTGGAAGGAGGTAAATGACATGTGGAACAGTAACCTATATCATCCTTTGAAATTTGCTCTATAGCTATTCATTGAATTGTGTTTTGAAAGTCTTCACCTTTCTGTATATACCCTATATTGCACAACAAGGAAAGAACTGAAACTGTGGAAATGTAACCCATAACAATTTTTGAAATTACAATATAACTGCTTGTTGAGCTGCACACAGAAAGTTAACACCTTTCTGTACACACGTAATATTTTACAATAATGGAAATAGCATGATATTCTTTGAAATTTGCTCTCTACTTGTTCAATCGCACTTTGAAAGTTATCACTCTTATGTATACATGTTAATGTTCACAATTTAAAAAATGCATAAAAAAAAAACCTTTGGCAACTTTAATGTTTAAATCTTTCCATAGACAACTGTAAATAATCTGCAAGACTGCCACCTTAATTAAAAAACAAAAAAACAAAACAAAACAAAACAAAAAAACCTGTTGCCCACAACCCTTCTTACAATAAAGAAAAACATCAAATTCTAATAGTGGGGCATCCTACAAAATACCTCACCAGTACTCTTCTTCAAAACTGTCAAGGTCATCAAAAATAAAAAAGGTATGAGAAACTGCCATAACCAAGCGGAGCCTAAAAAGACATGACATCTAAATGTAATGTGGTATCCTGGATAGGATCCTGAAACAAAAAAAAGACATCAGGTAAAAACTAAGGAAACGTCAATGAAGTATAGAGGTTAATAATAATGTTTCAATATTGTTCACTAATTGTTAACAAATGTATCATCCTAAAGTAAGATGTTAATAATAGGGAAAATTGGGTGAGGCGGTATATTATGGAGATTCTGTGTACTATCCTCAGTTTTTCCATCAATCTAAAACTGCTAAAAAAAAAAAAAAAGGCTATTTTTTAAAAATCAGTTGAATCAGTTTTCAATGTCTTAGGTTCCAAATTTCTCTGATCCCAAAATAGAAAGCTCTCAAAAAGCAACATGATCCCCTTGAGGAGCTGGTGGAGAATGCAGGGGGGTATTCTGCTTCCCCACCTCGATGGTTGCTGATGTGCTCACAGACATAGGGGACTGGTAGTTTGATGGGCTGAGCCCTCTACCACAGGAATGGCCCTTGGGAAGACTGTTGCTGCAAAGGAGAGACTAGGCCTCCCTATAATTGTGCCTAAGAGCCTCCTCTTGAATGCCTCTTTGTTGCTCAGATGTGGCCCTCTCTCTCTAGCTAAGCCAAGTCAGCAGGTGAAATCACTGCCCTCCCCACTATGTGGGATCTGACACCCAGGGGAGTGAATCTCCCTGGCAACGTGGAATACAACTCCCAGGGAGGAATTTAGACCCGGCATCGTGGGATGGAGAACATCTTCTTGACCAAAAGGGGGAAAAGAAAGGAAATGAAATAAGCTTCAGTGGCAGAGAGATTCCAAAAGGAGCCAAGAGATCACTCTGGTGGGCACTCTTATGCACAATATAGACAACCCTTTTTAGGTTCTAATGAATTGGAATAGCTAGCAGTAAATACCTGAAACTATCAAACTACAACCCAGAACTCATGAATCTTGAAGACGATTGTATAAAAATGTAGCTTATGAAGGGTGACAATGTGATTGGGAAAGCCATAAGGACCACACTCCCCTTGTCTAGTTTATGGATGGATGAGTAGAAAAATGAGGGAAGGAAAAACAAAACAAAACAAAACAAAAGGCACGCGGTGTTCTTTTTTAATTGCTCTTTTTCACTTTAATTTTTATTATTTGTGTGTGTGTGGTAATGAAAATGTCAAAAATTAATTTTGGTGATGAATGCACAACTATATAATCGTACCATAAACAACTGAATGTATGCTTTGCTTTGTATGACTGCATGGTATGTAAATATATCTCAATAAAATGAATTTAAAAAAAAAAGCAATATGAACTATATCTGATTATAAAATTTTAAAAACTAATAAAATGACAAAATGAGCCCAAAAAAGGCTCAATTCAACATGCCAGTTGTTATTGGTTATATGGAAAAATTTGCCCTTTAAACACTTCTAAATTTTTATTTCATAGAAGCAAAAAAAGATAGGTGAATAATCAGAATTTTTACTGAATTCTCTACTGGTTTTGTTACCTCTTCAAAGGATGAGCACGCAAATGACAAATAGAATCTTCTTGCTCACGGATCCTAGATTTATTCCTATTGAGGAAAGCCTTTGCAGAAGTTTCTCTTTTTGCTACTGCAACAATTTTTTGACCTTATAACATCTTTAAGTTCTTAAAAATTGAGGGACTCAAAGTTTATCTATTTTCATCATATTAGAATTTAAAACTGAGACATTTCAAAAATATTACTTCACTTAAGAACAAAATAGTGAGAAGACTTGCATTGTTTTATTTTGAAAATTCTTAATGCCTTGCTTAATAAAATCAGCTGATTTTCTATCACCTTCTGCAATCACTTGAAATATGTTGTTCTGGTTAAAATACAGGAAGAAAATCTGGCCTTATACAAATATTTAATTGAAAAGATGAAGTTATCATGCACCTGCTAAAAGGTCTTGGGAACTCTCCAGGGGTCCTTGGCCCACACTATGGAAACAACTGCCCTACTAGATCCTCTACACATCTCCCTGCCCAATCTGTGCCTCCAAAAAACTGTCCATACAGATTAAAGCAGACCCCAAGTATTTTCTCCCTTCACAAAGATTTTGTTATCTATTTATGTAATCCCCACATTTTTGAGAAAAAGTAAACCTGATCCAACCAAATATTCCCCAAAGTGTCACCAACAAAAAGATCATGAAAAATACCACCAATCATCTGCAAATACCCATACACATTTTACAAGTTTCAATGTGGTAACATACATACAACACAAATTTTTCCATTTTAACCACCTTCAAATATACAATTCAGTGGTATTAATACATTCACTATGTTGTGCTACCATCCATTACTCTATGATTTTGCATATTCTAGTTATTTCACATAAGTGGAATCATATGATATTTGTCCTGTTGTACCTGACTTATTGCACTGAGCATGATGTCTTCGAGGTTATAGAGTATATCAGAATATATTATAGAAAAATATCAGGACTTCATTCCTTTTTACAGTTGAGCAATACTCCATTGTATGCATATACATTTTTGTTTATCTGATCATTCATTGGTGAACACTTGGGTTGCTTCACCTTATGGCTACTGTGAATAATGCTGCTATGAATACTGGTACAAATATCTATTCTTCAGGGTATATAATTAGAAGTGGTACTGCTGAGTCATATGGTATTCTATACATAATTATCTGAGGGACTACCAAACTTTTCCACAGTGGCTGCATCATCTTAAATTCCCACCAACAATGCATGACAGTTACTATTTCTTTGCAACATTGCCACATTTTTAATTTACTTTTTTCTTTTACTAATAGCCATTATAGTGAATGTGAAGTAGTATCTCACTAAGGTTTTGATTTGTGTTTTCCAAATGACTAATGATGTTGATTGGGTTGTTCGTCATTTTTTTTTGTTGAATTGTAGTTCTTTCTATATTCTAAGTATTTTCTCCATTCTGTTGCTTGTATTTTCACTTTCATGATAATGTTCTTTGATGCAGCAAAGCTTTAAATTGTGATGGGAATCCAAATGAACTATTTATCTTTTTCTTTTTCAACTTTGGTTATTCACGTTTTTGGTGTGAAGTCTAAGAATCCACTGCCTAAAAAAAGGACCTGAAGATATTCCCCTATTTCTTCTAAGAGTTTTAAGGCTTAACCTCTAATTTTTAGGTCATTGATCCATTTTGAGTTCATTTTCTATGTGGATATCCACATACAATTTTTTTAAGAGACTGTTTTTCCCCACTGACTGAACTTGGTAACCTTGTCAAAAATCAATTGGCAGTAAAGGAGAGGCTAAACCTGCTTATAATTGTGCCTAAGAGTGTCTCCCTGAGTACCTCTTTGTTGCTCAGATATGGCCCTCTCTCTCTAGCAGATGAACTCACTGCTCTTCCCCCTACATGGGACCTGACTCCCAGGGGTGTAAGTCTCCTTGGCAATGCAGGATATGACTCCCTGGGATGAATCTGGACCCAGCAACAAGGGACTGAGAACATCTTCTTGACCAAAAGAGGAATGTGAAATGAAACGAAATAAAGTTTCACTAGCTGAGAGTTTTCAAATGGAGTCAAAAAGTCACTCTGGTGCACAGTCTTATGCACTATACAGATAACCCTTTTTAGGTTTTAATGTATTGAAATAGCTAGAAGTAAATACCTGAAACTATCAAACTGCAACCCAGTAGCCTTGACTCTTGAAGATGATTGCATAACAATGTAGATTACAAGGGGTGACAGTGTGATTGGGAAAACCTGGTAGATTGCACTCCCTTTATCCAATGTATAGATGGATGAATAGAAAAATGGGGGGAAAACCTAAAAGAAAAATAGGGTGGGGATGCAGGGGGATTTGGATGTTTTTTTTTACTTTTATTTTTTATTCTTATTCCTATCCTTTCTGGTGTAAGGAAAAAGTTCAAAAATAGACTGGGATGATGAATGCGCAACTATATGATAGTACTATGAACACTTGATTGTACACTGTTCTGGTTTGCTAATGCTACAGTTTTGCAAAATACCAGAAATGGATTGGCTTTTATAAAGGGGGTTTATTTAGTTACAAAGTTACAGTCTTAAGGCCATGAAGTGTCCAAGGTAAGGCTTCAACAATCAGGTAACTTCACTGGAGAAAGGCCATTGGCATCCAGAAAATCTGTTACCTGGGAAGGCACGTGGCTGGCGTCTGCTTCCTCCCAGGTTGCATTTCAAAATGGCATTCTCCAAAATGTTGCTCTTGGGGTGTTTTGTTCTCTCTTAGCTGCAGCTCCTCATCAAAATGTCACTCTCAGTTGCTCTCCAAATGTCACTCTTAGTTGCTCTGTGTCTGGGCCTGTGTGGCTCTTTTTAAAGTACTCCAGTGATCCAATAAAGACCCACCTTGAATTGGTGGGGCAACACTTTCATAGAAATAATCCAATGGAAGGTCTTGCCCACAGTTGATTAAGTCATACCTCCTGAAAACACTGAACAAACAGGTTCCAACCAAATCAACATTAATACATCTGCCCCCACAAGACTGCATCAAAATAATGGCATTTTGGGGGATACAATACATCCAAACTGGCACATTCCACCCCCTGGACCCCAAAATGGCATGATCTTTACATACACAAAATACATTCATCACATCACAATATCACAAAAGCTTAAAATCATTTCAGTAATAATAGGTGAGTACAAGATCCCATCAAAATCAGTTACAGGCATGATCTGCCCTAAAGCAAAACTCCCCCTTCTATCTGTGGACCTGTGAAACTCAGAACAAGTTGTCTGCTTCTAATATACAAAGGAGGGACAGTCATAGGATAAACATTCCCATTGCCTTAAAGAAAAACTGAAAGGAAAACAGGGTTAACAGGACCAAAACAGTTCCTAAAACCTGCAGGGCAAACTTCATTAGATTATAAAGTCTGAGAGTCATTTATAGAATGATGTTTTATCCTTGGTGCTTCAGAGGGTGGGAGTCCAACCCTTTCTAAGGGCCTTTATGGCAGCCCCTTTCTCTCCAAATGCTGGGGTGAGTGCGCCAACATTGGGGACACCACCTTCTTCTCAGCCCCACCATCCTCAAGCATGGGGTGCCACCCAGACTCTGCCTCTCCAAGGCAGAAGCTCTTCCCTCTCCAAATAGTGAGGTGGCAGCCAGGTTCTCCCCAATCCCTAGGAAATGTGCTCCACCCCTCTCTGGGGCCTGGAGTGGCAGTACTTTTCCTAAGCTATCAAGGCGGAAAGACCACACTCTGCCTCTGGGGCAAACTCACCCTTTCCACGTGCATGGACCACTCCACTCTCCCAGCCCAAGACCTCTTGACTCTAGACCTCAACCTCCATGGCTCTGTCTTTGAAGAAATTTTTCCTTCAATTTGTTCCTTCTGCATCCCATCCAGTCCAAACCGGCAGTGGCTCAGTCTATACAGATTTCACAAAAATTCTGTAGGCTTGGCATGCGGTTTACATCGGACAATAGGACTTTCTACAAATCCTTTCTAGATAACTCCATCTCCAATCCTGGCTTGTACTGAAATGGCGGTTGGGTTCCACGTTTGGTTAAATCCTCACATGGGGTTGCAGCCTCTGGATTTCACTTTCTGGAAGCCCCAACTTTTCCAAACTACCAGTTTCTCATTTCTTCATACCCAAGAGTTCATTTCTCAGCTCACCTCTGCCCTGTCACATTTTACTATAAGCTGCAAAGAGAAGCCTGGCTATATCCTCTACACGTAGTCTGGAGATCTCCTCAGCTAAGTATTCCAGTTTGTTGCTTTCAAATTCTGCCTTCCATCAACACCGGGACTCAATTTTGCCGAATTCTCTGCCACTTTAAAACAAGGATCGTCTTCCTTCCAGTTTGCAGCAACACATTCATCATTTCTGCTCAAGGCCTCATCAAAGTATCTTTAGAGTCCATATTTCTACCAACAGTCTCTTCAAAGCAGTCTAGGCCTTTTCTATCAAACTCCTCACAATTTTTCCAGAATCCTCCCCTTATCCATTTAAAAAGCCATTCCAACATGTTTGGTATTTGCAAGTTCAGCAGCACCCCACTTCTCTGGTACCAAAATCTGTTCTGGTTTGCTAATACTGCTGCTTTTGCATAACACCAGAAATGGACTGGCTTTTATAAAGGGGGTTTATTTGGTTACAAAGTTACAGTCTTAAGGCCATAAAGTGTCCACGGTATGGCATTAACCATAGGGTACCTTCACTGAAGGATGGCCACTGGCATCCAGAAAACAAGGCATGTGGCTGGCATCCACTTGTTGCCAGGTTGCGTTTCAAAATGGCAGTCTCCAAAATGTTGCTCTTGGGGTGTTTTGTCCTCCCTTAGCTGCAGCTCCTCTTCAACATGTCACTCTCAGTTGCTCTCTCTTGGCTGAAGCTCTGAGCTCCTTCTGTCTGAGCACTTACATAGGGCTCTAGTAAATGAATCAAGGCCTAGGCTGAATGGGCAGGGCCATGCCTCCATGGAAATTATCTAATCAGAGTTATCACCTACAGTTGGGTGGATCCCATCTCCATGGAAACAACCTAATCTAAAGGCTCCAACTTAATCAACATTAATACGTCTGCCACCACAAGATTGCATCAAAGAATACGGCTTTTTATGGGGGACATAACATATACAAACCGGCACATTCACCATGGATGATTGTACGGTATGTGAAGGTATCTCAATAAAACTGCATTAAAAAAAAATCAATTGGCAGTGACCAGATCAAGATGGCAAAGTGAGAAGCTTTAAGACACTGTTGCCCCACTGAAACTCTGAAATAGCAAGAACTGGCAGAAACATCTTTCTCAGAGATCCAGAAAATAGTTAAAGGATTGCAGTAACAAGGCAAGCATTGAATCAAGAAAAAGGCAACTTAAAAGCAATAGACTCTACCCATGCCCTTCCTGGGCCCCTTTCTGGCTAAGCAGAGCTGGCCAATACTCCCAGTGCAGGTCCCTGGATCTCATTCTGGAAGGAGCAGAGTAAACCTTGTGAGTATACTGGCAGCATGTATGTGTGGCCCAGTCCCTCTGGTGGTGGCCTGAGGGACTGAACCGGGACAACTGTCACAGATTGCCATCCTAGAACTTGCCCTGAATATAGAAGGTAGTTCAGAGATCTACTGTAGTATGCTATGGGAAAACAGTCAAGTTGTGGCTGCCTAGGGCAAGGGATTGTTGGCTGTGGAACATATACTGCAATGCCCAGTTCTGTGAGGAAACTGTTTCCTAGGGAAAAGAACACATTCATATGTGTATACATAGGGAATTCCTAGGGCCACGCAGGAATGTCCAAGGCAAGAATCATAAGCAGGAAGGATAATGCAGGCCCCTACACTTTGCCTCAAACAGTTCTCTAAACTCAGTGTATGGATAAGCTCTGAAAGAGAACACTCCCACGGTTCAATCTGCAAAGATTTGGAAAGGTGCTTTCTTCCCCCCACACACACACTTTTTTTTTTCTTTTTAGTTCCTGGCATTCAAGGAGAGCTCAGTAATAAAAACCATCCGGATACAAGCTTAAGGCACAGATGTTTCAGAGTCTAAATTCCAGTGATAACACATTAAAATATAAAAATGTCCAGGTTTCAACACAAGACTATACAGAATATACAAAGAGAGAGGAAGCAATGGCCCAGGCAAAGGAGAAGATGAAGCAATAGAAAATGTCAATGAGGAAGTCATATCAGTTAAAGACTTTAAGAAATGTCCTAAAGAGGCTCAAAGAGCTAAAGAAAAACACAGACAATAGAAGGAACATGGACAAAGGAAATCAGGAAAATGAAAGATGAACACAAAGAGAATATCATTATAGAGACAGAAATGATGAAAAGAAACAAAAAAAGCTGAAGGCCACAGTAACAGAAATTTAAAATTCCCTAGAGGGGTTCAACAGCAGATTGGAGCTCACAGAAGAACTCGTAAACTTGAAGATAAAACAAATAAAATCATCCAGTCTGAGGGGCAGAAAGAGAAAAGTGAACAGAACCTGAGGAACCTTTAGGATAACATCAAGCATACCAATATACATATTATGGAAGTCCCAGAAGGAGAAGAAAGAAAGGAGCAGAGAAATATTCAAGGAAATAATGGCTGAAAACCCCCCAAGTTTAAAAAAGGACTCTGCTCAACGAACTTCAAACAGGATAAACCAATACCATACCACGTTATAATTAAAGTGTCGAATGTCAAAGACAGAGAAAATTCGGAAAGCCACAAGAGAGAAGCAACGTGTTACATACAAGGGAGCCTCAATGATTTTGAGTGCCACCTTCTCATTGGAAGCCAGTGAAGGCAAGAAGATAGCGGGGTGACATATTTAAAGTACTGAAAGCAAAAAACCACCAACCAAGAATTCTATATCTGGAAAAACTGTCTAGGAATGGGGTAGGGATAGGGAAGAGGGAATTAAGGTTTAAAATATAGAGTTTCCATTTGGGATGATGGAGAAGTTTTGGTAATGGATGATAGTGATAGCAGAACAACACTGTGAACTTATTTAACAGCACTAAATTATATAGTTAAATGTGGTTAAAAGAGGAAATTTTAGATTCGTACAATATGCCAGTTTGAATATATTGTGTCCCCCAAACGCCATTATCTTTGACGTAATCTTGTGTGGGTAGACGTTATCAGTGTTGATTAGATTGTAATTCTTTGAGTGTTTCTTTGAAATGCGCCCCACCCAGCTGTGGGTGATGACTCTGATTGGATAATTTCCATGGAGGTGTTGCTCCGCCCATTCGAGGTGGATCTAAGTTGATCAGTGGACCCATATAAATGAGCTGATATAACAGAAGGAACACAGTGCAGTCCAGCTGTGAGTGATGTTTTTGAAGAGGAGCTACAGCCAAGAGGGACACTTTGAAGAAAGCACAGGAGCTGCAGATGAGAGACAGTTTGAAGACGGCCATGGAAAACAGACTCTCGCTTCAGAGAAGCTGAGAGAGGACAAATATCCCAAGTGCAACTAAGAGTGACATTTTTGAGGAACTGCAGCCTAGAGAGAAACATCCTGGGAGAAATCTATTTTGAAACCAGAACTCTGGAGCAGACACCAGCCATGTGCCTTCCCAGCTAACAGAGGTTTTCCGGACACCATTGGCCATCCTCCAGGGAAGGTACTCAACTGCTGATATGTTACCTTGGACACTTTATGGCCTTAAGACAGTAACTATGCAACCAAATAAATCCCCTTTTATAAAAGCCAGTCCATCTCTGGTGTTTTGCATTTCAGCAGCATTAGCAAACTAGAACATACGTATGTTACTAGAATACAATTTTTAAAAATCCATGGAACTCACTAAGCTGATTTTACAGAAACTTAAAACCTCCAGAGTGTTCCTATGCCAGATAAGTCCCCAAACCCAGAGGCACTCTCTCTAAGCCACCTTGGCAGGTGGATTCGCTGTCCTCCCCTCTACATGGGACATGACTCCCAGGAATGTAAATGTACCTGGGAAGGTGAGACATGACTCCTGGCAATAAGCCTGGACCTAGCATGGGATTGAAAATGCCTTCTTGACCAAAAAGGGGAAGAAAAATGAAACAAAGTAACATTTCAGTGGCTGAGAGATTTCAAATGGAATAAAGAGGTCATTCTGGAGGTTAATCTTACACATTATATAGATATCCCTTTTTAGTTTTTAGCATATTAGAACAGCTAGAAGGAAACACCTGAAACTGCTGAACTGCAACCCAGTAGCCTTGATTCTTAAAGACGATTGTATAACTACATAGCTTATAGGGTATGACTGTGTGATTGTGAAAACCTTGTGGCTCACATGCCCTTTATCCAATATACAGACAGACAAGTAGAAAAAGGGAGACAAAAAGTAAATGAATAATAGGGATGGGATGGGATGTTTTGAGTGTTCTTTTTTTTAAGTTTTATTTTTATTATTTTTATTTTTATTACATTTTGGGGGGTTATGAAAATGTTAAAAAATTGTCTGTCACATGTAGCTTACAAGGGGTGACAGTGTGACTGTGAAAACCCTGTGGATCACACTTCCTTTATCCAGTGTATGGATGGATGAGAAGAAAAATGGGGACAAAACCCAAATGAAAAACAGGATGGATGGGGGGGTGTGATTTGGGTGTTATTTTTATTTTTTATTCTGATTCTGATTCTTTCTGGTGCATGCAAAATGTTCAAAAATAGATTGAGGTGATGAATGCACAACTATAAGATGATACTGTGAAGAACTGATTGTACCCCATGGATGATTGCATGGTATGTTAATATATCTCAATAAAACTGAATTTAAAAAAACTGACTGTCGTGTTGAATGTACAAATATATGACGATACTGTGAACAACTGATTGTACACTTAAAAAAAACAAAATCCAGAGGCAACAGCCTCCTCAAGAACATCAAACAGACACAACCCCTTTCACCACGTCAACATCCCTTTTCAATATGACAAGTTAGGGTGGTCACTGCCCAGATATCCTCTGCCCAGTGATCAAATGAGAGGGAGGGGTAGCAACAGACAAGATAGGATTTAGCAAAGGATTATGAGTACCGAATTTTTATAAATTTTTTTTTTTTTTTTTTTTTTTTTTTTTTTTTTTTTTTAGTTTCTAGGGCATTAGAATAGCTAGAAGGAAATAACTGACCTATAACCCATAACACTCTTTGAAAACTGCTCTATGGCTACATGTTAAATAATACTTTGTAATTTATACCTTTATGTATATATATTTCACAATAAGGAAATAACTGAAATTGTGAAACCGTAACCCATAACCTTCTTTGAAATTTGCTCTCTAGCTACTTGTCAAATCGTACTTTAAAAGTTATCAATTTTCTGAATCTATACTTCATAATAAAAAATGTAAAAAAAAAAACAAAAAACCATGGAACTACACAACACAGTGTATCCTAAGTTAAACCATGACTATAGTTAATAGTACAATTGTAAAAATGTGTTTTCATCAATTGTAACAAATGTACCACAATAATGCAAGGTGTTAATAATTGGGTGGTATGTGGGAATCTTGTACATGATTGTTCTGTAAATCCACAACTTCTCTAAATAAAAAAAAAAAAGCGGGAGAAATTAAAACATTCCCAAAGAAACAAAAGCAGAGGAAGCTGGTCACCACTAGACTGGCCCTATAAGAGATAGATGCTAAAGGAAGTTCTGCAGGTTGGAAGGAAAGGACACTAGATAATAGATCAAAGCTGTGGAAGAAATAAAGATCTATGGCAAGGGTAGCAACAGAGGTCAATATGAAATGCCGGTACTATGGTATCTTTGATTTGTAACTCTACTTTTGACTTCCTACAGAATCTAAAAGGCAAACGCATAAAATATAATGAGAGAAATAAATGGCTTTGGACTCATAATGTGTAAACATAATTTGTGACAAGAACTACAGAAATGTGGGGAGTCAGTGGGGTATAGGAACATAGTTTGTATATACTATTAAAGTTAAGTTGGTATCAAAGCAAACAAGAGTAGTACAGATTTAGGATGTTAAATTAAGCCCCCTGGTAACTACTACAAAGAGAGAATATGCAAAGACAGAAATTAGAGTATGGTTACCAGGGGTGGGGGCAGGGAGAATGGGGAGTTAATGCATGATGGTGTAGGGTTTGTTTGGGGAAATGGGAAAGTTTTAATAATGGAAGGTAATGAGGGTACTAAAACACTGTAAATGTCATTAATCCCCTGAATGGTATGCTGGGGAGTGGTCGAGATGGGAAAGTTTATGTTGTATATATGTTCCCACAACTAAAAAAAAAATTATAAAGCAATTAAAGGCAATATATGATCCTAGATGGTATCTAACAAGAGAGGGGAGAAGGCTCAAAAGAACATTATTGGAACATATGTAAAAATTAGAATACTCATTGTAAGCTTTTTATCAATGTTAAATTTCTCAAATTTGATAACTGCACTTAAGGTGGATACATAAGTGAACACTCTTGTTCTTAGGAAATGCACATGACACTATTAAGTGTTCAAGAAGCATGATGCACACAACTTAAACTGAAGTGTATGGAAAATGGATTGACAAACAGATAGATGGATGGATAGACAGGTGGACTATCCAGGGGAATATCAATAGATTTACAGACTTAGGATAGATAGAATGATACGGGAAATGTGGCAAAAAGTTAAAACTGGCTACAGGAATAGAAGTATGGAATTTCCTGTATGGGGTTTGTTTTACTTTTCAAACTATCCTGTAAGTATGAAATTATTTCAAAATTAAAAGTTTTAAAATTAACAATAAAACAAACAAACAAAAAAAACTACATGCTATCTAGAAATAAACCCATATATTTATGGTCAACTGACTGTTGGCAAAGGTGCCAAACAATTCAATGGGAAAAGAATAGTCTTTTCAATAAATGGTGCTGGGTCAACACATGCAAACCTTACCTCACAGCATATACAAAAATTAATTCAAACTGGACCAAAGATCTAAATGTAAGAACTAAAACTATAAAATCTTAGAAGGAAATATAAGCATAAATCTTCATGACCTTGGCTTAGGCAATAGTTTCTTAGATAATCTAACACCAAAGAGCAAGCAACCAAAGAACAAATAAACAACCCCATCAAAATTAAAAACTTGTGCGTTTCAAAGGACATCATCAAAAAACTTGACAGTCCACAGAATGACAGAAAATATTTTATAAGTATCTAGTATCCAGAATACATAAAGAACTCTTACACTCAACAATAAAAAGCCAAATAACTCAACTTAAAAAGGCAAAGGATTTCAACAGACATTTCTCCAACAAAGATATACAAATGGCCAACAAGCCCCTGAAAAGACAGATTATTAGACATTAGAGAACTACAAATAAAAATCATGATGAGATTCCACTTCATACCCACCAGGATGGCAATAAAAAAGACAGACAAAAACAAGTGTTGGTGAGAATTGGAAAAAATATAATGACAAAAAAAGAGACATGCCATGGTATTTACTTTCTAAGCATTAGTTTTTAATAAAACTTGACAATTAATAGCCTAAATTTGTAGGGCCTCCAAATTACTTAAATTTATTATTGTCAAAACCATGAAAAATATTATATGGCTTTCTCATGGATCCTGCTTCCCAAACCTCAAAGGTGTCTGTTCAGGCCACTTTATAGGAACTAACTAAATATTATCTTGTTTACAAACAATAGACTGTATCACGAGAAACTGAACTCTCCCCAAAATTTCCCTAATAAACTTCTACCAAAGTCACCTACTGGAGTGATTCATACAAGTTTTTGGTACATTCCCAAAGTCTTAACAGGCCTGTAATAAAACATCCTTTTAATATTCCTCAAGAAGGATTCTAAAAAGACTAAATCCCTAGAACAAGTCACCTTCTAGTCAAGCAGACTGACATCATAGTATGGGGCCAGTCATGAAAAGTTAACAGGAAACTATTCTTTCTTTCAGATCATTCATAGACACTTATGGTACTGAAGTCACTGAACAGCATCAGAAGAAATGTCAGAACCTTCTCCTCTGCAGCAATTATAATTGGTGCAAATATTACTTTGGTATGCCTACACCACAGCATGTTAAGATCAACTACCTATACTGCTAGTTTTTTCCTCAAGGAACTTATTTAATAAGCAATTTTGAATCTTTTCTTTCTTTCAAACCTAGGATCATAGTATGGAAAAGAATTTCTAGCAGAAAACTGAAGCTACCAAGGTTAAGGAAAGATTACATACTCACTTCAGAAAGATTCCAATAATGATATGTATGTGTATGAAGGGTTCAGGGTTAAAAAAGAGGTTGGACTCTGCCCCCTCAACATTCCCCCAGCAACACCCGAACCTACTTGGGCGCCAAGGGCAAGGGAAGTTAAACATCCCACACCCTAACTTTAAGGCAACTGTTAAGGCCTCATTAGATCTGTAAACACATGCTTTACCTTTAGTCCTCTACAAACCGGTCACTCCTGGAGACTGAAAGTCAGGGTCAGGATAGGGACAATAATGGGAGTAAAAATCAGTCTGTTAACTCAGAGGAAATTCTGAAAGATTACTAAATCTCCAAATCTTTGTTGTGGTTGATGTTCCATCCAAAAACACATTTGCTATTGTATTGAAAAAGAAATGTAAAATGAAGGCTACATACGTTTCACCTGATATAAATATTTAACAAATATTTAGCCCTGCTGCCATTAATGATAAGCCTAATATTAAAAGCTGATATAATTTAAAAATATGTATGATCCCTACTAGCCACTATTTGAAGTAAAAAACTGAAGCTTAAACCTCAACTGGAATTGCTATGATTGTTAAGTATTTACAAGGTAAAACCTGCCAGTCTTCTCAATATACTATAATTCTGACCAAACTTCAAGTTCAGCTTTCCTGTTTGAAAAAGAAAATAATGTACTAATACACAGCCATGCTCAATTTAGGATGGCAGATAAATCTAATCTCCAAAGATCTTAAAATAAATTTAGCCTATGATACATCTCAGGCCATGATGTATGCTACTGTAGTAGTTAGTACTATTGACTGCTTTATCCTTTAACATTTATTTGCCAAATTCCAAAATAAATTTGAATTGAAAAATAACCTACTTTATCCTAAAATATGAGAAAGTTGCAGCCTAATGAAACCAGTCCTCATCTGAATGGCTGCCTGATCACTGGGATACACTCTATAAAAACTATGCAAGTATCTGCCTTTTCAGGTATAAAATAAGGGATTTTGCAAGCTGTGTCTAGAGTTGAGACTTAAGAAATCATTATCATTATCATGAAGACACATATAAGTCTGAAATACTCTCAACAAACCTGCTTTTTTCCCACTGACTTCCCAACACTGTACTTTCTGGTGCCTCCAACTAGATTCTCTTCCTTAAGTTTCTGAGGGTCCTATCATGCCCCTCATTATTTTCCATCCCACCTGATCAGGTGTGATAAAGCCTTCCCAAACATCCCAGGCAGCCCTCTCTCCCCTTATTCTACCCACCTCCATAACCTAATCTAGTATTTTCAACCACTCTCTATATAATTTCTATTCCTTGCACACATCATACTACATACTCTACTTGCATATCTCTTTTACCATTAGACTATGTGTTCCTTTAAGCAGAGGCTGTTTCATTTCTGAAATCCTAGAAGCTTAACACAAGGCCTGCCACTTATTGACATTTCAATAAATGAATTGAATCCACAACCAACTCCAAGGACCCAATTCATTTATTTCTTCCTTCATCAGAGTTGATAAAAAGGATTCCATAGTTTTCTGTAATAAAGTCCTTCAACTGAGAATTTCAGCCATCAATTCAAAGTCAACAGGTAGGAAAATTATTTATATACACACAGACAATACCAAATGGTACCTCAATAAACCTAACTTTAAGGAAAAAACCTAACTAGTGCTTTTGTATCATATATGTGCAGCTTACTATTTGTATTTATTTCTCTGCAGTTACTGGTACTAATACCTTCCCACCATTTTACTCCCTGCCCCAAAAAGCATGTGTTAGAGGGGGTGTGTCAGTTTGGATGTATTATGTCCCCCAAAACTCCATGTTCTTTAATGCAATCTTATGGGGGTAAAGGTATTAGCGTTGATTAGGTTGGAACCTATTGTTTCCATGGAGATGTGACTCAATCAACTGTGGGCAAGACCTCTGATTCGATAACTTTGATGGAGGTGCTACCCCACCCATTCAGGGTGGGTCTTAAATAAAGCACTGGAGCCATATAAAATAGCTGACAAACAGAAGGAACTCAGTGCAACTGCAGCCAAGAGATACACTTCGAAGAACATACAGGAGCTGAGAGTAGAGATGGAACACAATCTGGGCTCAGCAGATGCCAGTGACCTGCCTTCCCAACTAACAGAGGTTTTCCAGATACCATTGGCCTTCCTTTGGTGAATTTATACTTGTGTTGATGCCTTCTTTTGGACATTTTCATGGCCTTCAAACTGTAACTTTGTAACCAAATAAACTCCCTTTATAAAAGCCAGTCCATTTCTGGTACTTCGTGTAATGGCAGCATTAGCAAACTAGAACAGAGAGCTAGGGGAAGGAAGAGAGAGAAAACCTACACTCTGTGCCAGTTTGAATATATTGTGTTCCCCAAATGCCATTATCTTTGATGTAATCTTGTGTGGGCAGACGTTATCAGTGTTGATTAGACTGTAATTCTTTGAGTGTTTATTTGGAATGTGCCCCACTCAGCCGTGGGTGATGACTCTGATTGGATAATTTCCACGGAGGTGTTGCTCCGCCCATTCAGGGTGGGTCTAAGTTGATCAGTGGAGCCATACAAATGAGCTGACATAACAGAAGGAACTCAGTGCAGCTGAGAGTGAACTTCTGAAGAGGAGCTGCAGCCAAGAGGGACACTTTGAAGAAAGCCCAGGAGCTGCAGATGAGAGAGAGTTTGAAGACGGCTGTTGAAAGCAGACTCTTGCTCCAAAGAAGCTAAGAGAGGACAAATGCCCCAAGAGCAATTAAGAGTGACAGTTTTGAAGAGCTGAAGCCTAGAGAGGAATGTCCTGGGAGAAAGCCATTTTGAAATCAGAACTTTGGAGCAGACACCAGCCACATGCCTTCCCAGCTAACAGAGATTTCCCGGACGCCATTGGCCATCCTCCAGTGAAGGTACCCGATTGCTGATGTGTTACCTTGGACACTTTATGGCTTTAAGACTGTAACTGTGTAACCACATTAACTCCCCTTTATAAAAGCCAGTCCATCTCTGGTGTTTTGCATTCCGGCAGCATTAGCAAACTAGAACACTCTCCTTCCCAAAAAGTCAGTGAGGGGAGATGAAAGAGATAGGTAGGCTAAGTTCCTGGGTTCTATAAAGGGAGCCACTGTATACTGGAAGAACACTGAACTTGAGAGTAAAAAGCCATGATTTGGAATACCCAATTTGTCCTTTATAAGCTGTCACCTTAGACAAGTCATTTAGGTTCTCTGAGGCTGTTTCCTTATCTATAATGCAAATCTAATACCTACGTTAGCAGCAAGAACTAACAAAAATGTTTTTTGCTAAACCTATCAGAAAAAAAGATAGCCACGGTTACCAACAAGGATAGAAAGAGCATAAGCAAAAAAGAATAAGATTCATAATTTTCAAAGTAATTTCCCATTATTCATTCTTGTCATCACAATCGTATCATTACTATGGTTATAAGAGGCAATATAAATAGTGGTTAAGAACACTAACTCTAGAGTTGCACTGCCTAGTAACTTCCCACTTTACTAGTCATGTGACCCTGGGCAATAGTTACTTACTTCTTTGGGTCTCACCACATAAAGCAGGACTGGGTTATTATTCCCATTTTATAGGGGATAACAGATTAAACAGGTTAAGAGATTAATGCTTTGGAGAAACAAAGAAAGTTCTGAAGGCTCTGAATTTACAGTCAGGAACCTCTTAAGGCTAGCAGCTCAAAGATAACACGTAAATAATGGAACACAGCCCAAAAGCCACATATGCTTTGACTTCTAGACTAATATGCTTTCCACTAAATCTCTATTCTCTACAAGTTTTCATTTCCTAGTTAGCTAATATCACCCCCCAAAAATAAAGTATCTTGGAAACCTGGATCAAATTCTAAACCCTCTTCCCTCTTTCAATGAGCAACTATCTTATGTAATAAGTCAGGTCTTTTTTTTTTTTTTTAAAGCAGTTTTATAGAGATACAGTCATATACCATACAATCCATCCAAAGTTTACAGTCAATGGCTTTTAGTGTATTCAGTGTGGTGTATTTATCATCACAATCAATTTTAGAACATTTTCATTACTCCAAAAAGAAAAACCCATACCCCTTCCCTCTATCCATCCCAATCCCTACACAACCACTAATCTGTCTTTATAAATTTATTTATATTTATATTTTATATAAATGGAATCATACAATATGTAGTACTTTTGTGTCTGGTGTCTTCCCTTTTTTTTTTTTTTTAATTAGAGAAATTGCAGGTTTACAGAAAAGTCATGTAAAAAATACAATGTTCCCATATACCCACCCTGTTGTTAACATTTTGCAATAGTGTGATACCTTTGTTACAACTGATGAAAGAATATTAAAATAGTACTAGTAACTACAATCCATAGTTTACATTATGTATATTTTTCCCCATATGCCACCCTATTATTAACACCTTGTATTAGTGCCGTACATTTGTTATAATTCATGAAGGAACATTCTTAAATTTGTATTATTAACCCCAGTCTACCATCCACAACAGGGTTCATGGTGTTATACGGTCCCGTGTTTTGTCTTCTAGCTGTCGTTCTAACAACATACACAACCCAAAATTTCCCCTTACAACATTCACATACATAATTCAGCACTGTTAATTACACTCACAATAATGTGCTACTATCAACCACCATGCATTTCCAAACCTTTACAAGCAACCTAAATAGAAATTCTGTACAAATTAAGCATCAGCTCCCAATTCTCTACCCCCAGTCTATCTCCTGGTAACGTATAGTCTAGACTCTAACTATATGAGTTTGCTTATTATAATTAGTTCGTATCAGTGAGATCATACAGTATTTGTCCTTTTGTGTCTGACTTATTTCACTCGGCATAATGTCCTTAAGGTTCATCCGTGTTCTCACATGCATCAGGGCTTCATCCCTTTTTACAGCTGAATAATATTCTATCATATGTATATAAGACATTGTTTATCCATTCATCAGTTGTTGGACACTTGGGTTGCTTCTAACTTTGGGCAATAATGCCACTATGAACATCGGTATACAAATATCTGCTCAACTCCCTGCTTTCAATTCTTCTGGGAATATACCTAGTAGCAGTATTGCTGGTTCATATGGAAATTCTGTATTTAGCTTCCTGTGGAACTGCCAAACTGTCTTCCGCAGCAGCTGAACAAGCCAGATATATTTTACAAATGGAAGATGGGAAAAGCAACAAGGTTAGTGGTGAAAAAAGTAGTTACGGAGGAATCCAGAAGAATGGGCTGCCATCAAGCACAATTTTAAAAAATCCCAAATCCATACCCTCTACAAATTCCTGGAGCCAGCCTCCCATTGGAAAATCTGGTGGCTATTCTCAATTTGTGCAAAATGCATCATAATATTGGATGAGAGCCTCTCTAGGAGAGGGAAAAAGATTAGAATACCTGGAATTTTACAAGGTGGGAGCTATACTCCAGAAATCCTCTCATCATAGCCCTCTCCTACCTGCCAAAAAGACATTTCCCACATCTTCATTTCCATCCTCTTCAGCTCCTGTCCCACAAATAAAAAGATACCACAGCACAAATCTTAAGAGCTCCTATCCTCCCCATCTCTTTCCTCCAAGTCAAAATATGGCAAAGATGAGATATTACCATCTGGTTTAAATATCACCAAATGATGAGCTGGTATAACCACACAGAAAACTGGTAGAATCTTGCCTTAAAGACCTTGTAATTATGCGGGTTGATAGGGATTTGTTCTTTGTTTCCGGAGTTATGTGATTGGAGAAAAATGGTAATATTTTTTCATGTCAGCCTATAATATGTATGCCTCATAGGAGCACATACTCAATAAAAGCTCCAAGCAAGAGCTCAAAATACACTAAAGCTGAGACTGGTCAAGGAGGTGAGATGGCAAGAATTAGCAAAGGATTGCACAAAAATGAGCCCAGCGCCACACAAGGAACATAGCTGCGGAGAGAGAAATCTTAGCTAGCTACCTGCTCACAACTAAAATACTCAGCACTTAAAGATTTCAAACTCCATATAGACACCATTGGGAAGAGTTTCGATACATCTAAAAAGCAACATTATTTTGACCAAATTGCTTGAATCACAATTTAAAAAGTTATCTTGGAAATAAAGTATATATGGGTGCCCCTAAGAGGCAATGTTATGAGGTCCAATAATAGAAGAAGTATTTGAACAAGAAATGGGGAATCTAAATTTGTACAGGATTATACAGGGGTTCTAATCAACTTTTTTTTTTTTTTTAAATGCTTGCTTAATTGTTAGTAAAGAATCTTACTCGATAATGTGATTTTTTTTTTTTAAACCAAAATAAACCTTATCCCTGCCACCTCTTCTGCTTTTCTCCCCACTTCACAAGTAGGATAACTGTAGAAATATTAAAGACATTCTACTACCCAGGGGAGTGAATCTCCCTGGCAACGTGGAATATGACTCCCAGGGAGGAATGTAGACCTGGCATCGTGGGATGGAAAACATCTTCTTGACCAAAAGGGGGATGTGAAAGGAAATGAAATAAGCTTCAGTAGCAGAGAGATTCCAAAAGGAGCCGAGAGGTCACTCTGGTGGGCACTCTTACGCACAATTTAGACAACCCTTTTTATGTTCTAAAGAATTGGGGTAGCTGGTGGTGGATACCTGAAACTATCAAACTACAACCCAGAACCCATGAATCTCGAAGACAATTGTATAAAAATGTAGCTTATGAGGGGTGACAATGGGATTGGGAAAGCCATAAGGACCACACTCCACTTTGTCTAGTTTATGGATGGATGAGTAGAAAAATAGGGGAAGGAAACAAACAAACAAACAGACAAAGGTACCCAGTGTTCTTTTTCATTTCAATTGCTCTTTTTCACTTTAATTATTATTCTTATTATTTGTGTGTGTGTGCTAATGAAGGTGTCAGGGATTGATTTAGGTGATAAATGTACAACTATGTAATGGTACTGTGAACAATCGAATGTACGATTTGTTTTGTATGACTGCGTGGTATGTGAATATATCTCAATAAAATGAAGATTAAAAATAAATAAATAAATAAAGACAGTCTACTGATCCATACTATCAGGCAAGAACTGGGATTATTTAAATTATCTGTTAGACAGAATACAATGCTATCCATTCACAGGGCTTCCACAGTATCACAGTCATCTCATACTAGAGGAAATTAAAACAATTTTTAAACAATTCTTAACCCGATGCTCACAAATACAAACTCCTGCCTGTGTATGCATACCACACAAGACACACATACACATCTAGACCTGTAAATTTTCTGAAATAATTTATACCAGCTCTACATGAAATTTTTTTTAATCTAATTTTTTTTAAAGATCCAGGTACAGAAAAGGTTCATCTAAACCAATAGAAGGATTACCTTCTGCATATTCTGGTTTTGATGCTGGCCTTTTGCCTTTTCAAGTTTCACTTTTTAAAAAATCCCTTCACTGCGGGGGAAAATGAGGGACATTCATTTGGCACTAACCTTCTCTCTCTAAACCTCTCCCCAGACTCTTCTTAGCAATGCACAAATAAAGCTTTGGGATTTAAGCTTTTTGCAATCCATCAGTTAATTAATCTGGACAGCAGCCCTAGGTCAGTGTCAGATCCCCTTATAGCAGAGGAGAAGGCATACATCGGAGTAAAATGACTTTGTCCAAGGTCACGATGGGATTAGATTCAAGACTGCCCACTTCTTTGAAAAAATCTGGAACAGTATCCCCTCCTGTCCTCCTTTATGTAATAGAGAAACTGGCTTTTAAAAACTATTAAAATACACATACGTATATTTGAAAATAGTGAAAATGGGAAATTTTAGCTTATATATGATACCAGAATAAAAATTTTGAAAAACCACAGAACTCTATCTATAACACAAACAGTGAAACCTAATGTAAACTATGGACTACAATAATAGTATAATTATAATAATATGTTTCATTAATTCTAAGAAAAGCACCACATTAAAACAAAGTGTTAATAATAGGAAAAACTGTGTGGGGGATGCATATATGGAACTTTGCACTTTCAGCATAATTTTTCTGCAAACCTTTCTCTATTAAAAAATAGAAAAAAAAATTACACATACCTGCCCTACCGCGTGATAAACCTCATTTTTATCCCCCCCAAAAAAAACACTTCTTAACTTTGACAGCATTTTACAACGCATTGCCTAGTGAAATTGACTTTTCAAGTTCTAAAAAACCATTCATTATGTGGTCTTCTGCCTGGTCTTGTTTAACTAGCCTCCTATCTGAGAAATGAACGGAATGGGAATCCCTTAGATTTTAAGGGGTTATTTATAGAAAATATTTTTAAATGACCTAATTTTTAAATTGTCCATTTGGAAGAAAATATTTGCTACCACATAAACTTTGATTAACAATTCTGTTGAAAAAGAAACAGCAACATCAATGTTCTAATTCAACTGTACTATTCTTCGCAGAAATGTAAATCTCACAACCTAACTAACCAACAACTCGTTAAGACCTTTCTGATTCCCACTTCCTGAAAAGTCTGTTTCCAGAAAGGAATTGCCTACTATTTCTTGGTTACTCCTGATTCCAAGCTCTGTTCTGTCAAGCTAGATACCCAATCTGACCAAAAGGCTCCTTTCTAAGAGAAAGGTTGAGATAAAGTCTGGCAAATGAGAGAGAGAAAGAGAGAGAGGGAAAGGGAGAGGGAGAGTGCACGCACGTACATGCCAGCAGAGAGTGGAACAATACTGGCAGAGAATGCCCTCCACCCACCGCCCACTCCCAAATTTCTGTGTGCCATGAGGTGGCCTGAAGATAGGCAAATTTCTTCACAGGTTCCAACATAAGTATAACAATATAACAAAGTCACTGTCTAAAATTGAGAAATACAGTCCCCACCTTTATTGGGCAAAGTGACCATCACTCACTGAAGGTTAGAAAGCTCACTCTTAATTGCCCAAATCTCTCACTCATACCCGAATAAGACAAAAGCTAATCCTAACTAATCTCCACAGTGGAGGTCACAAGTCTGCTCTCAACCCCAATCTTGTATTCCTGCTTTCTACTGTCTTATTATATACAGGAACTGAAAACTAAAGAGACTATTCCCTACACTTTTGTATATGCTTGAAAATTTTCATAATAATTTTTTTTTTACTTGTTGGTGGCTCTGGCAGAAGAAAGTATTAGTTAGTCTTTAGGTCCAGAAAGAAACAAAAAATAGATGAACAGATGGTATGGCTCAAGGCTGTGTCTAAAGGCATATACGGCAATGGTGCTTTAACAGGAATGATCTACCATTTAAGATTTGAATGTTTAAATCAACAAGGGGGGGGGAGGACTTAAAAGGAATGCTTTTAGTAAAATTCCACATTCTTGGTTCCAAATTTCTTACAATTATGTAACAGAAATGTCTCACTGCCCTACAGGAAGCTTTTCCTCATTGGTATGCTCCATAAAATTAAACTCATCTTAATAGTTAATGACAAAAAAAAGGAACATTTTTGGAAAAATTTGGGGAGGTGTACATAGTTAACATGTCATTAAATTTTTCTCTTTAATTCTGTTTTAAGACATAGCAGTTAATAAATGTTTAAGAAATCCCTATTAGGTTGCAAACAATTCTCATATCTAAAACAAATTCCTCAACTCAGATATTTTAAATCCAGTTATTAGTTTCTCAAACTTAAAAATAATCAAAAGATAAGGGGAGTACATCAGGGAAATAGTTTTTCCAAGGTATCATCTCACTCATCCATCTACCCCAAATGAACCTGTCAACAGGCAGGTCTTCTTCAAGTGCCCCAAACTAAATTTCAGAAAATATAGCCCCTCTAGTTCCCAACATTTATTCCAACTAATTTTAATTTTTGTTTGAGGTTGGTAATGACCTTCTACACCTAAAACAGGTATATAAGTATGTTCTCCGAGAATATCTAATTCTCTTAGAAAAAGAAAAATCACAGAAGAACTACCTCAACACAAGCAGAAAGGACTGCACAAGGAGGAAAACAAAGTCTTCTTAGGTTAGGGGTTTTTCACACCTATAAATGGCATTTGGAAAGAGGTACATAGCAGGTTTCTATACCTCCATATCAGGAACCCAATTAGCACTTTGATTTCTATAGCATGGGCTCTCTCTTATCCTTTTCTATAGCCAACTGTAATGTGGTCCAAATTAAGACAACTGTGAGAGGTTACAAGGGTCTGCAAAAAGATCCCATTACAGCCCATAAACCAGATTCAAATTTTTTTTTACTGAAATAGTTTATAATGATATTTTTTGCCCTTTAAAAGAAAATTCTCTCACTGGCAGATTTCTGCCTGCCTATCTTCAAATGTCCTAAATATCCTGAACTTATCCCCCAAATTAAACAAACAAGTTTAACACTAATCAATTAACCAGAAACTCTAAGTCCAGTTCAACAGATCATGAAGAAAAGTACCTTAAAGACAAAGAATGAAATTAAGAGTTAATAATTTTCTCCAATTTTTTATCAGTCTTCCATTAATGAAAGAATTTAAAATTCTGCTTCCATATAGAACATTAACACTTTCCAAAGGCAATTCTCTAATCTATTTTGCTCTATAAAATGGTTCAGAATGCATGTTTTAAAAAAACAAATCTGATAAACATAGGTAAGGAATTTAATTTTTTAGCAAGGGTATGGGTGCAAATCTTTCGCTGCTTCATACATGTATAAAACAACTCAGATTCCATCCTAAAAATGTATTTTGTTTATTAAATTCATAGCAGTTATAACTAGATATATATATGGCTCTATAAACACCCATTCATAGACTACCACAAATGAAGTTTTTGTTTTAAGGAAGACAATTGCAAACTTGAACTGTAGGACTTAATTCAGCCTCCTATCAAGTAAGAAATAAAATGATGATTTTCTCCTAGGAAGTAGAGTCCTAAATTTGTCTGAAAAAAGTAGTTATACTACTTGTTAAATTGTACTTTGAAAGTTGTATTTAAAAAAAGCAATGGGATTCAGGCAAAATAAAAGTAGTTACAAATGGACATGGGGTTCTTTGGGGGTTGATAAAAATGCTCTAAAATTGATTGCAGTGATAGCTGCAAAATTCTGTATACTAAATACCACTGAATTGTATATTCAAATGGAAAAATTATATAACACATGAATTTTTTTTCTCAATAAAACTTATTTTTTTTTAAAAGCTATAAATTCTTCCTTCACTCAAGGATATTTCCATTGATAAGTCATTTCTCCAAATGGCTTAAGATGGCCAAAAAATCACCACAACTAGAGAAAGATTTTGTACAACCAAAGAAATTGGGAAAACAACAGAAAGAGGGTTAGGCCAAAGTTAAACCCAGAATTACAGACAATGATAAGCTGAAAGAAGAGTAAATGCTATCATTAATACCTCTTCTATACAAAGAAAGCCTAAAATGTGTATTTAAGTTCCTTCCTGTTGTGTAAAGGTGGAACCAGCAGGCTCACTCAAAGATGCTGACTATATTAAAACACTTAAAGGCACTTTCACACTTTGGCTCTAAATTTGAAGGGATCAAACTAGTGACCACAGAAAGTATAAAAGTTGGGAAGAAATGTGTCTTCTGTGCCATCTGGAGTTTGATTTAAATCTCTGACTTTCAGACACTTGCCAAAGAAGAAATTTGTGGAATCCACCTATCTATGGCCAAATGTTAGATGTTTGAGGGCAAGAAAGTAAGTTATTAAAGCCATCAAATATATTCCAATCAAACTTGGGAGACTCAAAAATATTTACTGAGCAGCCAACTATGTTTTTGCTCAATAGTTACAACCCTAAAATTAATCATTTCCAAATACCACAAAGTGACCCAATTTATCCTTAAACAGACATAAGTATATTGAAAAGGAAATGAAAAATCTGCATTTTAAAGGTAACAAAACTAGAAAAGTGACAATTGTAGATTAAAATATTATCCTATGTATTTGATGTAATTTGAAGCAAAGGTTTATTTTTCTCTCTAAATTTTTGATTCAGGATTTAAGTAGTCATCCTGATTTATTACCTTTGATCATATTTTCTAATTTTATCTTCCCAAATTTCTGTGAATTTCGGGTAGGACTCCCAGATATAAAATTAATTTAAACACTCCGTTAAACAACCAAAGTTCTCAGAAGCCAAGCAGCTTAGGACCCTCATTGAGAAAGCAGTTATAAACTGAAACTATGTAAATACCATAATTAAAGATACAAAAATAAGAAAAGGAAACAGAAATGCTTTAGAATTCTTCCTTTCTCTTCCTACAAGTAAAATACCTATAGCCTCAATGCCTCTTTTAATCTAGTCACTTGTGTTCCAAAAACTCAGTGAACAAAACTCATCTAGAAACACGGGTATTATATATTTAGCTATCCTCATGAAAAATATTTCATACCTCTTGAAGGGTTTTTTGGTTGCTGTATTTCAACTATATGAAACCACTTGTTCACAGTTAGCTTTCCTAAAACAAAAAAAAAAAAAACAGTTTCTAAAACAAAGACTGTTTACATCTCTTAAGAAGCCTTTGTTCCAATAAGACCCCTCTTCAAGAGGTACAACTTCTGAAAAGATTTCCCTTTTTGTGGTTACAATACTCCGCAAACTCTTTCCATTTGGCATAGGAGTTTGCTAAACAAAGGAAGAGGCAAGCCCCCTCCACACAAAGGCAGTCTCCAAACAGAGCACTGGTTATTTTTGTAGATTGTTTGTGCCTCTTTAGCACCTTTCCCAGGCTGTTCTATGTAGTATTCTCAACACAAAATGGTGGCCATCATGTCTGACATTCAGAGAGGGAAAAGGGAATACAACCAAACATTTTGCAAAGCTTACTATTAATATGCTAGCCAAGACAGGGAGATAGGTAGCCAAACCTAACCAATGCAACACTATCTTTTCCAGGAAAGGACCCCATAAAAGGTAAAGAATAAGAAAGCAAGATAAAGGGTTTACCCCAGCCCTAGTACACCACAATACCAACATGGAGGACAACTCCCAGGAACCAGATTCTTCATATTTAGATTAACAAGAACTTACTCAAGTTGCCTAATTTCTGAGTAAAATCTCATTTGTGCAAATATAACTAAATTGCTAAATGTTTTAAACATAACCTATTCTTCAAGAATTAAAACCTTGGGTCAAACCAGTCACGGTTAGCTAACTTCTGCAGGCCTCTTTGCACTCTAAATTTACTTCCCTCAAGCAAGAAGATTCAACCTTGTCCACCTGAGAAATCTATTTTTTAAACGTTTCCCCATACTAGGTGGCCAGTTATTTTCTGAAACATATTATTTCATCACCATTTTAAAACTCCCTCAAGAAAAACGATTTAAAGTATGGTGTCCTTGTTTTAATTTGGGGGGTAGGGAGGTGGGCGCGATAAGGACGACTTATTCAGGCATCTCCCTCAAAATAGTCTTCCAAAACAGAAATGATTGCATACAGCATCCTCGTAACTCAAAATGTCATTACAAAGTTCAAGGTTAATGGGAGAAAGGGATTTAAGGGGGCTCTTCCTCCACTTTTTGGGGGGGAAGTGGGGGTGGGGGAGAAGAGCAGGGAGAAGATTCTTTAACAGCAGGAAAGGCAGTTAAACCTCCTTCCCAACGGTCTCAGCCGGTCCAACCGTCATTTAGCCCAACTCGGACTTAGACGATCCCAAAAGGTGGGCAAAAATAGGGGTGTAGGAGCGCACCTAGTCAGCCTCAACGAACCTTGGAGCCGTTAAGAATGATTTCAGAAACACCCCGCCCCTCACACACCACCCCCAGGTCCAGGAGCTTTAGACAAGGTCTGGGGAGAGCTGAGTTGGTGATTGCATTTCAGTTCCCGGAGACTGGGGGACAGGAAAAATTAGCATTAAATCTTCGGAAGTCTTCTCTTCTGACATCTTGCCCCACAAACGCAGCCTCGTCCCCACTCCATCCACACCTCACCAACACAGCCCAGGCCTCCCTCGGGAAGTCGAGCGATTGGGCCAGAGTCGGGGTGTAAGAACCCACGGGGGCGCGAGTGGGCATCGGGGCCCATCGCTGTCTGCTCTGCCCTCCACCGCCCCAAAAGTGCCCTCCAGACACTTACGCCCCCAATATATGCGCTCCGGGGCCAGATCCACGGCTCCTCCCCCGCCCTCCAGCAGCGCTGGACGCTCCCTCCTCGACCCCGACCCGGGGGGCACCAGGAGACCCAGGGACGAAGGGATGGAGGGTGCCCTGGTCTGGAGGGTGGGGCGCCCAGGTGAGGGCCGCTCCGGGCCGACGCCGCCACCACACAAAGGACCAGGGGCTCCCGCCGCCATATTGAAAACTTTCCTCCTCGCACGACAACTCGCAACTCCCCCACCCCCACCCCATCACACACCCCCGCACCCCCTGGGAGGAGGCGAGGACCAGCCTGCGACGCCTGGCCGAGCCCAGAGCCCTCCCTCCCTGCCCGCGCCTCCGCCTGGCTCTGGGAAAAAACACCCCCGCGACCATCCTCCGTCCCCTGCCACCACTCTATCCGGAACCGAACTCGAACCCCCGGGCCGGGCCGCACAGCCGCCGCCGGAGCCCCGCGTCGACCAGGCCCTGCCGGTCGCAGCACCAAACCACCCCCCGCTCTTCCACTCTGCTTATCGCCCACCCTGAAGAAGCCCCGGTCTCGCCGCCCTGCCTCAACTCCGACCCTCTGGGCCGCCCCAAACTTGCCGCGGCCTCCTAGGCGACCCTGCTCCCCATCACCCGCGCCTCGGGCCTCCCCGGCTCCGCGCGTCCTCGCTCCCTCCCCAAGCCGCGAGCAGGATCCGGGGTGCTGGCGTGACTCACCGGTGGCGGCCGCACCTTACAGATCCCAGTCTGCTCGGCTATGGGCCGGATCTTGTGGATGAAAGCGAAGGGGTCCGCAAACTCTTCCCAGCTGGGTTCGAAGACAGGGCACTCGGGGGGAGGCAGGAACTCGCCCAGCGGGCCCGGGCCCCCGAGGGGCAGCGCCGGGCGCGGGCCCGGGGGCAGTGCGGTGGCCGGCTCCATCACGGACAGGGCAAGGAGAGGATGGGCTCCGAGACCGCGGCTGCGAGTTCCACTCGGTCGGAGACCTCGGCAGACGAGGATTGGACGGCAGCAAGTCCAACTCGTACTAGCAACGGCAGCACCTTGGGCTTCTTCAGCCTTCCTCCGACGATGTCTTGCCACTACCCACGCCGTGCGCCTCCGCCGCCACGGCGAGGAAAAAGAGTTCCACCCCCCGTGCCGAGCTCCCCGCCCCGCCCCCAAACCGGGCGGGGCCGGGGCCTTCCGCCTGGCGAAGTAGTTTATTCTTACAGTTAAGCTGAGCCAACATTTATGCACAATTTACTACGTGCCAGAGAACCTGCCCTTGAGGAGTTAATAATCTGGTGGAGAGGATCAGACACATGAAATCGATCGTTTTAATCATGTCAATACACTGTGGTAGGTGCGATAATAGACAGTAAAACCCGGGAAAGAACGGAAGGAGTACTGGGAAACGAGGATTTTCCACGTAGAGGGAACAGCTTGAACCTAGCAGCACGGACATGAAAAAATAATAGCAATGATAATAATAATAGCCAACACTATGAGCGCTTGCATATTCTAGACACTGTTCTGAATGCTTTGCATTAGTCATTTAATTTACAAGACCAACTTAGGAAGTAGGTGCTCTTACTTCCATTTTACAAGTAAAGAAAGAAGCACAGATCGATTAAGTAATCTGCCCAAATTCACACAGCTAACAAGTGATGGAGACTTAGGTATTGGGAGGTAGAGGTGTTGCAGGGAAAAAGAGGGTCCATAAGCAACATGACAAGGTTGGCTTTGAGAGAAGCAAAAGACTATTGCAATAATCCAGATGAGAAATAATGGGTCCTAAATTAAGGCAGGGGTGCTATTGACTGGGAGAAAGGGATTCAAATGTAGGATATAAAATTAGGATGAAGTGATAAGATTGGGGAGGGGTAGTGAGCAGATACCAGCCTTGACATTGCTGTATTACATAAGCAATGAAACATCAGCCTGGAAAGGAAGATAATGTGTTTATTTCTGGATATGTTGAGTTTCAGGTGTCTGGGGTGCAGACAACTGGAGATGTCCCACAGGCTGAAGGATATAAACTGAAGGGGAGAGATCAGAACTGGAGATATACATTTAGGGGTTATTAGTATATGGGTGATAGTAAGAGCTATTGTTTATCTAGCTCATTGAGTCTTTGCAACAATCCTATGGGGTACATACTGCTATTATCCTCATTTTAGCTCTCCCGCCAGGAAGGCAGTGGAATCCCAGAGAATAAGTAACTTTAAGAGTTAAGAACACTTTGAGGCTGCTTATTTGGAGTGTAGGACTTCAACACTGAAAACTCTTTTATCCAGAAAGCAGCTAAAACCTTGGAAGAACTCTTTGCCCAGGCCTCCTTAGGAAGAATCATCAGTCCTAGGCCTGCTTTCAGATTCACTTAGAGGAAAGAAGTCTCATATACTTAAAGATTCTTCACTTACTTTTTCAAGTCTCCTCTTCAATAAGCTCTTCCCAGAGTTACCTGATACCCCCTCCCCCTCAAAAAAAAAAAAAAAAAAGTTCAGAAAGGTACTCTGAGAAGGCAGTCTTTTTCTTAGCTCTAGTAGTTTGAGACCTGATTAAGTCTTTCTCTGCTTCCCACTGCAATGGACACTCAAGCCAAGGGGAAGCTGGCATCCTATTAGAGAAAAAGTAATCATCAGTGTAAGAGAGATAGCAAATCAGAGTAAAATGTTAATGGTAGAATCTAGGTGGTGGATATACAAGAATTTACTGCAAAATGCTTTTAACTTTTCTAAATGTTTTAAACTTTCTCATAATAAAATATTGGGGAGAAAAATCATCATTGTTGCTTTTTGCCGTGGACGCTCTGGGCTTTTGAGAGTCTTGATGGAGTTGATTTCCTGTCATGTGCTCTCTCCTAGCAGAGCGTTACAACTATTTTCACCCTTAATGTTTGTATCCTACAATCCAGATAGGTGTAACATTGCTAAAAATTCTAGACATGTGTGAGTTATGACTATTATTTAATTGGGGTGGCACAGGAGGAACAAGCCTAAGAAAATGTTTCCCAATTCTCCACTGTGTCCTAGGACTCCCTCACGTTCCCAACTCCAGAGGTCTTCGCGTCCCGCTTCCTCCATTTCCGGTAGTGATCCTAAGTGATGAGATTCTGTTGCTCCTAGATTAGGCAGCAGCTGTTGGCTCCCCACGGGCATGATGTGACGTTGAGGAAGGGGGGCGGTTGCCAGGGCAGTGAGGGGAACCTAGGGACCGAGACAGCTCTCCCGCCGGGCAGAAGACGTTTCCCCTTGCCCTTTATGATGTGTGTTTACATGGGCGGAGGGATCCCTCTCCAGCTGACAGCCACACCGCGGCCGGCTCTTCTTTTTTTAAAGAGCCTAGCCACAGGCGGTGATTGGCCGCGGCCGGGGCCGCACCAGCCTCCGGGGGCGGGGCCCCGGCCGCATTGTCTCGTCTGGGGCCGGCTGGAAGCCCCAGAGGCCGGACCTGGGCAACCCCGGTCTGGAGGTGCCCGGGTGGTTCTCCTAGAAGACTGGGCGCGAGGCCTGGGCGGGAGGCCTGGGCTGTGTCAGGTTCGGGTTCCCGGGGGAGAGCGGGGCTGGAACCCAGGCAGCCGAAGCGGAACCAAGCCCCGCTCGGAGTGCCACGTCTCCAAGTTCCCCCTCCTTACTCTTGGACAACACTCCGCCCCGACCCGGGCCTCCGTTCCCCAAACCACCCCCATTTTGGCAGCCCCAGATACTTTGGACGCATTCCTAGGGGTCTCCATCTTCCTCTGGCCTGCCCAGCCTCCAGATCTCACTCCTCAAACCTGCCCGACCCCAACTCCGGACCGACGCCCCCAGATCTGCAGCCTCGACCCTAGATTCGCCCGCCTGGTGATGAGGCGCTCCCCGCGCTCCTTCCGGCCGCCGCGATGGAAGACCACGCTCCTAGGTTCCAAACTGGGGGAGCGACTTCCTCCCCACCATTCCCTGCGCGCCGCTCCGGCCTGGGCCCCAGCATGAGGGGGGCAGGTCCAGTTCTCCAGCTGCCGGGAGGGGGTGGCGGCCCGCGCAGCACGTAGCGCACGTGTTGGGCCCGCTCCCCACCCCCTCCGTCGCCGCCTCGGATAACTTTCCAGGGCTCTGGGTGTCGGCGGTGCCCCTCCCTTCCGCCTTGACCTCCGGCCTCTGCGCCTTCCTAGTGCTGCGTCCCTTCCAACATCACCCTTCCCTTCCGGGCCCTGTTGATCCACCTTTCTCTTTCTCCTTTCCTCCAGTTTCCCCAACACGCGGCTTTCCCTCGGCCTCTTCACAATCTCTACTCCTTATCTCTCCAACTCAGTGTCATCTCTCCCCACCACCTCGTGCACTGGAATGTTTGGCGTCGGGTGTCCCTTGTGGAAACACACAAACCTTTAGGGTCTCAAGATGAGCTGTAGCCTTTTTGACCTTCTGGTTTTATTTATTTTGTGCACTCCCACTATGTCTTGCTACTACTCTCCATTACTGTACTTAGAACTCGCCATTTACCTTATTTCCACGTGCCTCTCCCACCAGACTGTAAACCCCTCGAGGGAAGGAGTAATGTCTCTAGCCCTGGCACCAGGCAGGTAGATGCTCTACAAATATTTGTTGAAGGGGAGGGGAAATGGCCTTGAATTTCTGTAGCCCAGACTGGCTGAGAGTGGAGCTTTGGGCAGCAAAAAAAGAAGAAATCAGCCTGCCCAGTTGAAGCAGGAAGGGATCACACAACAGATCAGGCTTGGAGAGTTTGGGGATCCCACCCAATGAGTGGGCACCACAACTGAGATAAACCTCTGTCCTGCCCTATTCCCTTGCCCTGCTCATTTCTTTGCAACCAGCAACCTCTCTTCCTATGCTCTGTGCTGTACTGGTCTCCTGTGGGATTTCTGTGCTTTCTTTTCTGTCCCACTCCCAGCTGTGGGGGCTGACCTTGGGGATCAGCCCACACAATGACAAGAGTCTCCATTCTGGGCTTCTGCCCCTGGGAAGCTGTATCTGTGGCTGGAGAGTTGCCTGGTAACTAAATACCTCTTCCTCCTCCCTATCTCTTCTTCCTCTCCAGCCCAGAATCCCTTCCCTTCTGATCCAGCCCAGGGGGATCCAGGGTAACTGCAACTTCAGTCCTGGGCTTTGGTTTACTTGGGGGTGGAGCCCAGAAGTTTCCACCTGTGTCTGGGCCTCCCCACAGAGCCTCCAACCAGGCACTGGCAAATGGAACATTCCCACGGTGCTGCCAGCCCTGTCCGTGGGGGTGGGAAAGAACAGAGTTACCCACACCAGGACTTCAGGGTGTATTTCCTCCCGTTCCGGTTGGGCCACTTTAGGAGCCCTGGACTCCCAAGGAATAATCTTGTGCCACTGAGAGAAGCTGAGAGGCAGAGAGGGAAACCCAGGTTACCTCTTCATTCTGCAGCAGCCACCACCACCTCTAACTCAGGTCCCTGGGCTGAGCGGCCCCTCCCAGCATGTACTCAGGCTTTGGATATCTGGAATGTTTGGAATTTTCTGTATCTGGGATGATAAAGTCTTCTAATAGGATGAAAACAGCTGCAACACTATGTTAGAACTTAACAGATTACTACAGGTGCACCCACCAAACCCAACTGAAATTCAGTATTTAACAAAATCATGTTGAATGTCCAGCACAGGGTCTGACACACCAAATGCTAAATGCTAATTCTCTTTCTTCTTTCCCCTGGCCATGTGTGTGGAAGAGAGGCAGCAGTATGTGAACGACTAGAAACACTACAGTAACATGAATAAGATGGGGTCACAGGCTGGAAGGAATTCACTCTCTTGGACAGATCAGCCCTGTGAAGTAGGTAGACATAATTGTCACCATTTTCCACATGGAGAAGTTGAGATTCAGAAACTTTAATTAGCCAAAGCCACACAGATAATAGCAGAGCTAGGACTAGACTCTTGATCCTAGTGCCTTTTTCTTCCCCAAACCATAGCTGACTTCCCTAAAGCTGAGGAAAGGGACATAGAAGCCCCATCTCAGATCTTACCACCAGCTGCCCCTTAACCTGCCAAAATCACCTCTTCTCTCCCCTGTAAGCCAGAGTGGCATCAAACTTTTTTGACTGATCTACAGTACTTTTGTTTGCATGCCAACAAAAGTTTCACAAAATACCTACCTTTATACAATGACGCCTTTAAATGCTAGTTGAGATGAGACTCATTAAGTTGGTTTTGTTACCCAGTAATGGACTGTGACCCTCAGTTTGAAAAATACTGCTTAGAGGTTAGCTTTTCCGGCTGTTTGGGTGGATTTCAAGATACAGATCAAGAAAATACAGTAGTGAGTTTTCCCTACTCATACCCATATACTCTTGAATTTCAGCCACTGCCCTTTTCTCCCCCAAGGCATCCTCTAAGTTCCCCCAGAAAACTGTCTACATCACTACAAAATCAGTAAAAAAAAATCTCTTATCTCTTCAGTTTGGTTTTCGCTATTTATTATTTACTTCTGACATCTACTTCATTGCCCGCAGCCCTTCAACCCCAGGGATTACTTTGTACCCCATCTTTTTAGCACCTTATTCCATAGAGTTGCCCATTGTAAGACCTGGATCTTGAATGGAGTTTTCAAGTCTCCCAAGACCTGACTTAGAGCAGAGGTCAAAAACTCAAATGCCTACACAGACAGGTAAATGAATGAAGTAAGCCGGTGTCTGTGGAGAAGTGGGAAGGCTTATCCAGCTACTGGGGGTGATTATTCACTACCCAGATCAGGGTTGCAGGAAGTTTCAATTTTTCACGAAAAGCCAAAAAAATCTAATTTTTGTTGTTTTTTTAATGCGAGCTTTCCCACTTTTTAAATATTCAATATTCAATCGAATTTTTAAGAAACGCTGTATGGGCCAACCCAACGTGCTTGTGGTCAGAGATGTGTTCTGCATGGAGCCACCCAGAGAGGCTAATGAGATGATGCACTTTCGGCCTTTCAAAAGGAACAATGGTTGCCAAGGGAGCCCCAGCTGGGAGGTGCCCTGAGAGAAATGCTGGAAAGGAGGTGAGCTTCTGTCCCATCGCCAGCCTGAGTTTCTGGTTCCAGCTCCTAGGTTTAAAGGAGAACTCTGCCTTCCAGTTAAGTCTGGAGCCCACACCCAGAACATACAGAGGCCACAAGCATAGTGTTGTACATGGCCTGCCCCTAATTGCAACGTTGGTGAGGGACCTGGGGGGTGTCAGGGCTTTTTATTATTTATTTCCCCCTCTCCCTCTATATTTTGCCTCTTCTACAGCCCTCAGAGAGGCCAAGATGCAGAAAGGTTCTCAGAGTGCTGTGCATCTGTTTAAGAATACAAAAGATAAAAATTCAGGTGGGGGTATAAGAATAAGGGGAAAGGGTCCTCTTAAGTCTGAGGTGAAAGAAAGCAGTACTGCTTTCCATGGTTGAACATGGTAGTTGTTCCTTCTGATAAAAGAACTAACATTTATTGAGTGGGTGCTCCATGCCAGGCATTTTTGTATGAATGAAATCTTTTAATACTCATCAGAACTCTTGATAGGTGCCATCATTTCTTTCTTTTTATAGAGGAAGTGCTGAGTTTCAGAGAGGTTAAGTCATTTACTCAAGGTCACATGGCCAATAAGTTTAACAGAACCAGATTCTAGCCCAGGCTGTTGAGTCCAGGATCTGAGCTCTTAACCGTCACTCTTATGTTGCCCTTCTCTGCTCAGTCCTCCTGGCACTGTGTCCCCACAGTGCATGATAATTAGTCAGTGAATTAATAAATACTTGTTGAGCACATTCTTGCATCAGGTACTATGCAAAGTACTTTAGATATAGCATTGAATAAAAGTCCCTGATCTCTAAGAGCTTATAGTCTAGCCTAGTGGTAACAGACAGACAATAAAGATATAAATGAGTAAGACAGTTTCTGGTAGTAATAAAATGCTGAGGGAAATACAGCAGTAATGGGGGGACGTGATGGGAGCGGTAGTGAAAGGCTACTTTAGCCACGGTGATCTGAGGCGGGAAAGAGAACATTTGCGCTCAGATTTGAATGATAGGAAGGAGATGGCTATGCAAAAATCTATAGGGGAGAGCTCTAAGGCGAGGAATATCATATGCAAAGACCCTGAGTCAAGAAGCAACTTGGTAGGTTCAAGGTACCCCAAGAAAAGCCCCTGAAGCTGGAACCTAAAGAACGAGGGAGAGTGGGAAGTGAGAAGAAGTCAAAGAGGCAGGCAAAGGACCAGATAAGGCAGGACCTTACAGGCCATGGTAAGAAGTTTGGATTTCATCTTATTTGCAGTGGGGAGCCACTGAGAATTGTAGTCAGGGAAGGGATACCATTTGATTTACAATTTAAAAAATTTCTCTGACTTCCATGCAGAGAATACACTGCAGGAGGACAAGGTGGGGGCAAGAGACCGGATAGAAGGTAATTACATAGTCCTGGCAGAAGATGGTGACTTGGACTAACGTAAAAGAAGAGATGGTAAAAAGGGATCATATTCTGAATAAATTTTGGAGGAAAAGGTAACAACTAAATGAATTGAATGTGGAGTGTTGAGAAAGAGGAATCAAGGATGACTCCTAGATTTTTCCCCTGAGTAACTGGGCAAAGGATGGTGCTATTTATTGTGATGGAGAAAACCTGGGGAGGAAAAGATGTGGGAGGTAGGGGGAGTCTATAGTTCTATTTCTGCTGTATTAAAGTTGAGATACCTCTTATTCATCACCCAAATGGAGATGTTGAATAGCAAGGGAATTCAGAGCTCAGGATAGGGGTCAGGGTTGGAGATAAGATGTGGAAGTTACCAGTTTGTGTGTGTGTGTGTGTGTGTGTGTGTGTGTGTGTGTGTGTGTGTGTAATTAAGGCCTGGGACTGGATCAGATCTCCTAGGGAAAGTGTGTAGGAAGAGAAGAGAGCCAAGAGCAGAGCCCTAGGACACTCCTCATTTATAGGTTGGGAGGAGTATGAACCAGGATAGAAAACAGAGAAGGTATGGTCAGTGAGGCAAGAGTGATATCAGGGAAGAAAGTGTTTCAAGGAGGAGGCAGTGGTCAACCATCAAAAGCTGCAGAAAGGTTGAGTAAGATGATAACGAGAATGTGAAATGAAGAAGTGATAATAAGGGAGTTTTGCTATGCAGGATTGCAGAATAATGAGGCAGAAATTGGGGAGAACATGAATTCAGGGAAGGATTTCGTTTTTTGTTGTGGGTTTTTTTTTTTTTTTTTTCTACTGGGAGATAATTCAGCTCCTGTTCATAGTGGTGGGAATAGTTCTGTAGAGATGGAGAAATGGATAATGCCGAAGAAAACGAGGATAATTGCGGGAATAAAGAAACTTGAGAAGACGAGAGGACATGGGAGTCAGAGCATGAATGTCAGAGGGCCAGAGAGAAGGAGAGAACTTGGGAAAGATGCATGGAAGTGGCGGACATGGTGGTGAGGAGCTTGGGTAGTTCTGAGTATCTGTGTTCTCTGTTAAAAGATACTGATGCTGGTCTTTAGGATGAATAATAATAAATAGCTACCAAATGATTAAGCACTTACATATCACACATAAGCCCCATACTTGTGTACCTCTGATGATAAGTGAGTAGGTGGTTAGGACACCAGACCAGCATCACAGAGGGAGTTTAGCTCAAGGGTAGACAACTGGGAAGACCTCAGTTTATTTGCCCTGGCCTCACCCTCTTTGTTCATTTCTCCAAGAATGACTGCTCCTCATCACCCCAACTCCTCTTAATCTTTTTCTCTCTCCTGCCTCCTTCAGAAGGCTGTTGAATTCAGATAGCTAAATGAGGGCAGTCCCCCCAAAGGTAACTGGTAAACTACACAGGAGGTATAGGAGGGGATCGGAGCTATGCCTGTGGTGTTGACATCCTTTAAACTGTGATTGTGGAAGCCTTTTTATAAGTGTATGTATCTGTGTTTTTATGTTCTAGAGAAAAGAAGACTATTTCATTTTTCGTTGTCTGAACCACCTATGTGACTAAAAGATTTTGCTTAAGGAAACCAGGTAAGAAAGTTTAATCTGTAAAACCTTATTACAATATACAAATTTGATTTTCATAACTCTTTTCAAAAAACTAAGTGGGAAAGGGAGGGAGGCCTGTTAACCTCTACCAAAACACTAAACTGGCAGGGATCCATGAAAATGGGAGAGATTGGAGAATATTATGGTCTCAGGGGCATAGAAATGACTGAAATTTCTAAAATTTCTTTCCTTTTGTGTACTAAAAATGCAGGGAAAGAAACAAGAGCAGGTAACAAAGCATATTAAAGCCTTTCCTCTGATAATCTAGAAACAATCAGAGAAACCAATTCTCACCAGAGAAGACACTATCAGAGGAATTGAGTAGCATTCAAGCACTTTTGATGCTGAACTGGCCTGAATTCCAATAACCCAACATTCATGAAAGGATTTTTTACTTTAAGTTAACAGAATCATGCTCTAATTAATATCTGTATAAAAGATTAAAGGTTGGAATAAATTATTGGTATCCATTATTTTATAAAAGTAAGAAAGAAACCAAATTGCATAGCACTTAACATTTCAAGTTCAGCTATTTTAATGAATAGTTTGATTTTTGTTTTAAAAAGTGGGGAGAGGAGGGTGTGACCACCTGTTCTCAGATAAATTGGCCTCATCACTAAAGCCCCAACTGACCCTCATCCTTCTGAGTAGAAGAAACTTTGGGAAAGCAGAATCTTCAAAAATAAATCTATAAAATGAAGACAGCAAAGGTTGCCAAAGGACATCTTACTTCCTTAGGCAGGGAATAGGTCTATATTCCATCAGGTTCACCATTCATGGAAAAAAAAAAAGGCAGGCTTGAGAAATAAGTTAACAATGATAATGAGGAAGGATAGAATATGGGGCCCAAGGGTAGCGTTCCAGAGGACAAAAAGGAAGTTCTAGATATGCATGGGATGGAGAAGGTCGGCCAGCTGTACATGTTGACTTTTTCCCATAGGAACCATATCCCAATGCAGAGACCATGCGGTGTTCCATCAGGCGCTACTTCATAACCTCACTGGGCATCATATTCCTGTGGTTTTTCATCACTTTGAGAGTCCCCAGCAAGATGGAAGATAACAAAAAAGTGATGGCTATCAAACACCAAGTAGCAACTCTTGCTGTCAGTTTGGGAATTAGGACTGTAGGGTGGAAGTGGTGTAGACAGGCTGATTCTCAAAAACACTTAGGCTTTCCTTCCTCCAGTACCTTTCCTCCTGAGAGCCGGAAGTACCAAAGGGAGTTGGGGCATGTCCCTAGGCCCATTGGTTCATAAAAAAGCTGTTTTGTTTTGTTTTGTTTTGTTTTCCTTCCTTATTTGTTAAAGTAGAGAAGAGAGCAAATACTGCTTGAGCCCTGGATTCTGTGGCCAATGGCCAGACATCCTGAGAATGTCCTGGGCTTAAGGAGAATGATCCATTACACTTCTTTTCCTGTAAAAACTTATGGGAAGCCAGTAGGCCAAATTCTGTTCTTTTTATAAAAGAAGGAACATGTTTTGCCTTTGCCAATGCTCCAGGAAACCAGATACAGAAGCAGAGAGGTCCTGAGATCACTAGAAGACTGGCAGAATCTTAGCTTCAAATATATTAAAAAAATCCAGCAGAGGAGAAAAAGTGAGTGCCAAGGAAGGGAATGGGGTATCCCAGGGGAAGGAAGGACA
This sequence comes from Choloepus didactylus, assembly GCF_015220235.1. Lineage (NCBI taxonomy): Eukaryota > Metazoa > Chordata > Mammalia > Pilosa > Megalonychidae > Choloepus > Choloepus didactylus. Next base: position 57,834,259 of record NC_051308.1, on the reverse strand, counting down.
TCCAGAGAGGTAAGGAAGGTAGGAGGGAAAGAAGAAAGGGGAAGGAGAAAAGGCAGACTGTGCCCAGGAATATCTGAATACTCTCCACCAGGACAGGGGTATGAAGAAGAAGGAGGGAAAAGATAAAGTTGGTTATGATAGAAAGGGGGAATCACTGAATTTGGATTAGAAAGGGTCTTGGAGTCTCAAAGTGCAACTCCCTTGTTTTTATGGATCAGGAACTAAGCTCAGGGGTGAGGGGACTTGCTCAAGGTCAGACAATCAGTGGCAGAACTAGGAACAAGAACCTTGGGCTACTGACTTCCATGAGAAGTGCTTTTGCTAATCTACCTTCTTTAAAGGAGAGCTTTGGGAAGATGAGCTATATAAAACCAAAAAGAATTATAATAATAATAATAACTAATTATTTATTGAACACTTAAATGCAGTTCTAGGTTCAAAGAAAACTTGGAGGGACCCACAGGGACTCAGGATCACCTAAGTTAGTACTTTGCAAACTTTAACATGCACACAAATCACCTGGTGATATTGTTAAAATGCAGATTCTGATTCACTTGGTCTGAGGTGGGGCCTGAGATTCTGCATTTCTAATAAGCTTCTAGATGAGGCCCATGCCCTGGTCTAGGAACCTCACTTTTAGTGTCCAGGTCCTAAATATCCCCTCTGCTTAAGGAGGAATAGATGAGAAATAGGAGAGGAAAGAAAGGAAGAGAGAAGCTCTCAAGTAGTGTCCCAATCCCTAACCTTGGTGACAATTGTCATCACTACTACACACTGACAATTGTTCCCTATTTTACCTCTCCACAGCATGGCTGACAGTGGGGATCTCTTCCATACAACGACCAGACAGAAGCAGCCTCTCAAACACACTGATCTCCCTGTTCCGTGCTTCCTCTAGAGCTGAGAAGAAACATTTCACAGTTCTGGTCCATCTGGCAGATTCTGACCTCACCTGGCTCAGAGAAACCATTGAACATATTTCAAGCCTCTTCAGTTCACAGATCTTGGCAGGGCAGTTGTTACTGATCCATGCTCCGTCTGATGCTTACCCCACTGTGGATGGTATCAGGGACGATGCCTATCATGGGGTATTCTATCCCAAGCAGAATGTGGATCATGCCTTTCTCATGAGCTTTGCCACAAACCTCTCTGATTACTTCCTGTTAATAGAGGACAATGTCTTTTGTGCCCCCAACTTTGTCACCCACATTCATTGGAAGGTGACCACCATGAAGTCCAACTCATGGGCACTACTAGAATTCTCTAATATGGGCTTCCTTGGCAAACTCTTCCACAGCAGGGACCTCCCACTCCTGGCCCATTTCATCCTCCTCTTTTATGAGGAGAAACCCCTTGACAGGCTGATCCCTCATTTTCGTACCCTCCTGGTCCAGGAAAAAACAATCCTTTGCAGACCTTTTCTCTTCTACCACAGGGTCTTCTCCTCCACCTTTGGTGATAAACAGAAGGCCAAAGCAGTGAAGAAAAAGGACCCTGACAGTCCTCACAACCCACCTGGAACCATTTTCACTGATATGAAGGTTTTTGATATCCACTTCCCTTGGGAGGCCTACACTCTGGATGAGACATTCTTTTGGACATACAATGTTAGTGTTGGGAACCACCTGACAGTGATTTTGAACTATCCAGTGAACTTGAGAAGAGTGCAAGTGATGACAGGCTCTATCATAGGTGGGGAATATGCCCTTGAGAAGGGGCAAGTGGAGTTGGGCTATGACCCTGAGGGGATGCCCCAACACTGTACCAGCTTCACCATTCTGGACCATCTCTTAGAAGGACAGATGGATCGAGAGATAGCACTGAAACATATGGGGTCCAGCGTGAGCTGTGTGAGGCTGGTGGTGAAAGCCAGTCAAATTGGTGGTCTCATGATCAGGCATATCTACCTCTGGGAGGAAAAGCCAAAAATAAGCCCAGAGTTGAAGATAAATCAATAAGGATGTGAAAAAATTAAAATCTTGAAGCTATTTCATTACAGCCTATATGGATACCTGATAATGGGGATGCAATAGAATGAAGGGCAGAGAGAAAAGACTTTTCAGCATTCTTTTGGTGCCCAACAAGATGTTAGGAGACTATTCCTTCTTTTTTCTACCAAACAAGCACCTCTCCTAGGATATATTTTGCTGGGGCAAACATAGCTTAGCCCAATTTGGAGAAAGACTTTGGCCACTCCCAGAATCTTCAGATTCCTGGGATTCTGGAATCTGCACAAATACAGGGCATTTGTATGTGTTTTGTGTGTGCATGCACACTTATATGTCCACACCATAATCAGGGGTGGGGGTGAGGTGTAATGTGATAATAGGAAAGTGAGGACATTTTGCTTCTATCTATATCCCAAGTGCATGTCTAGGTGTAAGAAAATCATGGGAGTCCCTAGAATCAGCATCACAAGAGGCCAAGGAAGGGACTCTCCTTAGAAGTTGAACTCCTTGAAGTACAGGGAAGTAGCGGATGGACTGAGGGTAATAAAACTATTCCCTTAACTCTGCTATCCTTTTACATTCTTTCATTGTGTCAATCTATCTCCCTCATTTCCTCACCAACAAACGTGGGCCTAAGGTTTATAACTAAAGCTTGTACTTTCTCATCAGCAACTCACTCCTTAATTCCCCCATGGGCTTCTACATCCAAAATACTACTAAAACTATTTTCCCTAGATGTAATGACAAAAATACTCAAAAGCTAATGTAATCTATATATTTTTAAATACAATGACATTTTCCAGATTTCTTTCTCCTTTACTTTGCACCAATACCCAATACTAACATGTCTTCATCTTGAGAATATATATTTCCTTGACTTAAGGGATTCATTCATTCATTAGATACTTTTTAAAATAAATTTTTTATTGGAAGTTGTAGGTTTACAGAGAAATCATACAGAAAATACAGAGTTCCCATATACCCACCCTATTATTAACACTCTGCATTACTGTACCTTTGTTACAATTGGTGAAAATATTATTATAATTGAACTATTAATTATAGTCCATAATTTACATCAGGGTTCACGGTGTTGTACACTCATATGTTGTTGTTGTTTATTCTAGTAATATTTAACCTAAAATTTCTATTTTTAAACATAATATATAATTCAGTGGTGTTAATTTCATTCACAATATTGTGCTGCCATCACCAACATACATTACCAAAACATTTCCATCACCCCAAACAGAAACTCTGTACTAATTAAGCATTGACTCCCCATTCCCTACCACCACCCCAGACCTGATAAAACTGTATTTTAGTTTCTGACTCTAAGAATTTTCTTCTAATTATTTCATATCAATGATATCAGCAATATTTGTCCTTCTGTCTGCTTTACTTCACCCAACAAAATGTCTTCAATATTCATCCATGTTGTCACTTGTATCAGAACTTCATACCTTCTAATGGCTGAATAATATTCCATTGTATGTATATACCGTATTTTGCTTATCCATTCATCTGTTGATGGGCACTTGGGTTGTTTTCATATTTTGGCAATTGTGAATAATACTGCTGTGAACATGAGTGTGCATATCTGAGGCCCTGCTTCCAATCCTTTTGGGTATATACCTAGCAGTGGGATTGCTGGGTCATATGGTAGTTCTATACTTAACTTTCTGAGGAACCAACAAACTGTTTTTCATAGCAGCTGCACCATTTTACATTCCCACCAACAATGAGCAAGTGTTCCTATTCCTCACATCCTCCCAAAAACTTATTATTTACCATTTTTAAAGAGTTTCTCTTTTATTGTTGATTTGAAGGATTTCTTTATATATTTTAGGAACTGAACTCTCTATCAGATAGATGGTGTGCCAGTTTGAATGTATTATGTCCCCCAAAACGCCATTATCTTTGATGCATTCTTGTGTGGGCAGATGTAGCAGTGTTGATTAGATTCTAATTCTTCAAGCGTTTCCATGGAGATGCAAACCACCCAACTGTGGGTGATGACTCTGACTCTGACTGGATAGTTTCTGTGGAGGTGTGGCTCCGCCCATTCAGCATGGGCCTTGATTAGTTTACTACACAAGCTCAGACAGAAGGAGCAAGCTTGCTACAGGAATGAAGAATGCACAGGAGCTGGGAGAGGAACTGCAGTTTACAGAGACATTTTGGAGACGGCCTTTGAAAGCAGACTTTTGCTCTGGAGAAGCTAAGAGAGGACAAATGCCCCAAGAGCAACTGAGAGGGACATTTTGGAGAGAAGCTGAAACCTAGAGAGGAACGTCCTGGGAGAAAGCCATTTTGAAACCAGAACTCTGGAGCAGACGCCAGCCACATGCCTTCCCAACTAACAGAGGTTTTCCGGACACCATTGGCCATCCTCCAGTGAAAGTATCCAAATGTTGATGACTTACCTTGGACACATTATGGCCTTAAGACTGTAACTGTGTAACCAAATGAACCCCCTTTTATAGAAGCCAATCCGTTTCTGGTGTTTTGCATTCCAGCAGCATGAGCAAAGTAGAACAGGTGGTGTTTCAGTTTGCTAAAGCTGCTGGAATGCAATATACCAGAAATGGATTGGCTTTGACAATGGGGGTTTATTAGGTCACAAATTTACAGTTCTAAGGCCATGAGAATGTCCCAACTAAAAGAATAGGATCATGTCATCTGAAAATAGGACAATTTTTACATTTTCCTTTCTAATATGGATGACTTTTATTTTTCTTGCCTAATTGCTCTGGCTAGATATTCCACTACAATGTTGAGTAATATTGTCTTGTTCCCTATCTTTTTCCTGATCTTAGAGAAAAAGCTTTCAGTCTTTCACCTTTGAGAATGATGCTAGCATGTTAGCAGCGGGTGTCTTATATATGCTCCTTATCATGTTGAGGAGGTTTCCTTATATTCCTACTTTTCTAAGTGTTTTTTATCAAGATGGAGTGCTGGACTAAGTCAAATGCTTTTCAGCCTCAATTGAGATGACTGTATGTTTTTCTTTCCTTCATTCTATTAATGCTGTGCATTACATTTTTTATTATGTTGAACCATACTTACATATGTGAGATAAATCCCACTTGATTTAATTCTCGTATAATTCTTTTACTGTGTTGTTGGATTCAGTTTGCTAGTATTCTGTTGGGATTTTTGCTTCTATATTCATAAAGAATATTGACACAAATTTCTTTTCTTGTGGTATCATTAACTGGCTTTGGCATTAGGCTGATGTTGGCTTCATAAAATGAGTTAGGAGTGTTCCCTCCTCTTAGCAATTCTTTGGAAGTTTTTGAACAGGATATGTGTAAATTCTTCTTGGAATGTTTGGTAAAATTCACTGTGAAGCCATCTGGTTCTGGGCTTTTCTTTATTAGGGGTTTCTTCATTGCTAATCACTTGGTTTACTTGTTATTGGCCTGTTGAAATCTTCTGTGTCTTCTTGAGTCAGAGTACATGGTTTGTATGTTTCTAGGAAGTTGTCCATGTCATCTAGGTTATCACTTAGCATGCAGTTATCCAAAGTGTACAATCAGTTGTTCACAGTACCATCATATAGCTGTGCATTCATCTTCACAATCAATTTTTGAACATTTTCATTACACCAAAAAAAAAAAGGATAAAAATAAAAGTAAAAAAGAACACCCAAAATATCCCACACCCTCCAATCACACCCTATTATTCATTTAACTTTTGTCCCCATGTTTCTACTCATCTGACCATACACTGGATAAAGGAAGTGTGAGCCACACAGTTTTCACAATCCCCAAGTGATTTTAATATGATGTCAAGGTTGAGAATTATTACTGTAAATAGGAATTTTTTAGGTATGATTTTTAAATTCAATTTTATTGAGATATATTCACAAACTATACAGTAATCCACAGTGTACAATTATTGTCCATTTCATCTAGGTTATCTGATGTGTTGGCATAAAATTGTTCATAGTATCACCTTATAATCCCTTTTATTCCTGTGGACTCTGTAGTAATGTCCTGCTTTCATTTCTTCTTTTTAAATTCAATTTTATTGAGATATATTCACATACCATACAATCATCCAAAGTGTACACTCAGTTGTTCACAGTAACATTATATAGTTGTGCATTCATCACCACAATTTTTGAAAATTTTTATTACCACACACATACAAAAATAAGACTAAAAATTTAAAAAGAATACCCAAAATATCCCATACCTTCATCCTTCCCTATTAGTCATTTACTTTTTGTCCTCCTTTTTCTATTCATCTCTCCATACAGTGGATAAAGGGAGTGAGAGCCAAAAGGTTTTCACAGTCACATGGTCACACAGCATAAGCTATTGTATTAGTTAGGGTTCTCTAGGGAAACAGAATCAATGAGAGATATCTATGAATATAAGACTTATAAAAGTGAGTCATGCAACTGTGGGTATGCACGAGTCCAAATTCCATAGGGCAGGCAGCAAACTGGCAACTCCAATGAAGATGTTCAATGAACTCCTCAGGAAACGAACTGGCAACTTCGACGAACTCCTCAGGAAGTGAACTGGGATCTTTGACGAATGTGTTCAATGAACTCAGAAAACGAACTGGCAACTTTGATGAACTCCTCAGAAAATGCTTCGCTGTCAGCTGAAGAAGAAGTGAAGGTCCTCTATCTGTCTCACTTAAAAGTCTTCAACTGATTGATTGGATTAAATCCAGACAACTGCATTCTCTCATTGTGGAAGACATGCCCTTCGGTGAGTCATCAGTGACAGCTGTAGCCAATTGACTGATGATTTAATAAACCAGCCTATTGGTTTATTAACCAGTTACAAACATCATTTCAGCAATGGTTAGGCCTGTGCTTGCTTGACCAGACAGCTGGGTACCATCACCTGGCCAAGTTGACACATGAACCTAACCATCACAGCTATGTAGTTACACAATCATCTTCAAGAATAAAGGGAACTGGGTTGAAGTTTCCTTCTAGCTATTCCAATACATTAAAAACTAAAAGGGGATATCTAGATAATGCATAGAAAGAACCTCCAGAATGACCTCTAGACTACATTTGAAATCTGTCAGCCACTGAAACTATTTTGTTTCATTCCTCTTCCCCCTTTTGGTCCAAGAAGGCTTTCTCAAGCCAATGCCAGGGCCAAGCTCATCCCTGCAAGTCATGTTCCACATTGCCAGGGAGATTTACACTCCTGGGAGTTGTGTCCCATGTTGGGGGAAGGGCAGTGAGTTTACTTGCAGAGTTGGCTTAGAGAGAGAGGCCACATCTGAGCAACAAAACAGGTTCTCTAGGGGAGACACTTAGAGACAATTTTAAGTAGGCTTAACCTCTCCTTTGCAGTAACAAACTTCATAAGGGCAAGCCCCAAGATCGAGGGCTTAGCCTTCTAAATTGGTAGTCCCCAAAGCTTGTGAGAATATCATTAATTCCCCAAGTAGGGAAGTTTACTATTTCCTTCTGCCCTTCTCTCTTTCTCTTCCTTCTGGGAACCCCATAATGTGTATATGGGCATACTTGATGGGGTCCCATGAAATTCTTAGGTTTTTTCCACTTTTTAAAATTCTTTTTTTTTTTCTGCTCCTAAATCTGAATCATTTCAGTGGTTTTTCTTTGAGTTTACTGATTCTTTCTTCTGCCATCTCCAATCTGCAGTTGAAACCATCTAGAGAATATTTCATTTCACTTATTGTGGTCTTCAATTCCAGTATTTCTGTTTGCTTCCTTTAAAAAATTTTTCCTTATTGAAATTTTCATGTTCATTTATTGTTTTCCTGATATCCTTTAGTTCTTTGTCTATGTTTTCCTTTGCCCCTTTGAGCATATTGAGGATCATTTTTTTAAAGGCCATGTCTGGTATATCCACAGTCTGATGTTCTTTGTTGATGGTTCCTGATTTTTTTCTTGTTCTTTTGAATGGACCATCACTTCCTGTCTCTTTGTCTGATAATCTTTGTTGTACAATGTACATTTTAACTTTTTAAAGTTTTAACCCTGGAATTTAGGCTCTGGGCCCTCTGTTCCTTAAGTTTATATCCAGCTAATGATACGACAGAGATTTTCTTAAGTGCCAGGAGCTAACAAAAACAAACAAACCCAAGTGAAAAACACCTTTCATAGTCTGCAGATTGGCTCTGCATTGGCTGATGTTCTACCTCAGTATTTAGGCCTCTTATCAAGATCAACCCTAGGCAAATATGAAGTACAGGGTCCTCTCAGTCTTTTTGAGCCTGCTTCTTTTCCTGGACTTGCACTTGCTGTTGGCCTTAGGAATTCCTCCATTTAGATAATTCTAATGCCTCTCTACTCTCTAGGAAATAGACTTTCTCCCCTACCTGGTTGCTCTATTGTATGACTTAAAGCAGGTAATCCCTTGACCCAGGCCACTTTGACTTAATTGTTTCTTACCCTTCTTTAACTCTCTGTAAGCTGATTCTGCCTGCAGGGCAAATTATGGAAGGGCAAGCTGGAGATGCATTTTCCTGGTTCTGTCTTTCATGCTGCCACCAGATAGACTGGCCTGGACATCCAAGGCACCCCACTATGTGTATACTGGTTTCTGTGCTGTCTCTGGAACTAGGAAACATAATGGGAGCACAGGCTGACTCCACAATGTCCCAGGAAGAGGGTGGGAGAGGGGCCAGAAGTGTGCTACAAGTTTCTCCTAGCTATGTTAAAAACTGCGTTTTCGATTCAGCCATCACTCAGTTACTGCAACCCTTTAACTCTTTTCCTCAGTTTTGAGTAAGATAGGCCTGGCAGTTTTTGTTAGTTGCTCACAGATTATATGGGACAATGGCACCCTGAAGCATCTTACACCATCTTGGTCAACTGCAATCCATTCAAACATTAGATAATTTTTTGAGGTGCCTGTGATATGCCAGGTGCAAAAACAAACAAACAACAAACAAACAAACAAAAGCACCACTGTCTTTGAAGAGGTCTGATCAGGGGGAGGGATATAGACAAGTGTGTGTTAAGCATCATGATTGGATTAACTATATGTCCTTTGGAAGAAGAAAACTCTTTTCATTCTTAGAAGGAAAACATTTTGTAAGAGGTGACATCTAAACCTAGACTTGCCAGGTAGTTATGAAGATAGTTAGGTGATAGGGAAAGGGAAGAAAGAGAGAAAGGAGAAGAGAGAATATTCAAAGAAATAATTGCTGAAAACTTTTTCAATTTAATGGAGGACATGCATATACACATCCAAGATGTTCAACAAATTCCAAATAGGATAAAACCATATAGACCCATACTGCACCATGTTATAATCAAATTGCTAATGCTGCCATTATGCAAAATACCAGAAAAGGATTGACTTTTATAGAGGGGTTTATTTGGTTACAAAATTACAGTTTTAAGGCCATGAAGTGTCCAAGGTAAGGCATCAACAATAGGGTATCTTCACTGAAGGATGGCCAAAGGGGTCTGATAACCTCTGTTAGCTTGGAAGGCACGTGGCTGGATCTGCTTGCTCCCAGGTTGCATTTCAAAATGGCGTTCTCCAAAATGTCAGTGTCAGCTTCTAATGGCCATCTTCAAAATGTGTATCTCAGGTGCAGCAAAATCCTTCTGTCTGAACTCTTATATAGGGCTCTAGTAAACTAATCAAGGCCCATGCTGAATGGGAAAGGCTGTGCCTCCATGGAAATTATCTAATCAGAGTTATCACCCACAGTTGGGTGGGTCACACCTCCATGGAAACAACCTAATCCAAATGTTCCAACTTAATCAACACTAATACATCTGTCCCCACAAGACTGCATCAAAGAACATGGCTTTTTCTGGGGGATATAATATACACAAACCACTACAACTGCCAAAGATAAAAGAAATTCTGAAAGTTGCAAAAGAGAAGCAATCTGTCACATACAAAAGTGCCTCAATGAGATTAAGTGCCATTTTCTCATTGGAAACCATGGAAGAAAGAAGTAGTGGGAAGACATATTGAAAGCAGAAAGCAAAAAGTTGCCAACCAAAAATTCTATATCTGGCAAAACTGCATTTCAAAAATGAGGGAGACATTAGTACATTCCCAGATAATGATGAGGGAGTTCATCATCACTAGACAGACCCTACAAGAAATGCTAAATTAGGGAGTTCTGCAGGTTGAAAGGAAAGGACACTAGACAATTGACTGAAGTCGCATGAATAAATAAAGATCTCCAGTAAAGATAATTACATGGGTAGATATAAGTCCCACTACTGTTTTTTTGGTCTATAACTCCACTTTTTATGTCCTACAAGATCAAAAAGGCATATGCATAAAATGTAATGGTAAGTTAATGGTTTGGGGTTCATAATGTATAGATATGTTATTTGTGACAAGAATTACATAAAGGTGGGGGAATGGATGGGTATAAGAACATAGTTTATGTATGCTGTTGAAGTTAAGTTGATATCTATGCAAACTATATTGTTATGGATTTAAATTTAAGTCCCATGATAACCAGAAAGAACATATCAGAGAATATGCAAGCACACAGAGACAAAAAGACAAAAAGCAGAGTACTGATTTCCAAGGTTGTGGGTAGGTGTAATGGAGAGTTAATGTAAAATGAGTGTAAGATTTCTGTTTGGGGCAAAGGGAAATTTCTCATAATGGATGGGCAACACTGTGAATGTGATCCATTTCACTGAATGGTGTACTTGGGAGAAGTTGAGATGGGAAGATTTATGTTGTATGTATGTTTCAACATTTTTTTTAAAAAGAGATAATGACAATGAAATACCATATGTGATATAGATGGGATTTAAGAATGGAGGAGAGGAAGGCAGGGCTAGATGGTGGCATAGGGAGGTGTGGAATTTAGTTAGTCCCCTAGAGCAACTAGTAAATAGCCAGGAACAACTAGAAAATAGTCTGGAACAACTGATGGGTGTGTGCGCCAGTTTGTATACATTATGTCCCCCAGAAAATGCCATGTTCTTTGATGCAATCTTGTGGGGGCAGATGTATTAGTGTTGACTAGATTAGAATTTCTTGAGTGTTTCCATGGAGATGTGACTCAATCAACTGTGGGTGGGACCGTTCATTGCATTATTTCTATGGAGGTGTTGCCCCATTCAGGGTGAGTCTTTATGGGATCACTGGAGTACTTTAAAAGAGCCACCCCAGCCCAGACACAGAGCAGCTGTGAGTTACATTTTGGAGAGCAACTGAGAATGGCATTTTGAAGAGGAGCTGCAGCTAAGAAAGGACAAAATGCCCCAAGAGCAAAATTTTGGAGAACGCCACTTTGAAACAACCTGGGAACAAGCAGATACCAACCATGTGCCTTCCATGCTAACAGAGGTTTTCCAGACCCAGTGACCATCCTTCAGTGAAGGTACCCTATTGATGCTTTACCTTGGACACTTTATTGCATTCAGACTATAACTATGTTACAAAATAAACCCCCTTTATAAAAGCCCACCCATTTCTGGTGTTTTTCATTCTGGCAGCATTAGCAAACAGGAACAGGGGGACATCCGTGATTGGACAACATGTACACCAGTCAGGAATGGGTGGAATGACTGAGCTCACAGCATAGAACTGTAAGAAAAGCTGCCCAAAATGTGGAGCCGGTGCCCCTCCCCCAGCGGCACGGCAGGCTGAGTTGCAAAACTTTGTGGAAAAAAGCAGTCTCTGCTGGGAGCAAAATGTATCTTAACCAAGCCCCAATTTCAATTTTAATTAACAAATTTGGACTACTGAATACAGGCTATGAGCACAGATAAACCCAGAACAAGAAGGAAAGGGTACCACAGGTTTATCCTGGCAGAGAGGAAGTGGGGCTGATGGAAAAAAAATACATAAATAAAAACAGGCTTTTGGAGTCCACTGAGATCAGAATACTAGAAAAGGGCTGTGTCCCAAGAAAAGGGGCACATGGAACTGGGTACCAACTGCTGTTCTTGCCTGGTGAACTGGAGGGCTGGAGACTAGCTCTGAAAAAGGGACTTCTTGTTTTTCTCCTTTTTTCTCTCTCTCTCATTCTAAGTAGCTCATTTGAGAAAGCTTAAGGCATTTTCAATAGTCAGCTCTGACCCAGGCAAGGGTGGAGTTAATAGAGAGAGTCAAAGGAAAAAAACAAGTGTAGAACAATTCCCTAAGGGGATTATCTTCCATAGGAAAAGGAAGGGGGGCAAGACCCAGCTCAAATGGCTGCCCTCCCCCGGAGAACTCAGACCCCAGGGCAGGGCCTGCTTGGGGTGAGGGGTGGGGAAGAAAGTGCTTAAGCTTGGTTTCTGAAACCCACAGTCTCTGGCTCAGACAGGGTCCACTGAGAATTAAATACATTTCACCTCTTTATGCTGGTGGGGAGCTACAGGATGACAAGAGCCATCTGCTGGACAGGATAGGAAAAGCACAGAGTCTAGAGGCCTCACAGGAAAGCCTGACAACATGATGAATCTCACCCTCAGGGAATCCTGATACTGAATACAACCTCCTCCTGAGACCTGGGCCTGTCTGGTCTGGGAAAATCTGACTGGGGTAATCAAGAAAACCAGATACCTAGACAACAGAAAATTATAGATCACATTAGAAAGAGTGAAGACATGGCCTGGTCAAAGGAACAAACTTGCACTTCAACTGAGATACAGGAATTGAAACAGCTGATTATTAAACAAATCAATTCAAAAATCAAATCAATGAGTTGAAGGAAGATATGGAAAAAGAGATGAAGGATATAAAGAAGACATTGGGCAAACAGAAGGAAGAACTCTAAAGTTTGAAAAAACAATTGGCAGAATTATGGGAATGAAAGGCCCAATAGAAGAGACGAAAAACACAATGGAGACATACAGCAGTGGATTTGAAGAGGCAGAAGAAAGTATCATGAACTGGAGAACAGGACATCTGAAATCCTACACACAAAAGAACAGATAGGGAAAAGAACAGAAAAATATGAGCAGGGTCTCAGGGAACTGAATGACAACATGAAGTGCATAAATGTACGTGTCATGTGTGTCCCAGAAGGAGAAGAGAAGGGAAAAGGGGCAGAAGCAATAATAGAGGAAATAATCAATGAAAATTTCCCATCTGTTATGAAAGACATGAAATTACAGATCCAAGAAGTGCAGCATACCTGAGATGACTGACCCCAAGACACTTAACAATCAGATTATCAAATGTTAAAGACAAAGAGAGAATTCTGAAAGCACCAAGAGTAAAGCAATCCATCACATACAAGGGAAGCTCAATAAGACTATGTGCGGATTTCTCAGTAGAAACCATGGAGGTGAGAAAGCAGTGGTATGGTATATTTAAGATACTGAAAGAGAAAAACTGTGAACCAAGAATTCTATATCCAGCAAATCGGTCCTTCAAAAATGAGGGAGGGAGGCAGGGCAAGATGGTGGCATAGAAAGGAGTGGAAGCTAAGTAGTCCCCCTGGAACAACTACAAAAAACCAGAAACAACTAGTAAATAATCCAGAATAACTGTGGGGGGACAAACGAGACCATCCACTCATCATACACCAACCTGAATTGGGAGGAATGCCTGAGAACACAGCATAAAATCTGTAAGTAAAACCTGCGGATTCAAGTCGCAAGACCCCCTCCCCCATAGCCCAAGCTGCAAAGCCTCATGGTGCCAGAGAGAAGCTCTCTCCCAGCAAGCAAATATAGCTCAGCGGAGCTCCAACTGGGGTTTTAAGTAGCGAGTGTGAACTGCTCACTACAGGTACGCATCCCCCAAAAACAGACAGAGGCTTTGGGTGACGACTGACCTTGGAGAGCCAGAGGGTCACCTTGGACTGGGTCTGAAGGGGACTATCTGTTTCTTTTTCGGCTCAGTGGAGAAAGCCCCAGTCATTTTCAGTTTCCAGGGCTGTGACTCGGGGAAGGGTGGAGACAGCACAAGCAGAGAGACAGACCATTGAAATGCTAATGACCTCCACCTGGGGGGTCTGTCTTCTCTAGGAGGAAAGGGGTGGGGCCCTTTCCATTCAGAACCAGACCCCAGAGCCTGGGGGAACACAGCCACACCTCCTCACACCAGTCAAGAATTATAGGCTAACAGGCGTCACCTGCTGGGCAGAAAAGCACAGTGACTTGAGGCATCACAGGGTGGAGCAATTTTCCAAGAACACACCCTCAGGGAAACCAGATACTGAATATTTCTTCCCTCTGGGACCTGAGCCTGTTCTGGTCTGGGAAAACCTGATTTGGATAAACAAGGAAACCATGCCTACACAACAGAAAGTTACAACCTACACTAAGAAAAACAAAGTTATGGCCCAGTCAAAGGAACAAACGTACACTTCAACTGAGATACAGGAATTTAAACAACTAATGCTAAATCAAATCAAAAAGTTTAGAAAAGATATTGCAAAAGAGATAGAGGCTGTAAAGGAAGCACTGGGCATATATATGGCAGAAATCAAAAGTTCAAAAAAACAACTAGTAGAATCTATGGAAATGAAGGGCACAACACAGGAAATGAAAGACACAATGGAAACATACAACAGCAGATCTCAAGAGGCAGAAGAAAACACTCAGGAACTGGAGAACAAAACACCTGAAAGCCTACACGCAAAGGAGCAGATGGAGAAAAGAATGAAAAAATATGAGCAACGTCTCCGGGAACTCAAGGATGAAACAAAGTACAATGATGTACGTATCATTGGTGTCCCAGAAGGAGAAGAGAAGGGAAAGGGGGCAGAAGCAATAATGGAGGAAATAATTAATGAAAATTTCCCATCTCTTAAGAAAGACATAAAATTACAGATCCAAGAAGCGCAGCGTATTCCAAACAGAAGAGATATGAATAGGCCTACGCCAAGACACTTAATAATCAGATTATCAAATGTCAAAGACAAAGAGAGAATCCTGAAAGCAGCAAGAGAAAAGCAATCCATTACATACAAAGGAAGCTTAATAAGACTGTGTGCGGATCTCTCAGCAGAAACCATGGAGGCAAGAAGGAAGTGGTGTGATATATTTAAGATACTGAAAGAGAAAAACTGCCAACCAAGAATCCTATATCCAGCAAAGCTGTCCTTCAAATATGAGGGAGAGCTCAAAATATTTTATGACAAACAGACAATGAGAGACTTTGTGAACAAGACACCTGCCCTACAGGAAATACTAAAGGGAGCACTACAGGGTGATAGAAGACAGGAGTGCATGGTTTGGAACACAATTTTGGGAGATGGTAGCACAACAATGTAAGTACACTGAACAAAGGTAACTATGAATATGGTTGAGAGAGGAAGGTGGGGAGCATGTGAGACACCACAAGAAAGGAGGAAAGATAAAGACTGGGACTGTGCAACTTGGTGAAATCTAGTGTATTCAACAATTGTGATAAAATGTACAAATATGTTCTTCTATGAGGGAAAACAAGCAAATGTCAACCTTGCAAGGTGTTAAAAATGAGGAGGCATTGGGGGAGGGATGCAATCAGCATAAACTAGAGACTGTAACTAATAGAATCATTGTATTATGCTTCCTTTAATGTAACAAAGGTGATATACCAAGGTAAATGCAGATAAGAGTGGGGGATAGGGGAGGCATGTTGGACATTTGACATTGGTGGTATTGTCTGATTCTTTATTCTACTTTGATTTAAGGTTATTTTTCCTTTGCTGCTTCCTAGCTGTCATTTTTTTTTCCCTCTTTCTTTTGCCTCTCTACCTTCTTTGACTCTCCCTCCTGCCTTGTGGAAGAAACGTAGATGCCCTTATATAGATAGTGGTGAAGGTGGTGAACATATAAATGTATGACCATGCAGAGAACCATTGATTATTTACTTGGGATGGAATGTATGGTGAGTGAACAAAACCATATTAAAAAAAAATGGGTTGATGACAAAACCTCGAGGGCAATATACTGAGTGAAATAAGCCAGACACAGAAGGACAATTATTGCAGGGTCTCACTGATAGGAACTAATTATAATATGTAAACTCATAGACATGAAATATAAGGTACCAAGATATAGGACGAGGCTTAGGAATGGGGAGTGGTTGCTTAGTATGAGCAGAATGTTCAATTAGGATGAACTTTAATGTTTGGAAATGAACAGGGGTGTTGGTAGCAAGACGTGAGAATAACTAACAGTGCCGAATGGTGTGTGAATGAGGTGGAAACGGGAAGCTCAGAGTCATATATGTCACCAGAAGGAAAGTTGGAGGTCAAAAGATGGGAATGTATAAAACTGAATCCTATGGTGGGCAATGTCCATGATCAACTGTACAAATACTAGAAATAGCTTCCAGGAACCAGAACAAATGTATGACAATACAATTAGAAGTTAATAATAGAGGGGCTTATAGGGAAGGACTATATATGCTACAGTTAGTAGTATTTCAACATTTTTTCATAAACAGTAACAAATGTACTATATCAATACTATGAGTCAACAATTGAGGAGGGTTGGTTAGGGATGGGGAGGATTAAAGTTTCTTTTCTTTTTTCATCTTTCACTTTATTTCTTGTCTGGAGTAATGAAAAGTTTCTAAAAATTGAACAAAAATTAAGTGTGATGGATGCACAGCTGTATGAGGGTACCCAGGGGCAAGTGATTATACACTTTGGATCTTTGGATAATTGAATGTTATCTGAACAATCTCAATAAAAATGAAAAAAAAAAATGAGGGAGAGTTTAAAATATTTTCAGACAAACAGACACAGAGAGTTTGCAAACAAGATACCTGCTCTACAAGAAATCTAAAGGGAGCACTGCAGGCAGACAGGAAAAGACAGGAGAGAGAGGTTTGGAGAAGAGTGTAGAAATGAAGTCTATCAGTAAGGGTAAAAAGAGAGAGAGAGGAAAAATTAAAAATAAGATGTGACATATAAAATCCAAAAGACAAAGTGGTAGACAGTAGACATGTTGAGTGAAATTAGCCAGAAACAAAAGGACGGATACTGTATGGTCTCACTAATGTGGACTAACATTGCTGAGTGAAATTTGAGTGTTGAGAACACAGGTTATCAGGAGATAGAAAGAGGTTAGAGATTGGGCATTTGCTACTGAAGGAGTACAGAAAGTTCAACAAGATTGTATAGATCCAGAAATGGAATGGATGGCATAATAGTGTGTGATGGTAACACAATATTATAAGTACTCTGAACAAAGATGAGTGTGAGTATGGTTGAAAAAGTAAGGCTAAGGGCAGGTATAACACCAGAAGGAAAAATAGAAGATAAAGACTGGGATGGTATAATTTAGTGAAGACTAAAGTGGTCAATGATGATGATTAGATGTACAGATGTAAGAATATTTTTAAAATGAGGAAGAACAAATGAACATTTGTTTCAACATTGCAAGGTGTTGAAAATTGGATGGTATAGGGGAAAAAATACAATCAATGCAAACTAGAGTCTATAGTTAACAATAACATTGTAATATGCTTCCATTAATTGTAACAAAGGCAATATACCAAAGCTAAATGTCTGTAAGAGGGAGATATAAGGGAGTGATGTGGGATTCTCAGTGGTGGTGATGTTGTCTGACCTTTTCATTGTATTTTCTTTTTCTCCTATCTTTTGTATTTTTATTTACTTTTTTCTCCTTTCCCTCTTTCTTTGGGGAAGAGATGGCAATGTCCTCATATAGATAGTGGAGGTGAATGCATAACCATATGATTATATAGGGAACCATTGTCTACTTAGGAAGGAATGTATGGTGTGTGAATAAAACCATCTAAATAATAAACAGAGGGATACAAATGCTGGAGAAAATGTGGAGAGAGGGATGTACCTATTCCCTGTTGGTAAGGAAGTAGAATGGTGCAGCTCAGCTGGAGGGCAGTGTGGTGGTTCTGTAGGAAGCTAACTATGGGGTTGCCATATTGTTCTGTAATCCCATTATTGGGTATATACTTGGAAGAACTGAGAGCAGGGACATGAATGGACATTGCACATTGGTGTTTATGGCAGCCATATTCATGATTCACAACAGATGGCTCTGGCCTAAGGGTACATCGACTGATAAATGGAATGGTGAACTGTGGTGCATACATATAATGGAATACCAAGTGGCAGCAAGAAGAAATGAAGTTGTGAGGTATGCACCTAGGTGAATGGACCTTGAGGACGGTATGTTGAGTGAAATAAGCCAGAATCAAAAAGACAAACATTATAACGCCTCACTAATATGGACGAACTTTAATACGCAAACTCTGAGAATTAAATCTGAGAGCATAGGTTATCAGGGGAAGTCTTCTGGTAAAGGTTCCTAAATTGTAAGCTCTTACAGTAGTCACATCTATTCATGAGTTGTAATGGTTATCTCTAAATTCTGAGATGCTGAGCTGTTTGTGTATAACCTGATCAGTCCCTGTAACTTTGGGTATCTGTGTGACACCTGAGACTCAGAGCCAGGGTTAAGCAGCTATGAATGTCAGCATTACTCCATACAGCAAATGTTAAAAAAGCTGAAAAAGAGATCAGACTTCAATTAGAGATACGAATGAAATGGACTTGATTAGAACTAAGGTAAACCAGACTAAAGGGAAAGGATGATATTGACTGTATTTTAAAACCTCAACTTGTGTGTGAGATCAAAGGAAGATGTTTATTTGGTGCAAAATCTATACTTTCTGTAGCATGCTATATAATTTAACTTGAGTGGTCAGTTTATTCAAACACCGTAATTACATGGAACTTTGAATAGGGCGCAAGAGCTGGTTGGTTTGTACAGGTTAGCGTGAAACCCCAATACATACCAGAGTAATTTGGGCAGAGAGTGAGGAGTATTGGCACAGCCCCCTTGAGGGCCTGGGGAAAAATGTGGAAACATTAAACTTCCCCACCTGGGGAATTACTGATATTTCACAAGCATTGGGGACTACCGTTGTAGTAGGCCAAGTCCTCGATCTTGGGGCTTGCCCTTATGAAGCTTGTTACTACAAAGCAGAGGCTAAGCCTACTTATAATGGTGCCTAAGTCACCCCCAGAGAGCCTTTGTTGCTCAGATGTGGCCTCTCTCTCTAAGCCACCTCAGCAGGTGATCTCACTGCCCTCCCCCTACATGGGAGCTGACTCCCAGGGGTGTAAATCTCCCTGGCAACGTGGGACATGACTTGCGGGGATGAGCCTGGACCTGGCATCGTGGGATTGAGAAAGCCTTCTGGACTAAAAGGAGGAAGAGAAATTAAATAAAATAAAGTTTCAGTGGCTGAGCAACTTGGGAACTTACTTCAAGCCCTGGACCTCAGTTTTCTCATCAGGCATTCCCCTCAATGTCATGGCTCCCTGATACCTCCATGCATTGCCACACACTCTTGGCCCTGCCTCCAACCTCCCCACTCCTTTTCTACTGATCAATCCTTGCCACTTCAGATCCAGGTCAGCGGCCCCTCCTCTGAGCTCCCAGGGAACTTTAAATTGGATTTGCCTGGAGAGAGTTCCATTTTACCTCCGAAACTCATTGCCCAGTGGATGTTTGTTGAATGACTGAATAACCTCTGGCTTTTGTATATCACTTTGGTTCATAAGGTTCACAGGAATTCACTTTCTGATTTAATGCTCAGAAGCACACTGCAAAGGAGATCGCTGTTTTAGAGATTAAAAAAGAAAAAAACAAAAAAAAATCTGAAAGCGTGCTCACATGGAGCCTGCACAGTCACACAGGATGGCCACAACCTGGGTGCTGCCTGACACCAGGCTCCCGTGGGCATTGCGGGAAGGTTCCTGCCACTACTGTGAGGCTTCTGAGAAACCTTGCTGAGTTACCGTGAAGCTGTCAGCAGCACCCACCACTGCTAGATCATCCTTCTCATCAGTCCCAGCCCTCTAGACCCACTGAACTAGAGACCCACTAACCCAGCAAGTCCCCAGACCTACCCTTCTGAGGATGTGGCTTCCCTTCACTCAGGGGAAGATGTTTCCAGGTCTCAGCTGGTGCGAGGGTTGTTGTCCTTCCTTGACCTTGGTCAGTCGGTGGGGACACAGTTGGGAGGGCAGTGAGGGGAAGTGGCAGGCAACGTGGGTGCCATGGGAGCACCTGCCCCCATCCCACCTCCCTTCCGCAGTCCCCAGGCCGCTATCTTCCTCACTCACTTCTTTTCCTCACTCTAGGCCTGCCACATCATTCCTATAAAGCAGTACTTTCTGTTCTCCTGAATTGCCTTTTGGAGGCATTTGTGTCTCTCAGTAGCCGGGTTCCTGCTGAGGATGGTATTGGCCAGGTGGGACAAGTTCTGGCTGCCTGGGGAGTGGAGGGGAAGCCCACACTGCTGATGGGCACTTGTTCCGGTTTGCTAATGCTGCCTGAATGCAAAACACCACAAAAGGATTGGTTTTTATAAAAGGGGGTTTATTTGGCTACACAGTTACAGTCTTCAGGCCATAAAGTGTCCAAGGTAACACATCAACCATCGGGTACCTTCATTGGAGGATGGCCGATGGCGTCCGGAAAACCTGTTAGCTGGCTGGCATCTACTCCGGAGTTCTGATTTCACACTGGCTTTCTCCCAGGATGTTCCTCTCTAGGCATCAGCTCCTCAAAAATGTCACTCTCAGTTGCTCTTGGGGCATTTGTCTTCTCTTAGCTTCTCTGGAGCAAAAGTCTGCTTTCAAAGGCCGTCTCCAAAATGTCTGTGTAAACTGCAGTTCCTCTCCCAGCTCCAGTGCATTCTTCAAAATGTCCCTCTTGGTTGTAGCAAGCTTGCTCCTTCTGTCTGAGCTTATATTGTGCTCTAGTAAACTAATCAAGGCCCATGCTGAATGGGTGGGGCCACACCTCCATGGAAATTATCCAATGAAAGATCTCACCCACAGTTGAGTGATCACATATCCAATCAAAAGTCTCCAACCCAATCAACACCAATATGTTTCCTGCCCACACAAGACTGCATCAAAGATAATGGCATTTTGGGGGACATAATAACATCCAAACCAAAACAGCACTACAATTAAGATGCACTCTCTCCGCCTCCTCTCCCTCTGAACCATGACCCTGCACTGCATCAATCTTTTTTTTTTCCCCAGGCTTTTCATTCATTCAAACCTCAGAGTTCCTACTTGAGTGCTAAGAGCTGTCAGATGAGGGTCTCAGTGTAAATGTCACCTCCTCCATGATGCCCTTGAGGCTCTCCCCAGGAGTAAGTAAACCTGAATTCCATTAGGGTAGAACTGTTACCAGGTTTGAATATCAGCTTTTACTAAGCTGACAGACCTTGAAATGTTATTTAACATCTCTGAGCCAGTTTCCCCAGCTGTAAACAGGGATTCCATTTACCACCAAGGACTGGCATGAGAGTTAAATGAAATCATGGCATAAAGCAGATGGTAGATACTCAGGGTATATCCGCTCACCTCTCCTCTTCTCTCCAGGAGATGGAGGTGCCTAGCATTCAGTTTTTGTCCTGCATGGTACCCCCACCTCCACCCCAGATGACCCCAGGCTTCAGCCCATTCCAAGGTCCCCTGTTCCTTTGAAAATGTGTCTGAGGTTGCTTCCTGCTAACACACCCTCAGGGGCTCCAGGGCAACTGCACTCAGGGCTTTGGGCTGCCCCAGGAGCCCTATCCACAGGGTCTGGGCTCCTTCCCTCCTTCCTTGGGAGCTTCAGGCAGGCCGAGGCAGGTTAAGACATTACCATAGTGTTGCCAGCCCTGCCCCAGGAGGGTGCGAAGGGGCAGATTTTCCCACTGCAAGGCTTCAGGATATGATTCTCCCCTTTCAGGTTGGGTTGCTTTAGGAGCCCTGGGCATCCAAGGAGCAATACTGTCATTAAGAAGGCTATGAGACAGGACAGAGAGAAAAACTGAGGCTCCCTACCCTTCATGCAGGCATCATCCTCACCTCTGCCTCAGTTCACTCGGGCATGGGTGGCAGCTAGGTTGTACGGGAGGAGCTAGGGGTGGGCACGGATATGGGCTAGACATGTAAACTCATGATCTCTGTGATTCCAAGTGTTCTCATTTCTAAAGTGAAGATAATGTCTTCACAGGGTTGCTATGGGAATCAAATGAAATCAATGTGTGAATGCTCAGAACTGTACAACAAGGAATATGTCATATTGGTTCTTGTCATTACCTAGTTCAAGGTCCTTTGATGGCTTTCCTGTAGCTCTTGAGGTAAAAAGCCAACATTTTGAACACAGCCTACTAGCCACCTCACCAACCCTATACCCACCATCTTAGCCACATGTTTTGTGTTGCTCTGTCAGGGGACCTGGGCTCATCCTTAACCTGGGACTTTTGCACGTGCTGTTTCCTGGCCTGGACCATTCTCTGCTCCTGTCCTCTTCCATCTTGCTAACTACTCCTTCTGTGCCAAGGAAATTTCTTCAGAGAAGCCAGCCCTGACCACCCACACAAAGCCTCCTGTTACTTGCTCCTTTTTGCACAACTCTCACTAGAGTTTACCTAACTTTAAGATCTGTAAACCCCTCCGGAATGTACACTTCTTGGGAATAAGAAACTGTGCATGCCTATTTTGTTCGCCAGTGTATCCCCAAGGCCTAGTAGAGTACACTAGGCGTTTTATTACTTGGTGAAAGAAAAAACAACTGGGTCAGAGGCAGCTTCACCCCTAGTCTCATCAACTCTCCCCGAGACTGAAGTCTGCAGCAACTACCATGATCCTCTCTCCCAAGCCAAAAATACCAGTTCAGCTCTAGTCTTGGAGGCATCTACCAGAACAAGAGGGCTGTTCTGACTTTCCCCCTACTCCTCCCTGTCAAAACTTGAAATTCCAGTTACTTGCGTCTTCCTTCTGAACTCCCTTTTATAATGCCAAAACCCGACCTGTTTGGCATGTCACCTCAGCTTCAGGCTTAGGGCTCTTGTGTAGATTATCCACCTGTCAGCAGGCCTCAGGGACTGCCCCCATCCTCCCTGTTAACCAAGGAGCAAACTGTCATGGCAAACTGGCTCGAGGTCAGTTCCACCTGTGCCCTGTCCTAGCTGTTAGACCTCGGACGATCAATTTCTGCACCAGCTTCACCTGTAAAACAGGGATACTATTTCACAAAATGGTTGATATCGTGAGGTGCACAAACTACTCGGTGCCAGACCCTGTGCCAAGCACTTCACCTATCTTAATCCATACAGCTCAATGAGACAGACTCTATGTATCACATTTTACATTTGAGGTAACTGAAGCAGAGGTTAAGCACATGGCCCTCACACCACTAAGCTGTTTGAGGGTAATCTCCCTCCAGTGCCCCTGGTAACTTAATGTCAGCTGCAGAAGAGGTGCTAAGTGCAGGTTATTTAGATTCAAATTTAAGTTATTGAAGGCAGCTGAGGAGTTTCAAGTGACTGATAATGTTTGAGACAGGGACATAAAAATATAAGGGATTCCCATTCTCCCTTTTTTTTGAGGTGCGGGACACTGATTACGTGCTTCAACTTGGCGGGCCTGGGCTGGGGGACCTGATCAGCCCCTGGGGAGGGTGGTGGGCACGGGCGACAGCGCCCTCCGCAGCCCCCCGGGCCTGGGAAAGTGAGGCCGGAGGCAGGCCCCATTTCCTCACCCAAAATACCACTGTTAGGGGAGGCTTGCCGGAGGGAACCGCCTTTTCCCCACCCCCTTATCTTGCCGGGACACTCCCCGTTGCCAGTGCAACTCCCATCACCACCAGTGCGCATACATTGTTGCCAGACACCGTTACCGGAGCAACTCTCGCCCCTTTTCAATCAACCTCCGCGCCCTCTCAGAACCAATCCAAGCCTTTAACCTCTACAGCTACCCCGCCCTCTAAACGCCCGATATAAGCTTGTACTCTCCCCTAATAAACTCTCTTGGCTTCTTCACCCTAAAAGAACCGTGTCCCGCCTGTTCCTTTCTCGCCGCCCTCCATACTTTGCACGCCTACGCCGGGGACCGGGCCCAGTCCCCCGCCTCGCCCTCGCCTCCGGGAAAGAGCCCCCGCCGCCGGTACCCTCCAAGCAATCCTGAGAGCCTAGGATTTGGTAACCGGCCGCCACCTCCCCCCCCCAAACGAATCAACTGCGACCGCAACTGGCGCCCAACGTGGGGCCCCTGGAATTAAAAGTCCTCTCCACGCAGCGGTCCAGTAAAACCACCCGCTCGCCCGGACGCCTCTCCAGCTCCCCTTCTCCTCGCCTGCAAAGTAAGGGCCGCCTCTCCCTCGCCGCTCCACGTCCGGAGCCGCCTCTCCCACGCCGCTCCGCGCCCGGGCCGCTCTTCCTTTCCCGCGTTAACCTAACTCTTACCCCCGACTACCTTTCGTCTTCTCTTCCTATGTCCCCCCATTCCTCCTAACACTCTTCCTCCAGTAGCTTTCCCTCTTCCCCTCCATTACTTTGCTGTGGTCCTTTGTGTCTTTGTTTCTTTGTTTCGCGCGGTGTGCCTCTTTGCGACCGCCCCCCCCCCAAACTGCTCTCGCTACTAGAGGCTCCTGCCTTCTATTCTCGCCGTCTCCTTCGGCCTCGCGACCACGGTTTACCTCATTTTCTTTACTCAATAATCAACCCCCCCTTTTTCTTTTCTCACTCCGCTATGGGTAATCGTCTATCTGCACGCCAAGCACCCCAAGTTCGTGCTCTGGCTGGTCTCCTAGACACACATCGCTGTAAGGTGTCTGTCCGGCAGCTGCAAGTATACTGGGACCTCCTGCTGCCCTTTAACCCATGGCTCACCACTTGCCATCTTTGGGACCCTGTTACTTATGATCGCCTTATTGATCGGGTCACCAACGCCATGGAACATGAGAGCAAGCGCTTCCCTCCCGGCTTGCTCCCCACCTTAATAACCGTCCGCTCCTGCCTTCAAGGCTCCCTCCCCCCTGATCGAGGCCCCATTAAATCCAAGGAGGCCCTATCAACCCAGTCAACAGATTCAAACAGCAATACTAATGTAGACCACGATTCGGACACAGAGTCCTTAGTCGAGCAGATTAACAACGCGCTCGAAGTGACTCCCAAAAAACAAAATAACACTAAGCCTCGCCAAGATGGCGAACTTCCTCCTCCTCCTTCTTCTTCCATCGAGGGGAGGAAGTGCTCCGGCGATGACGTCAGCCCTAAGCTGGGCCGGAAACCGCATGCGCTTTACCCCGCCCTTTCACAGGACGGGGCTAGTCCACCATCTTATGCCTTAGCCACTCCCACCGCGCCGCCGTCTCGCGACGCTTGGGGCCTCCCACTTCCGCCTCCCCCTCCGGCGAGCTCCCCCTCGGAGCCGCTACCGGCAGCTGCCGCCGCTCCTCCCACCCTGCCGACTAACAACCCCTGGCTGCCTTCTACACCTCAAGGCAACCCTTGGGGCAACGCTCCCCCTACCCCCACTCCCGCGCCAAGCCCTCTGCAAGCGCGTCCTCCTTTCTCTCGTGCTTTTCGCTGCTTTCCTCTTAACCTTACCCCCACACCACAGAAACCGTATGACTGGTATCCCATTGACTCTGATACTATTAAGCAGCTTCGCAGGGCCGTCAAGGAGGACGGCTTAGGTAACCCATACGCTTCCCAAATACTGCAGGATCTCGGCATGGACTTTTGCATCCCCCAAGACTGGGCCTCGCTTGCCCGTTCCATTCTTAACCCCGGCCAGTTTGTTGATTGGCGTGCTCACTTCCAGGCGGAAGCAGCTAAGCAAAGTGAGCAAGACGCAGCCACTGGAGTCTATCATCACCCCGAAGCCTATCTAGGCACGGGAGCGTTTCTAAATGCGTCTGCTTATATTAATGTCCCTGCCACCTTCTGGACTATCCTCAGAGGCATCGCCTTACGCGCGTTTGCCAACTGCTCTGCCCGTCGACCTGACAACTTTACCAAGCTCCTCCAGGAGCCAAACGAACCTTTCGCCACCTTCGTATCCAGGGTCGAAGAAACCTGCGCTAGAAAAGTTAGCAACCCCCAAGCCCAACTAGCTCTCACCCGGGAACTCATTCTAGAAGGGGCTAACCCCCCCGTAAGCAAGCCATTCTCCCCTTGCGGGAAAAAAGTCTAAATGACTGGGTTCTCGCCTGCAGCGCCTTTGACCCAGCTGCCGCGTCCCTAGCCCAGGCTGTCTCTGGCGCTGTCACTGCCGCCTTAGCCGCCACCACTGGTTGTTTTAAGTGCGGGCAGAGCGGTCATTTTGCCCGGGAGTGCCCCAATGCGGAGGTCAACCGCCCGCCTTTCAGGCAACGCAATGGGCGCCCCCCTCCCACTCCCTGCCCACGCTGCCAGCGTGGCTATCACTGGGCGCGCGATTGCAAGAGCAGCCCCAGAGATATTAGCAAGGATAGCTTAAAAAACCTCTGCTATCCCTGGTGCCCTGACGGCAGTCAGCGCCAAGGCACTGAGCAAGCTTTAAACTCCAAGCGGGGCAAGCCTCAGCCCCGCCCCTAAGAGGCAGCGTGCCGGCCGGTTCTAATAAAACTAATCACTTCACCGGCAGCAAAACGCTTCTCTGGACAGTCCCTATCACTCCAGAGAAGCCTACTCGTAAGTTAAGAATAGGGGGGCAATGGTACACGGGCACGCTCGATTCAGGGGCAGAAGTCTCTTGCATGCCCGCTCAGTATGCCACCATGTGCATGGTTCTCGATGGTCCCTCGGTAGTGGGAGCCACTGGTACCTCCACCTCTCTTCAGGCCATAGGGCCCATTAAGTGGGAGGATGAAGAGGGCCACTCAGGCACCTTCCGCCCGTTATTTCTACGCACCATAGACCAAATTTTATGGGGCCGGGACATCCTCGCCGCCTCTGGGGCAGTGCTTACCACGCAGCCCCCCCAATAATGTGCGCCACTGCTCGTTTAACACCTCCAGCGCCCGTTCCTCTGCAGTGGGATACTGAGGAACCTATATGGGTGGAGCAGTGGCCCCTTCCCACGCACAAATTAGTTGCACTCCAAGCCCTTGTATACCTTACCTTAAAGTGGGCCCCTACAGGGTGCAAACTCCCTACAGTTAACTGGCTTGGCCAAGAAAGCGAGGGATCCTGCACACATCTTAATCTTACAGTGCAACTCCCCACTGATCCCTCCTGGTTACTCGGTCGAACTTGGGGCTTCAGAATCTATAAGGACGGAACCGACCCAGGATCACTTATTCTCATAAAAAAAGAGGCTGCAAACCAACCAGGCCAAAATACTGCATTAAGAACACCCTCTGGCATAGGTCCCAAAGAAGTCATTAACCCCCTTTTTCCTCAGCCCTCCAGCCGCACTTCAAGTACAAGCAGCGCATCCGGAAACCGCACCTCAGCTACAAACAGCGCATCGCCAACCCCACCACCCCAACCTTTTCTACCCCCCTCTCATTACTCCTCTCCCCTCTTCAGCCTTATCCAAGCAACCTTCACCTCACTAAATGTCTCCTATCCCAATCTTACCTCCTCTTGTTGGCTTTGCCTCTCCACTTCCTCCCCCCTGTATGAGCCAGTTGCCTCCAACCTCTCCTTTTCAGAAAACACAGAGGACAGCCCCTCGGAATGCAATTGGAATACCTCTGCCGTCCCCCTAACCTTTCATTCAGTCTCCTTTACAGGAAAGTGCATCCGCCCTCGCTCAAGTAACTCTCCCAACCTCACAGCTTGCGCCGACTACTCATCTCCCAGCAGCTCTGCAAAATTTCTCATCCCTCATAACTCCTCCCAATGGCTCTGCTCCTCTACAGGGCTTACCCCCTGCCTTAACGTGCAAACCCTCAATACAACTAATGAAACTTGCCTCCTAATTGTCCTCATCCCTAGGGTCCTATACCATAGCGAGGAAGACTTCTTCCTCCGCCTGGAAACAACTGCAGCTTCTGCCCCACTGCAAAAGCGAGAGCCCATCACCGTCCTCACGATTGCCTCCCTCCTAGGTCTTGCAGGCGCTGGCACCGGAATCGCTGCATTAGCCAGTCAAGGCTCCGCCCTAACTCACCTCCGGGCGGCTGTTGACGAGGACATTCGTCACCTACAAGACGCTATTTCCCATCTTAAAAATTCTGTCAATTCCCTCTCTGAGGTAGTGCTCCAAAACCGCCGAGGTCTCGACCTTCTCCTCCTCAAAAAAGGAGGCCTTTGCGCCGCCCTAGGAGAAGAGTGCTGTGTATATGCCAATTCCACAGGTCTCGCCGAAGACAGCCTAAAAAAGGTCCGAGAGAGACTGGAACAACGCAAAAGAGACCGTGAAGCCACCAGCTATTGGTCCCACATCTTTACCCCCCTCCTCCCTTACCTCCTCCCTCTCCTCGGCCCCCTACTAATGATTATTCTAGCTCTCACCTTAGGACCCTGCATTATCCGCAGAATTGTCCAGCTTGTAAGGAAACAAACGGATGCTATTTTTTCCTCGTTCGTGCAAGTCCAATACCAGCGACTCGCCACCTCTGACGCTCCCTACTCCGAGATGACAACCAACCCTCCGCGACCTCACCGCCACCGGTCAACCCGCCGACCGCGAGGCCCTTCTCGATCGCCTGAACATCGCACCAACCTCGAGCTCCAGCTTCTCTGAACCTCCAACTTTAAACCCCCCACCCTCGTCCATCCCGCAAGCAGCAAGGCCCCTGTCGAGCGCCCGGGCGCCACACCAACGCCGAACTCCAGCCTCGCTGAGCCACCGTCAACCCCTTTTTCCCCTCCCCGGCCTCCCCCTTCCCTCATCCCTTAGCGGGCCTCTCCGGTAAGCTTCTTCCTTTAATTAGAAAAGAAGGGGGAAATGCGGGACACTGATTACGTGCTTCAACTTGGCGGGCCTGGGCTGGGGGACCTGATCAGCCCCTGGGGAGGGTGGTGGGCACGGGCGACAGTGCCCTCCGCAGCCCCCCGGGCCTGGGAAAGTGAGGCCGGAGGCAGGCCCCATTTCCTCACCCAAAATACCACTGTTAGGGGAGGCTTGCCGGAGGGAACCGCCTTTTCCCCACCCCCTTATCTTGCCGGGACACTCCCCGTTGCCAGTGCAACTCCCATCACCACCAGTGCGCATACATTGTTGCCAGACACCGTTACCGGAGCAACTCTCGCCCCTTTTCAATCAACCTCCGCGCCCTCTCAGAACCAATCCAAGCCTTTAACCTCTACAGCTACCCCGCCCTCTAAACGCCCGATATAAGCTTGTACTCTCCCCTAATAAACTCTCTTGGCTTCTTCACCCTAAAAGAACCGTGTCCCGCCTGTTCCTTTCTCGCCGCCCTCCATACTTTGCACGCCTACGCCGGGGACCGGGCCCAGTCCCCCGCCTCGCCCTCGCCTCCGGGAAAGAGCCCCCGCCGCCGGTACCCTCCAAGCAATCCTGAGAGCCTAGGATTTGGTAACCGGCCGCCACCTCCCCCCCCAAACGAATCAACTGCGACCGCATTGAAGAATGAACTTCCACTTCTTTCTTGGAGACTGTATGTATGTTGGAAGTGATAGGGATGGTGGGACAAGAAACACAATTGCCAAGTCTTCAAGACGTACAAGGAACTTGAAACACAGTGA
Organism: Choloepus didactylus; assembly: GCF_015220235.1. Lineage (NCBI taxonomy): Eukaryota > Metazoa > Chordata > Mammalia > Pilosa > Megalonychidae > Choloepus > Choloepus didactylus. The sequence goes on along the minus strand of NC_051308.1, from coordinate 57,805,011 downwards.
ACTCTATTTCAAATTCCTTAACTTCAGGAAGTTAGGGAACAATATTCTTTTTTTGTCTGTTTATTTAAACTACATTGTATGTGGGCCAGGAGTGTCAGTTGAGGGACATTTTTTTTTAAAGTAAGCACCAACACAATTTCATTACACTCTTTCCTCAAATATCTGAGGCCCCTAGAGAGATCTTCCCCTAGAGATTTTTTTTAAAAGACCAAGTTTTAAGACCCCACCCTAAGCCAGTTATATAGCAGCTCTAGGGTAGAGCCCCAGGGATCAATTTGTTAAAATCTCCCCATGTGACACTAAAATGCCGGCAGCCCTAGAACAGTGGCTCTCAGTGTAGTCCCAGACCAGAATCTCCAGCATTACCTGGGAACCAGTTAGAAATACAAATTATTGGGCCCTGCCCTAGACCTACTGAATCAAATTCCAGGGCTGAGTCGAGCAATCTGTGTTTAGGAGCCCTCCAGGTGATTTTGATGCAGGATAAATAATGCTCATGGAGGCACTAAGTTTTAAAGCTGAAAACAATCAAAAAGGACATCTAAGTCTGACATTTTGTACCTTAGGAAACAGAGGAAGAGTTAAACAGTTTCCCCAGTGTCATCCATCACTTTCTTGGAAGAGTCAGACTTAGAACCTAGATGCCTTCCCATCTCTAGTTCTCCCCGTTGTCCTGCCACTCTTGGGCAGCCTTGTGGTAGGCTGTCTGCAGAGACAGCCACCAACAATTCCTCCTACCCCATACAGACTTGTCGCCCTTTCCATTACAGAGGAACTTGATTTCCCCTATCATTGAATGTGGGCCTTAGGGCCTAGGGCTTCAGAGGCTTCGCAGCTTCAATATTAGCCGCTATGGAGAGAAAGGCCCTGGAGGATGACAGACTGAGAATGGGTGGCCCAGCCCTCCCCCAGCCATCTCGGCGCCCCCAGTGGAAGCATCAGATGTGGGAGGGAAGTCGTCTTGGATCTTCCAGCCCCAGCCATCACCACCAAGTTCTGCCCAAATTACAGACACATGAGAGAATAAATGGTTGCTGTTTTAGATAACTAAGTTTTGGAGTAGTTTGTTATACAGAAATAGATAACTGAGCTGAGCCTGAAACACAGGGCCTTCATAATCAATGCTTGTTTTTTCTTCTGTTAGAAGCATTTCTGCCGGAGCCCAATGCCTGCCTATCACTCAGATAAAATATTTGGGTCTCATGGCTGGCTGAGTGGCTGGGAATTAGGACAAAGTTCTGCTTGTACATAATGAATGGCACCCTCTGACCTACCTAAAAGCTTCTGAGAGAGCAGGCGAGCAGCTGAGGCGCTCACTGTGGCAGAGGAGGGAGCAGCCGGGCACTGAGCGGTGCTTTGTGTGGGTGGGCTTGCGGCCAGCGATTGGATGCACAGAGCCGATTGTGTGGGCTCGAGAACATGGGGACCCAGGGGGTGAGAGGAGGAATACAAGTGGTGAGAGGCCTCGGCGGAGGGGAAAATTGGAATAATTAACCGTTGTGAACAAGAGGTCTTCAAAAGAGATTAATTTTGGGGAAAGGAAGCGCTACAGGGAAGCACAAAGAAGTGATTACTTAGAATAAGAACAGACGATTATATGGAGGACAATGATACAGAATAAAGTGCTTGGATCGATACATAAAGTTCCCCCCACCCATAGTGGGTTAAGGTAATAATACTGATAACATGCTACAATATGGTAATAATATAAGGGAACAATGATGTTGATCACAGCTAATATTTAATGAACACTTTACTGTGAGCAAGGTGCTGTTCTAAGCAATATATATTTAATCCTCGCAACCAACCCTGTGAGGTAGGCACTTTTGTTCTATTTTCATATTATAGAGAGGCCCAGTATCACGACAAGGGCACACAGTTACAAAGTTGCATAGCTGGGGTTCAAATCCTGGCAATCTGGCTTCAGCCTCTGGGCTCTTAACTATTAGCTATGCTGCCCTGTACTTTTTAAACCCAGCAAAATGAGTTTCATACCTTAGCATAGCAGTTAGATATGCTTTTGCTTGGGACTAATAGAATCTACTCAAAGGGCCCGGCCATCTGGGGCCGAGGTCGGGGTCAGCATCTGCAGCCTCTACCTTAGTAGTTGGTGCACAGAATCCTGTATGGGTCTTGCCCTGTGCATTTCGGGCTGCCTGAAAGCAGCCCCTCCCAGAAGAGGCAAGCTCCAACTCCAAGGAGCCTGCCCCGGGCAGGGAGTCTGTTCAGACTTGATGGGCAAGAACAAGGCTCCTGACGGGCAAGATTAGCGAGAAGGAGTGGTGGTATGTGTGAGGGGAAGTGCCTCTCACTTCAGTTTCTTTCTAGTTACCTGAGTGTCCAAAGAGTCACAAGTTGTGTGCTTAACTGAGATCTAGTCCAAGTCCCTCAACTTATAGAGGGGAGTCCAGAGAAGAGAATTACTGGGCAATGTCTCCACCCATTCCCCGAGTGAAAGAGGTGGGTCATGTTGCATCATCTTTCTTCCAAAGGATGGGGTACTGGGGAGGGAAGAGTGGGAGGGAAGGAAGCACATGCTTGCCGCCACCAATCAACCAGGGAATCCTATAGATCCAAGAGTCCTGCCAGGTACTGAGCGGATGTTCAAGTGCACGGTTGGGCCAGCACCAAAAGCCCCCTTGCTGCTCCTCAGGGCAGTGAGAATGCCACAGGAAGTGGCCCAAGAGGCACAAGACTCCTTGTCACCAACTTTGTTTCTAACTTTGTTCCTTCTCTCCCTAGGTAATAAGAATGAGCCAGCCTCATGGTGAAGTGGGAAGTATGGTGCCAGGGACACGGAGAACCACTTACATTTACAACCTTCCCTTGGACCTTAATTTGCTTGGACATCTGTGGGCTTAGATGGTCACCATCTTCCCCCGACCATAACCTAGCACTCCAGCTCCTATCTTCCTGCCTCACACCTGTTCTTGGAACCCAGCTCAATACCTCAGTATGCACTAGGGGAACAGCACTGTTAGATGTGACTAAAGCACAGACCCTGTTCTCAAACGGCTCCCATAGAAAGAGTTTTCTTCTCTCTTTACCATGAACCTTTTGTTTGGTCAGCCTGACCTCACTGAATTTTCACCTGTTCCTACCACTCTGCCTTGTATCTTAAGTCTCAGCATCAGAAAGTCAATTCTGAGATATTATGAATCAAAAAGTAGTTCTGAGATATTATGCTGTTGCCTCTGTCTTGTTCCTTCCTGGTCCACCAGTCAACTCCTATTCAGGCTTCAAAATTCATTTAGTCTTACCCCCACTGAGACTGTCTGCCTAGCTTTTGGAGCTTATTTAAATTTCTATTCATATTTGCCACATTATATTGTGATTTGTTTACACATTTCTCCTTCTGACTTTGTTTCTTCCCTTCTAAGCCTAGACTCGAAATGGCAGGTAGGGTTCATGCCCATATAATGAGGACCCCTTGGAAGTTGAGGATTATAGGGCCCCAGAAAGGCTCAGAAGGAGGTTGGGTAATGTATACTGTTCGATGGAACTATTTTGTAGCCTTCCCTCTCATTTACACTAATTCCCCTCAGCCTTCTTTCCAGAAACACTAGAAGAATAACTATCTCACCCCTACTCCACTCCCCCCTCCCCCAAGCACTCCAGTGCTATGTTCAGTGGATACAGGCTGTAACCAAGGAACGGAGCCAACTCCCCATGGGGCTGCTGGGTCAGTTACAAATGGCAGGCAGATGGTGCCTGTTGGAAGTCACCTAGGTTTAGACCTTGCTGTGGCCAGGACGAGTCTGCCACCAGCTCCAGTACCATCATCTATGAGAAGATCCCAGCCCAGGCAGGACAGTGCTTATTCTGTGCTCCTGCTTAGTAGACTACTTTTGAAGACTCCAAGTGACTCTGGCTTCAGACCAGAACTCTCCAGGCAAGAATTTCTCTTCTTCAACCCCACCCATTTCAAGGGCCCCATAGTTTGAAAGGAATCCAGGCAAGGCTCTCCAACGGGACCCAGGAGCTTGGATCCATCTGGGCCTTGGGGGCTGGGAGCAGGATTTGAATTCAAGCACAGCTTTACTGAAGATCCTGCTTGTTTCAAAAGTACTAAGAGGGGGATGGGAGGTAGGAGAAGAGAGCTGACTTACATTCCATTCTAGTCTGGAGCTAGGAAAGGAGGTAATGGTGGCTGCCAGCATATCGGAACTAATTATCTTACTCCCCTGCTTGTAACTGGCCCACCCTATCTTGTATCTAATCAGAGGAGAGGGCTCTGGAAGGACGCATAGTCAGACGCCCAGCCCTCCTTGCCTGGGGCACCAGTGGGGGAGGGGTGGTGTCTCTACATAGTGGGTTGAACTAACAGACAGGAAATGCTAACAGTGAGTTTAGTGCCCAGGAAAAGAAAAAGTAAGGGAAGGAGAGAAAAGACAATTTCAGCTTAACAGTTTCTAGGTAAAGGCACCAGCAGGGCAGACACACTTGCTGAGCACAGAAAGATCCAGATCCCTTTATGGGTCCTGGGCAGGCTTTTTCTAGCCTCTTTCCCTTCCTTCTACATCCCAACTCCACCTCGAATTCCAGCCCTTTGATTACTAGAGGAAACAGGAGGTTAAGACCATCAGGGACAGCTTTGGGGAAAAAGATTCTAAAGTAGAGAGAAGTCACCAGCTAGAACAAGGGAGACTTGAGTTGCTAAAATGGAAGAAGGGGCGCACGGATAAGACACATGCAATGCCAGAGCTGGGCCATTAGGGAATTAAGACATCAGGGCAGAGCCCTAAATGGTAAGACGGCTGCTCCAGATTGGCTACTGAGTTGAACCTCTAGTGCCTTCTCTTCGCCATGTGGTAGGAGGATGGGTAAAAATGCTTGATTCCTTCCAGGTTGAAGAAGTGAGACAGACTTGTGTCCCAGAAGCTTGGTACAGATAAGCCTTTAGCAGCTTTCACTAGAATTTCTAGAAGGTTTACCTTCCCTGTGGTGGGCTGTGGCTAAAGGATGTACCATGTGAACACAAAGTGCCAGAGCCCAGGTCCTGAGCCTGCGAATATTTGTCAGGATGGCCTGCTCACCCAGCAAGATGGTAGTGGCCATCCTCCTGGCTGGAATCTCCAGGGGCAGAGGCCACCCTGCCCCTTAATCTGCAGGATGCAAAAGGAAGTTGGAGAGGCTAAAAAACACCCACTGCCTGGGCAGAATGGAACACACAGAATTCTGTATCACTTGAGACATCGACTGTATTTATAGGGGGTTGGGGAAAACAGTGGAATATGAGATACAAAACTGGGGAGATAGATGGGGTGCTGCACGTACCAGGACCCCCTAGAACTCCTCACTCTCATCCTCGCCACCCACCGACTCTGAGCCCACTTCTTCATAATCCTTCTCCAGAGCGGCCAGGTCCTCTCGTGCCTCAGAGAACTCCCCTTCCTCCATGCCCTCACCCACATACCAATGCACGAAGGCCCTCTTGGCATACATCAGGTCAAACTTATGGTCAAGGCGGGCCCAGGCCTCGGCGATGGCTGTGGTGTTGCTTAGCATGCAGACTGCCCGCTGCACTTTGGCCAGGTCCCCCCCAGGCACCACTGTGGGGGGCTGGTAGTTGATGCCAACCTAAGAAGAAACCGGAAATAGTATTAGGGTCTAGTTCCATGTTCCCTGGAAAGGGTCTGTATAAGGATTCCCACAACTGGGGAAGGGAAAGTCATCTTGTGTTTGGCATTTGCTAATCTGTAAGAAATATGGGGATAGAGGACAAATACACCAATTATTGGAGACTGAATCATGCCCCTCCACAAAAGGCATGTTCAGGTCCCCAACCTTGGTCCTATGGGTGTGAACCATCTGTAAAAAGGACCTTTGAAGATGTTATTAGCTAAGGGTGTGCCCAAACTGAAAGACAGTGGGCCTTAATCCAGTATGGCTGAAGTCCTTATAAGCAAAGGAAATTGGGCACGAAAGGAGAAGCCACAGGGAGCAGCCAGAAGCTAGAAGTCAACAGAACCCGGAGGAGAAAGGAGGAGATGCTGCCATGTGCATTGCCAAGTGATGGCAAAGCCAAGGAACCCCAGGGATTGTCAGCCAGAAGATCCTGACCCTGGGAGGAAGAAAGCCTTCTAGCCTCTGAACCTTGAGCCAAAAAATTCCTGTTAAGCCAGCCTTTTGTACGGTATTTGTTTTAGCAGCTGGGAAACAAAAACACCACCACAAGGGAACAGACAAATCCAGAACCTGGGACATTCTAAGAGACAAGACTAATCCCTTCAAAAAGTCACAACTGGTCAGTCCTATTTGGAAATACGGTGTTTGAAGATGTGATAAGTTAAAATGAGGCCCAACTGGATTAGGCAGGTATTAGCTAATCCAATATGACTAGTGTTCTTATAAAGAGGAGGAAATTTGGACATGGGAAAGACAGACAAGAAGCAAGAACACCATTTGGAGAAGGAGGCAGAGAACAAAGTGCTGCATCTACAAGCCAAAGGATACCAAGGATTGGTGGCTGCCAGAATCTATGACGAGATGAGAAAGGATTCTCCCCTACAGGTTTCAGAGGGAGCCTGGCCCTGCTGACACCTTGGTTTCAGACTTCCAGCCTCCAGAACTGAGACAATAAATTTGTTTAAAAAAAAAAAAAAGTCATTATCAAGAAAAAGGAGAGACTCTTATACATTAAAAGACTTCAGTAGATCCTTGATTTTGAAGAGCTGACTATAAAAAACATTTGTGGCACCAGGGAAAGTTTGAATACAGAATATTTTTATTTGGCGGAGAATTAATATTGTTAGGTATAAAAATGTATTTGTACATTATATAAGAGATGCCTTCGTGGTGCACTTCAACATTCAGATGTCAGAAGTATAATAGCTCTAAGTGTGTTTAAATGGAATAGTAAAATAAATAAATAAATAAAGCAAATATAGTAGAGAGATGTTAAATCTAGGTAGTGGAGATACGGGTGTTAATTGTACAGTACTAGTCTTCCTACTTTCCGGTGGTTTAGATAATTAATAGTTTAAAAATATGAAACTTTTTGTGAAGATCTCCAATTGAATCCAAACTTCACCTACTCTAAACATTGGTCTATTTAGCATATATAAATACATTTCATATTCATTTTTTTTTTTTAAAGGCCATTCAGCTCCCTTAGAAATGCCTCTAGGGACAGCAACCTTACTACTTCCTAAAGGCACCCTGTTCTTCTTGTGAATAGCTACAGTTCTCCCTAATATGGAGATGGAAACACAGTCTGCTTCCCAGATACCCTACCCCTGTCATTTCTAGTTCTCAGCTACAGAATGAGACCAGCAAGCAGTTATTATCTTTACAACCACAGAGGAGTTCCTGCCGCCCCTTCCTCTGGGTCACTCATCCACAGCAGGGTAACAGGGCCGGAAAGCTGTATATATTTTCTAAATGCCACAGCTGCTACCTCTAATCTCTCTCGATTCTTAGACTGGAACAAAACCCATAAAACTTAAACTAGGTCATATGCCCAGTGCCCTCTGGGAATGTGAGCTGATAAAAGGGTGGGGTATAGACCAGTTCTTCTTTACTTTGAGACGAAGGAAGTGCCTTCATAGACACAGATCACAGGAAGCCTTCTGATCCAAATGCTTTCCCATTATCTGAATGGTAGGCCCTTCTAGGCTTCCCTTCTGAACAGGAACCATATTAGGTGGCTGTGTCCCCAGCACACAGGAACAAGCTAAATACGTCAGATCCTTTCCCCCAATTTGACTGGCAAGCCTGGGGGATGCCTATTTGCCCAGTTAAGTTACACAAAACTGACACTTTTCTTGACTTAAGAGCTCAAAGGCCTGGTTCTGGATAAGTTGAGATCTACCAACTTAAAAACAGCCTCTAGAGCTGTTCTTTGCCCCTATTCTTTTCATCCCCAGCCCATTTGTTCTTTATGCCTTCAGCTCTATGGGAATCTCCCTTCTCAGCAGGTACACAGGCCACATGCAAGTCCCTCTTTTACCCCCAACTTGCCTTGAAACCCGTGGGACACCAGTCCACAAACTGGATTGTGCGCTTGGATTTGATGGTGGCGATGGCAGCATTCACATCCTTGGGTACCACTTCTCCACGGTAGAGCATGCAGCAGGCCATGTACTTGCCATGGCGGGGGTCACACTTGACCATCTGATTTGAGGGTTCAAAGCAGGCATTGGTGATTTCCGCCACTGAGAGCTGCTCATGGTAGGCCTTCTCGGCCGAGATAATGGGCGAATAGGTCACCAGGGGAAAGCGGATGCGGGGGTAGGGCACCAGGTTGGTCTGGAACTCAGTGAGATCCACGTTGAGGGCCCCGTCAAAGCGCAGGGAGGCGGTGATGGAGGACACAATCTGGCCAATGAGCCGGTTGAGGTTGGTGTAGGTGGGGCGCTCAATGTCCAGGTTACGGCGACAGATATCATAGATGGCCTCATTGTCTACCATGAAGGCACAATCTGAGTGCTCCAGAGTGGTGTGGGTGGTCAATATTGAGTTGTAGGGCTCCACCACTGCTGTGGACACCTGGGGGGCTGGGTAGATGGCAAACTCCAACTTGGACTTCTTGCCATAGTCAACAGAAAGCCGCTCCATCAGCAGGGAGGTGAAGCCTGAGCCAGTGCCACCCCCAAAGCTATGGAAGATTAGGAAGCCCTGAAGCCCGGTGCACTGGTCTGTCTGGGATAGAAGACAAACACTGTTAAGCATGCAGATGGCATATTGCCTGCCTCCACTTCTTCTCCTGATGGAATCCTTTTCTGCCTAGAAAGCTGTGACATAATACTATTGTTTTCACTTCTGTATTTAAAAGAAAAAACAAACAAACCAAAAAACCCCAATACACTTAAGTATGGTTTATATTTAAATGTATGAATTCTGTTGCGTGTACAGTTTGGTGATTTTGATGTGTATGAATCTTTGTAACCACCAAATCAATCAAGATACAGGAATTTTCATCACCCGCAGAAAGTCCCCTCATGCTTCTTTGCTTCACCTCTGTAGAAGGGAGAAAAGAATACCTACAAGGGGCTAGGAATTCTTGGGAGACAGATGACCTAGAAAGGCAGGTGGTATGTGTACAGTGGTAGGAGGAAGGGGACGAGGGTAAGGTGGACCACAGGATTTGTAGCCAGAGAGATGGGCCCCCTCAGCTTTGTTGCTTTTGCCTCCTAGTCTGGGGGTGGGTAGTAGCTCGTTGAGCATGCGGATTCCCAGGCCCCACCTGAGCTAGAGCCCAAGAACCTGCAGGTTTAACAAGTTAACAAGTACCCTAGGTAATTCTGATGTAGCTGTTCCTTGGATCAGAAAATCAGTAATCTATATCAAACATATGGGCAAAAGCAACAAATTTTCACTTTTTAAGAAAGTCTAACCTAGGGGGTGCTTTATTTCCATTCTTGAGGTGGGGAGCACAAATCCCATTCCTCAGGTCATTCCAGGCTCCTCAGAATCTCTATTGAGCAGCAGAAAATATGTCTAGATGACAGAACCAAAGTCCTGGCTCCTTGGTGGCCTCATCCTGGTTCTCAGTGCCTCAAGCAACGGACGGGGTAACCAGAGGAAGTGGTTAAAAGCTAAGCAGCTGGAAAGTTCTGCCTAGGAGTGTAAGAACAGCCAGCCAGGCTGCAAGGCAGCTTCCTCCTACATACTGGGGCTAGAGATGGATCCTAGTTCAAAGAAGGTCTGGCTCAGACAATCAGGCCTGGCAAAGTGAGGAACAAACAAGCAGGGCAGAAGCCTCAGAGTAGACACACTCGGGATTGAGTGGGTTGTTCAGGCCTCTACCTCTAGGTCCACACCCAGGACACACAGCTCCCTCTAGGGGAAGCAGTACTGAGGGACAGGCTAGAGGAAAGAAGGATGAGGACGTCAATGGCAGCAGCCACAGGCCCATGGGTGGGTTCCCTTTCTTCCCTCTGGGGCACGTGGTCCTGCTCACCAGCTTTCGGATTCGCTCCAGCACCAGATCGATGATCTCCTTCCCCACAGTGTAGTGGCCACGGGCATAGTTGTTGGCAGCATCTTCCTTGCCAGATATCAGCTGCTCGGGGTGGAAGAGCTGCCTATAAATGCCAGTTCTTACCCCATCTTGAGGGGAAGAAAGAGGGCAAAGGTAAGGGAGGCTCCTCAAGAGAACAGGCACCTGAACCTTTGCTGCCAAGCACCCCCAGGTGGAACTGACAACAGAGTGATGGGCCCGGGGCATTCTGGAGGCCCACTTCTGGGCCTGGGGGGAGAAAGCCAGGGGGTGCCCTCAACTGTCCCTCCCCTCCAATCTCAGCCACTTTATTCTGCTTGGTGGAGGGATCAGAGAAGTGTTCAAGGGAATCTCACTTGACTTTTGATTGGGGTATAAGAATGCAGACTAATGAAGAAAATCCAGCTCACAGTTTAACATCTGTGGTGTCTTTAGGAAGATGAGAGAGGGGGTAAAATTTTCAGGAGGAAATTGAGGAGATTCAGATGCAGAAGGAAGGAGAAAAGCCCCTGGGAGCCAGCAACAGCCTTGTTCACAATGGCCCACATCCTATTAGGGGGCCTATTTCAGCTAAAGCTGAGCAGGGGCCAGTATAAATGTCTCAGCTCTTGGTTCCTTAGGCAATGTTATCCTCAGAGTCTGGGGGAAGGGAAAAGGATGTTTAAACTTTCTGCTATTATATCCACTCCCTTTCTGCAGCCTTTATTCTCACTCTGACCCTGAGTCAAACATCTGGCAGTTTCTGGGCAGAACTGTTTGACTGATCTCCCTCCCTGAGCACAGGAAGCCCCCAGGACCCCTCTGAAGACAGAGTCTAGACAAAAGCAGCAGATTTCAGTGTTGTTCTTGGCAGGAGGTTGCCTGCATTCCAAATGTCTTTCTCCTAAGCAGAACTTCCCACTGACTTTGGAGCTGACAAAAAAAGAAAAACAAAACCATCATGGGCTGGGAGAGGAGCACCCCCCACAGCCCCACTCACCTATGACAGCAGGCTCCAGGTCCACAAAGACTGCCCGGGGCACATGCTTGCCAGCCCCTGTCTCTCTGAAGAAGGTGTTGAAGGAGTCATCACCACTTCCCAGAGTCTTGTCGCTGGGCATGGTGCCATTGGGCTGGATGCCGTGCTCCAGGCAGTAGAGTTCCCAACAGGCGTTGCCCATCTGCACCCCGGCCTGGCCCACATGAATGGAGATACACTCACGCTGGGGGGGGGGGGGGTGCAGAGCAAAGTGACATACTGTGAGAGGTGTGGGGAGGAAGGTGGGGATGTGAAAAAGCCCCCCCCCACCCCCCGGAGCAACCCTTACCTTTCCTCCCTGGAGGCGGAAGCCTCGAAGTCTGCTACCTAGTCTGAAACCCCCCAAAAAACTGGGGTCTCTTTCCAGGACTTCCCACACTTTAAACTAAACTACCTCTAGGCCCTCATTTTCTTTTCATTTACTCAGGGTTTAAGAACAAAGATGATGAAGCCTAGGTCTTCTGGTGTAGGAAGTAGAGAGAATCATAAACCAAGTAGCCAAATCTCCCCCCAACCCTTGGCTGGCTGGGGCAGCTTGGAAAAGCTCAGAGTCCTGTATTCTGAGTCAGGCCTACCAGGAGCTCCTCAGCTCAAGCTCTGGGGACCATGGCAGAGGCTCTCTGCCTCCTACACATTCTGAAGAGGCAGCACACTCCTAGTTCAGATCCTCAGATTCACTGAGGCAGTGGCGCTACAGTTTGAGCCATCCTGAATGCTCACCCACCATCCCCTTTCTGGGGGACATGTACCTACTGCAGGACAGACAGGTTGCTAAAAGCAGTGTCGCTCCAGGGTCAGAGCAGAAGCCAGAAGGCCCAAATCACTTTTGCATTTCTGTGGAGGATAGACTCTCCGGCCTTCTGATCCTTCACCCCAGCCCACAATTAGAGGATCGGTTTGAAAGGGCTGCACACATCCCAGATGCACAGGAGGTGTTCTAGGAGGCCAGCTGGCAATACCTAGCCATCTTAGGAACTACCCTCTAAGACAGCTTTAGAGCGTTTAAAAGGGCTCAGAGCGGATGCAGGGATCAAGATAGGGCATGGGGGCTTGTGTGCCCATCTCAAATCCTTAGGCACCAAAAGAGGAGAAAATTGGAACACAGGACATTCTTTCCCTGTCTCCAGGAGCTTACTGAAAGCCCGAGGCCAAAGGTCGTGGACCTCTCACCTCAGGGCTGGAGCCCGGCCTCCAAGAACGAGTTCTGAACTAGAGAAACCTGTTGGAGCTTCCTAACCATCCCAGGTCCAGCGTCCAGCGCTGGAGTGTGATCTCAGAGGGAGGCGGGAGTCCGGCTCGAGGCGGGTGCCTCTTTGTCCCGGACCGCAGCGGAAGAAAGATGGGGCGGGTCCTAGGTCTCCTGCAGATTCCGGGGCGCGCTCCACAGCCGGGCCGAGACTGCCGCCCCGAGCTTGCGCGCAGCGCAGGTATGACCCGCCCCCCTCCACGTTCTCGCTGCGCCGGCCCCCGTTATACCTCTCACTCATCTCCGCAGTCCCGGAGTGCTACTGAAGCGCTCCGAGTTTTTCTATGCCGCACTCTGCCCCTTGGAGGAGGGGCGTAGGAAAGCAGAGCTTGGACTCTCCAGGTATCCTTAGCCCACCTCACAGCCCACCCTCACCATGAACTCCCCCAAACACCCGCGCCCCGCGCAGCCCGCCCACACCCTAAACAGCCCCGGCGCCCCCTTCCCGCTCAGCCTGCCCTTACCTTGGGCTCCCCGGGCACCCTCTCCCCGCGCAGTACCCCCTCACCCCTGACTCGGGTGACCCCAGCTCCCTCTCACCATGGTTACTCCGCTGGTGAAGTCTACAGAGGGCCGTCGACTGCAGACGCGCTACGAGTCTCCAGTAACACCAGGAATCCCAGCGCCGGCCTGCTAGTGGGTTCCTATATATCCGCGCCGAGCCGCCGGCCGTGCCTCACGCCGGGACTCCCATTGGGTCGCGGCGGGAGAGGGGCCGCCCCTCCGCGCCTCTCACTGGGCGGGGCCCCCACCGAGGCTCTTCCCCTCTCTCTGCTATTGGGCGGACACTTACGAAATGTCCCCGCCGGAGCCGGGTATTGGACGGTTTGTAAAGCCAAAGGGAGGGAAAGTCTCGGGTCGGAGTCCTTCGGCTCAGCTCGACTCTCTTCTCCGACTATGCAATTGTCCTGGGTCTGAGAGGGTCACGCTTTGGGAACACTTTCATTTCGTTTTTATTTTAGATCTTTACATGAGTAAAACGGCGGACTGGTTCGAAAAGTGCCTAAGCCTTGGAGAGTGGTGCAGATTCAGCTCAGCAGCCATTGGAGAAGGAAAAATGTGCTGATAAGAATCAGGTGCTGGGTACTTCAAAGGCAGGATAAAATGCAGCTGAATGGGGGTGGGCAGATAGGTGTGGGAGAGCAATGCAGGTGCAGGTAATAGCACAGATTCCCGAACCTGAAAAGCATGGGAATTTGTGGGACGAAAATGGAAAAACCGGGTGCGGCCTTGAATGCTAGACTGAAAAGTTTGCACCTAGTTCTATTGGCTATAGGGTGCGTTGAGGGTTTTTGAGTGGAGGGGTGAAGTGATCAAAGCAGCATTTTAAGTAATACATAGATGTTACTTGTATATTATTTGTTCCAGTGGTGGTTTCATATTATTCCATGCTGAAGGTCATACATACATTTTTCCCTCCCAGGCTGTTTGTTAGCTACCTTAGGTTTCACTACTAAATACATAAGAGTAACAGATTAGCTCCTTTCCTAGTTTAGGAAGGTTAATTGACATTTATTTTTATTAAAGGGCTGCACATCCCATCCCACAATGATTACCCTTAATATTTGTACAGCACATTTCAGAGGAACCCAAAGCGTCCTTGTCTTCCATTCATTCTTCCTAGTGGAAAGGTGACTGCACCCAGTTTATGTAGTCAGGCTTGGGGTTGTGAATTCTTGCCCCCAGGAAAATCTACAATTACAAAGACTCTCAGCTGATAGAGCCCTGGAAGACTCAAAGTTACTGTTTCACAGGCCAGTGAGACATCAGAGCAGTTGCCTCCTGGATTCCTGCACCCATTTTCCACAAATCTCCACCTATATCATTCTAAACTGTCCTGAAATATTTTTTTAAGGTAAATGCTTGTTCAAGTGACTCAGGCAGATTTAAGTTCAGGGAGCAAAAGTTAACTTAAACTCTAAAAAGTCTTCTTTTGTCTCAACCCCTGGAATTTTAAAAGGCTGCCTGCTCTAAAGTGGGGTGCCTCTGGTCAGGGGATGAGGTGAGAATGTTTGGGGGTGAACAATCAAGTAAGTGTTTTGAAAATCAATGAATATATAAACCTAAGGCATGGTTATTCATAGCCTGCCACTACCACACAAGCAACACAACTCAAATGCAGCATCCTACTGAAGGATGGGCATATCAATGGTTATACACTCCAAAAAGCATCAACTTAATACAATCACCTATCTCTTCCCTGCCTTGTCTTGTTAGGCATTCAGTCTACATGCTGACAGAGTCCACCAGTTAAAAATATTCTACTATTCCTCTACTGAAGAGAGTTTACTCTGACTCAGGAATTCTAAGTTTATTTGAGACAGTGACATCCTCAGTGTTATTTTTGGAAATTACATAAACCTCCCATGACAATATGTTTCTTTATGTCACACTAAATAAAACCAGTCCTTTTATAAAGCATTTGTATTTATTTTCTATTATCTATACTGCTTCCAAGTATAGATTTTTATTTCTAGTTTTTCCTCCTCCTTTTCTCCATATTACCCACTGATCTCAAACTCAGTGCCATTGCAGATACTGCATTTTTTCAAATCTCTTCAGGAATTGCAAATATTCCAAAATTCACAGGGAAAGGTCCTGGATCAGCTCCAGTTTTCAAATACTCTAAAGGGTCCTTTCTGTAGGTGTACTCACTCCCATCCTTCCCTACCACATAGCAGTGAAATGACACTGTAAATTGAAACAACAGCCACATTCAGTTTGGGCAAGGGAGGGTCAAAAGAAGATGAAGAGGCTCGTGAAAACAAGAATATCCTGCTCATCAAGTGGTGAAGAATCAAGGTAAACAACCAGGCCATGCTTCAGTATTTATTCTTTTTTTTTTTTTTTAGAAATATGAAACTCATTAGTTTATTGTATACAAGAGCTGTCTTTTTGTTCTTACACATTCATATTTTTATCAGAACTTGTTCTTTGCAGATGGGACAAGTTGAAGTTAATCACTTAACATGAGGGCTAAAGCTTTCCCATTGACATTTGTGAGCTTTTTAAGATTATCTTTGCCCTGGTGTATAATCTAATAGTAGCTCTTCCCTATTTCTTAGGCCTATTTGGTCAGGATTTAGCTTCTGAGGTTCGGATCAACATATGAACAAGCTGATATAAGTCAGGTAACCCTGGATCATATATACTCCAAAGAATTCTAAATTCTTCTATGAATAACTACGGCTCTGAGTTCTGTCTTTAACCATGAGTTAAAGGTGGTAGGGTTCAGAATGCCACAATCTGTGGAGAGCCTACTATTAAAAGGCATATATCTACCTTTCTTTTCTTCCACATCTTCCAAGTAAAAGAGTAAATGAGAACGGTGGTTAGTAGATTCAGCATAATTAGACAAAGGAGGATAAAGAGAAGGGGCTGAAATCACAGTTGGGGTAGTCAGTTTATCTACAGTCCTACAGCCTTCACTTGTTATCTTGACTTCTGGTTTCCTAAGGGTGTTTTTGTTTTTGTTTTGGCTTTTGTAAGGAGTTTTTAAAATTATTAGACAAACTTATTTGACACGTTAAATTAGGCTAAGAAAAATATATGTAAAGGCATAAGAAGAATCATAGTCTCATAGTACTTCAACATGCATAGTGGTCAAAAGTAATAAATGTGGAATGGATCCCAGGATTTAATGGCAATAACACCCTGTACAAATAAATTTCAGGCTTCTAACTTCACTGAATCCAGTACTGAACATGTGTCTTTATTTTTCTCAGCTTCTTCCAAGTCTTTTTCAGTTTCTGATAACTATAGATCAGTGTATGCAGCTTCTAACCTGCTCTGGCAATTTGGGATCATCATCTGGGACCCTTGTAAGATCTCTGCCTGCTTTTTAATGGCATAATTTTCACCACCTTCAGCTCTTACTTTTTCAACCTTTTCTTCTTGTTGTTTGGCTTCTTTTTCATGCATCACTTTCTCTTTGACCTCACCATACCGTTTTTGATCTTGATCTTGCTGATGTGAGGATCTGCCATAGTCTCCATAGACCTTTGGGCACCATGAGAGAACAGAGAGCACAAAGGGCTCAGCAGGTACCTGTTGCCTGGTCTTCTCACTGCCTCCAGGGACCATTGGGATTTTCTTTGAGATCACACTCTAACACCAAAACTTTTTGGAGGAAAGACCGATGGCATCCAGGGTTCCTCTGTCACATGGGAAGACACATGACAATGTCTGCTGGTCCTCCTTCTCCTTCGTTCTGGTTTCAAAATGACTTTCTCTTGGGGTATTTTCTCTCTTAGCTTCTCTCTCAGTATTTATTCTTGAGCCAGAGCTAAGACTGTACAGGCAGTACTGGCTTTCAACTGACCGAAATTACTTACAAATGATGGTCACCTTAATATAGTTGCCCAAAGCAAGTGCCTTCCTGAGCTCACTTTCCCTGTTGTCTTAGCTTGAAATTTACCTCCTCTGACTGGGGTAACTGCTCCCTGGACTGGAACTCCCAGTTTCTACCCAATCCCGACTTCACATCTCACATCAGGGCCCCAGGGCAAACGGGGGAAGGGATAATGTATAAACTCATGGGAGTTTGCTTGCTCTCTTCTTCCTTCCTTGGGGCAGTGAGTGTCCTAGTCCAAGTTCTATCTCCTCACTCGTTACCCCACTGCTCCCATCATAGCTCATCCTGGCTCCTAACCTGAAGTAAACTCTGTCTGGGATCACTGGGCTTGGATTTTGAAGGGCCCCTACTCTAATTGTAGCAGAGGACTTGTTTCTAGAATCCCAAAACTGGAAACATTTGTTATAAAACTATGCTTCTGGTAACATATCCTTTTTGCCTACTCATGTTTAACATTGTTTCTATTTGAGGCAAAATACATTCCAAGTTTCAAACCATCCACTTCAAGCGAAGTTGGTGGACATTTCTGCCACTTAACCCTAATTTCTGTTTTTTAGATACCCATTTCAGAAATTTAATTTTCCAAACAGAAGAAAATCTTGGTTAAATTGAAAGGTTGGCGCTGCTGCAGTTAACACCTTTATTTCCTTAAGACAGCCATGTCACGGCCACACTGATGAACCATCTGCACAATCCAGGACATCTGTTTTTATTGTCTTTGTCAAATGGCAATGAAAAAAGTGTGGTAATAACTAATTTTTAACCCACTATTCCTGCATCAGAAATGTAATTCACTCTAACCCCTAATCCAATTTTCAAAAATCTGCATGAACTACTGTAAATTAGTAATGATATAGCATTTAGCCAAACTTGTTTTAAATTCCCTTAACAAACATTTATTGAACTATTAAAGTGTGGCAGAAGTTGGGCCAGGCACCAAGACTATAATAGCAAACCGGATATTCTTGGTCCTTAAGATCATGAAATTTACATTCCTTAGGGGGTGAGGAAGTAGTTAAGTGTTCAATTTTGAAATGTATATTAAATGGAAATGAAAGGGCATCCAATTTTGAAGGAAAGCTCTGAGGTTTAGGTAACTTGCCTTTGCATAGGACCATTAGTTATAGTCTTTTAAAGACATTTTTTTATTGTGAAAACGACATACATTCAGAAAAGTGCACACACAAAACTCAACACTTTATCATGTAACCACAAATAAGATAAAAAAACAAAACAAAAAACATTACCAGCATTGCAGAAGCCCTCCTCTGCCCTCTCCAAACCATTATACCTTCCTTTATCATAAATTAAGTAAGTGTCCATATGTGTGGGTCTGTTTCTGAGCTATTTTATTCTGTTTCTTTGTCTTGTGACAAATTATACTATCTATCCAGTTGAGAAATTCTCTCATCTTGTTCTTCTCCAAGACTGTCTTAGCTATTCTTGGTCCCCTGAATTTTCATATAACTTTTGGAATAAGTTTATTGAAAATGGTTAGGATTTTGATTGGGATTTTATTGAATCTAAACATCAGTTTGGGGAAAGCTGACACCTTTACCATATTAATCAGGGGTTGACATACTTTTTCTTAAAGGACCAGATCCCAAATATTTTAGGCTTTGTGGACTAAGAGGCAAAATTGAGGCTATTAGGTAAGTACGAATATAATCATTTAAAAATGTAAAAACCATTCTTAGCTCACTAAACCAGGAGGCTTGCTGAATGGATGTGGCCTGTGGGCTGTATATAGTTTACTGACCCCATGAACTTATTTTAATTCCCCTCAATAATATTATACAATATTTTGTATTGAGGTCTTACACATCTGCTATCAGAGTTCTTCCTAGCTCCCAGTTCTCTCATCTATAGTAGTTGTGTCTAATCTGCTGTTAAAACCTGCTGAATTTTTTTTCAAAGTAGTTTTATTCACACACTATACAATCTATCCAAAGTATACAACCAATGGATCTCTGTATTATCACAGTGCTGTGCTTTCATCGCTACAATCAATTTTAGAACCTTTTTCTAGCTCCAAAAAGAAAAACCCCATATCCCTTATACCCTATTAATGACACAGGTTTGGTGTGGTACCTTTGTCACAAATGATGGGAGAACATTAAGATATTACTGTTAACTATAGTCCATAGTTTGCATTAGGTGCATTTTTTCCCCATATACCACCCTATTTAGTTGTGACATACATTTGCTCTAGTTCATGGAAGAACTATCAACCACCTTCATCATCCACCACAGGACTCACTATGTTATACAGTCCCTTATTTCATCCTCTAGCTTTCCTTCTAGTGATATACACAACCCTAAACTTCCCCTTTCATCCACAATCACACACAATTCAGTGCACTTATCCACACACATGACAATGTGCACTATCACCTCTAACCATTTCCAAACATTTACAATCAAACTTATTTTAAAATTCTGCACAAATTAAGCATCAGTTCCCCATTCTCTATTCTCATTCTATCTTCTGGTAACCTGTATTTTATTTATTTATTTATTTATTTATTTATTTATTTATTTTATAATTCAATTTTTTTTCCTCATATACATTTATTATGATCTCACGACAACCCTATGATGCCCATTTTACAGAAAAGGAAATTGAGGCTCAGAAAGTTTAAATGACTTGATGAGAGTTTTTAAGTGTCCTTCTCTTTTATAACACTAAATAGAGCTCTACAGTTGATTCAAATACGCAGCCTATCGTGCATAGAGTGTTGGACTGTCATCTAGTAGCCAGTCCCCTTTTTAAGGATACCTAAACATATCCCATGATGGTTTGCTGTAAAGCAGAACCTCACAGCAGAGTCGATAATGAAGTACCATCTACGTTAGCTTTATGGCCTTGCTGTCTTTTTCTATAGTGCCTACACTTCTGAAGAATTGATTTAGCAAAAGACAAGTGACATTTGTATAGCACTTGATAGTGTTCAGAGGACTTCAAACACGTGAGGTCATTTGATTCACTGGTATGTTGAGTTACAAATGGATTCTCTGCTGTTCAGCCTGTGTTGGTGGGTGTTGTGTGGATCTGTAAACTTCCGTCATGTGCTTTGGGATCTTACTACGACTCTTCTGGAGCAGAGGGACATTTCTCTCTGACGTTCTGATACAATTGCTTTATTCCTCTGAAGATCCCATCATTCCCTGTTGCGGCTAAAATCTTACCCATGGACACCTTCAGATTTCCTTCTCCTTGTTCCTCTTCAAGAAAACGCCTACACGTTTAGGAAAAGGGCTTCTGTAACCTCAGATGGTGAGGAACAGGGGGCCTGGTAGCCCTGGGACTGCCTTCTGCCTTCTCTACATGGTGTCCGCTCGTCTGCATGGCTCCTGGGCACTGTATGGCTTTTCTGAAGTAGAAACTTTCCAGTGAAGTGAGATAGGCACATCCTTCCCAGGTCCTTTTCTGATGTCTCGGCGAGCTTCACAGTTCTTCTCAATTGAATTCAATGATCCTACCAGATCCTACAGGAGGGGATTTGAACCGTAATCTGCACATAAGGCAGCTGGAAGCTCTCAGTTTTGTATATGAGGAAAATGAAGACGTAGAGAGCTGAGTTATTTGTCCAAGGTCACGCAGTTGGTGGAGCTGAAAGCCATCCTGTGTTCTAAATTGTGCCTTGTCACTTCATTTTAGTCACTGCGGGAGACGAGGAAGGGAGAGGGTTGGGAATCTTACGGCAGCCTTCAAAAGATTTTATGCTGTGATCTTGGGCATTCCTCCCAAATCAGTTGGTGTATGGTGAGTGGACAGTCACGTTTGTCCCCCCGCAGTTATTCCAGATTTTTTACTAGTTGCTCCTGATTGTTTATTAGTTGTTCCAGGGGGACTGACTAGCTTCCACCCCTCTCTATGCTGCCGTCTTCTTCCATCTCTCAGACCTATTCATATCAGATGCAGATACTGTGCTAAGAGCATCACAAGCACAGTCTAATCTTCCCAGTTCAGTCATTCATTTATTCCTTCATTCCAAAAATATTTACTGAGTGCCTTCACTGGAGGATAGCAAATAGCATCCGGAAGACCTCTGTTAGCTGGGAAGGCACATGGCTGGCGTCTGCTCCAAAGTTCTGGTTTCAAAAGGGCTTCTCCCAGGACATTCCTCTCTAGCAAGCTTGCTCCTCTTCAAATAACGTCACTCACAGCTGCACTGTATATAATTCAATTTTATTAAGACATATTCACATACCATGCAGTCATACAAAGCGTGCAATCAATTGTTCACAGTACCATTATACAGTTGTGCATCCCTCACTAAAATAAATTTTTGAGCCTTTTCATTACCACACACACAGAAGTAATAAGAATAAAAATTAAAGTGAAAAAGAACAATTAAAGTAAAAAGGAACACTGAGTGCCTTTTTTTTTTCTTGCCCCCATTTTTCTACTCATCCACAAAGGGATGACAAAGGGAAGTGTGATCCACATGGCTTTCCCAATCACATTGTCACCCCTCATAAGCTACATTGTTATACAATCGTCTTCAAGATTCAAGGGTCCTGGGTTGCAATTTGATAGTTTCAAGTATTTACTGCTAGCTATTCCAAGTCATTAGAACCTAAAAAGGGTTGTCTATATTGTGTGTGAGAGTGCCCACCAGAGTGACCTCTCGGCTCTTTTTGGAATCTCTCAGCCAGTGAAACTTATTTCATTTCATTTCACATCCCCCTTTTGGTCAAGATGTTCTCCATCCCATGATGCTGGGTCTAGATTCCTCCCCAGGAGTCATATTCTATGTGGTAACCTGTATTTTAGATATTAACTCCATGAGTTTGCTTATTATATTTAGTTCATATTAGTGAGATCATACCATATTTGTCCTTTTGTGTTTGGCTTATTGCACTCAACATAATGTCCTCCAGGTTCATCCATGTTGTTGCAACAGGACTTCATTCCTTCTTACAGCTGAATAATATTCCATTGTATGTATATACCATGTTTTGTTTATCCATTCATCAGTTGATAGACACTTAGGTTGCTTTCATCTTTTGGCAATTGTGAATAATGCTGCTGTGAACGTTGGTGTGCAAATGTCTGTTCGTGTCCCTGCTTTCAGTTCTTCTGGGTATCTGCTGATTCCTACTATTGGTTATTGGATTTTTAAAATTCTAGAATTCACTTGTTTTTTTTTCTTTTTTTTTTTTTAAATGTCCATATGTCTGCTGAAATTCCCAATCTTGTACATCTCCCTGAATATTGTGAGCAGTAATTTTTAAGTCTGTGTTTGTTAGCTCCAATATCTCCAGCCACTATGAACTTGTTTCTGTTACCTATAGTTTTGCTGGGTTTCTTTTTATCTTGTCTCCTCATATGCCTAGTTACATTTTATGGTATTCAGGACATTACATTAGCAAAATTGTTTGTAGAAATAATTCAAGGCCTAAGAGAAAGACATCTTCCTCTAGAGAGGGCTTTTGTTTGCTTGTGCCAGGGTTTGGGGAAACTACCAGTTTTTTATCACCTTAATCTACAAGGATGAGATCATTGGAAGCTGAGCTACAATCCACTGAGAGAGCCTGGATATTTCCCACTCTGGTTTATCCTCATTCCTGGAATGCAGCCCTTTGGAGCCTCAATCCAAAGTGAGGAGGTTCACCAGGCCCTATCATCCTACTTCTCAGAGGCTGTCAGAAGCACAATCAGCCTCTGAACTGCCTCCTCCAAATCTGGCAAATGCCCCCAGAGGAACAGTGGTGGGTAACACTAAGCTTACCTCCCAGGAACTCCATTTTTTCAGTAGTCTTGGGCCCAGTAATTCTTTTAAGTCATGTTAGCTCTCTGATGCCTTCAAATATTTTGTCCAGTTTTTCTAGTTGCCTTCAGTAGGATGGCCAGTCCAAATGGCCTATCCACCATGACCAGGAGCAGATGTGCTCCATTAACACATTAACACATTTTAACATTGTAGAAAATGTTAAAATCACCCAAGTAGCCTCATATGTGACATGGTAGTAACACACAAAATGACAATACAGCTGAGTTCACCATTGATCCTGTTAAAAGCAATTTTGCTGAAACAACTAAACCTTGGTAAAATCAATTGTTCTCCCTCAAAGGAAAGCAGGTTTCTATACTCAGGGCATCAAGAATGGGTTATCTCCATCTATCTAGGGCAAACAGCAATAAACTGATTCACACGTATTTATCAAGAGCTTATCATGTGTGAGGGGAATGAAGAGATAGGATTCTTATTTTATATCGGATATCATGCGATTTGTTACTTACTTGACAGACCTCAGAATAAACCCTAAGGTTCAGGTTTCAGTTTTCTTCTGATTTTTCAAATTATATATTCTTCCCAAGGACATAAGGGAATCTTAATTTCCATGGTTTAAGTGCCTTTATTTCTTTAGAATAGCAACTCAATGTTTTTGACTTCTGGGGTAGCAATGTTTGGCAATTCTCCAAAAAGAAATACAAATGACCAATAATTATATAAAAATTGCACTAGTAATAAAATAAATGCAAATTAAAACAGTGAGATACTATTTTTCTCCTATGAAACTGATAAAATATTTTTCAATGATAATAAATACCCAGTGTTATTAAGGGTTCAAAGAAATGAGTACCCCTTCACATTGCTAGAGGATGGTGAATTAGCACAGCTATTTTGGAGGAATATGCGTCAACTCAGCAAAGCCTTGAAAATGTACATACCCTGCAATTTACTTATAATAATGACTGCCAAGGAAATAATTAAGAATGTGCATGCAGATTTAACTACATGGTTGCATACTATGTCATTGTTTATAAGAGTAAGAGACTGGTTTAAATAATTATAGTACAGAATAGTGGAATATTAAAAACAGTGGTGTACACAGATGGATATGTACTGACATAAGAAGATGTTCACCCTATTTTGTTATGTGAAAAAAAAATAAACATACAGTATCATGTCATATTTGTTTTAAAGAAACTGTACCTGTTTCCATATATACATAGAAAAATACCAAGAAGGATAGTACTTAAGGCCTCCAGATTGGTCCCATGCTAGATAAGCCCTGAAACGCAGAGGTACCAGTCTCTCCAAGAACATCAACCAGTTTCATTCCTCTATCCCATAAGGTCAACACCCCCTTCCAGCATGAAGAAGTTAAAATGGTCATTGCCCAGATATCCCTGAAGATTGAGAGAATGATCAAATGAGAGGGAGGAGGTATAACAGAAATTAGGATTTAACAAATGACTCATTAAATATTTCTTTTTAGTGTCTAGTGTTTTAGAATAGACAAAAGGAAATACCTGAAGTTGTTGAACTGTAATCCAGTAGCCCTGATCTTTGATAATGACTGTATAACTATATAACAACAACAACAAAAAAGGTAGACACCACATTACTACTGGCAATCTCTGGGTGGTAAGTATGAATGATTTTTAAAAATTTTATGCCCACCTTCACATTTATTTTTCTGTATTGAATGTGTACACCTTCTGTAATTTAAAAAAAAAAAAAAATTAAAGCCTAATTATAAAAAAATGCTTTGCTGAGATTTGACTTGTGATGTAGGGGGCCATATGCCCCTAGAGGCATCTACTTGGTTTTGCTCCTTCTGACCTGAGTGGTTAATTTTCCCAGTTGTTTTTCTAAAAGTGCTATAATAACGAACATCTGACCATTTGTCTGGAAAACACAGTTCTCTGATTTTCTGCTAGAGATCATTCAGGCTTCCTGACTGGAGAAGGAAGCCACTTTTCTAGGGGGGAAGGTTGGTTACAGCACTGTGCCCAAAGTCCTCACTTTAGTGGGGGAGCCCTAATAATGTGTTTCAGGGTGAAGGAAGAAGGAAGCAACCAAAAAAAACAGATGCAAAGGAATGACTGTGGATGGTGAGGTCTCTATTTAGTCCTTATTTCAATTCTAGGCCTCCTGAATCTTAGAGGTAGAGATGTTGGGAGGACCTGAAACCTTGGTGTACAGATTATAAGATGGCGAGTCATTTCAGAATAGAAGGGTTAAACATGTAATCATGCCAACATTAAACTGTAAGCTCAACCTCACAGCTATAGAAATAGAAGAATCTGAATGAAAAGTTTGTATGCTGGATTAGTGTAGAAATTCTGATTCAACCAAAACTCTGTGGAGACCATGCCTGGTAAATTCAGTAAAAGATGGTATCCATTTAGAAAGTTTTTCCTTAGAACCAAAGATGTTACCGGTTCAGAAGAGACAGACCTATAAACTCATGTATAATTTGGCAAAGGCCTGTCCCTCAAATATCCAATACCTTTTACTCTGATTCTAAGAGATCCTGGGAAAACAGCTAGGGCTGAGTTTTTCTTGAGGTGGCTGTCACTAGGGTTGAAAAGAAATAATAAAGAGAAACCTCATCAGGATTTGAAGGGAAGATGGGCTGAGTTCCTTCCTCATTACAATAAAATGTCATGATAAATCTAGAGAAGAGGCTCTCAAACATGGCATTAGAGGTATATTAGAGGTGTGTCCAAAATAATGTGTTTCTGATTAGTGGTTTAAATACCAAAGTTTCTAAGAATTATACCCTTTAAAAGAACAAATTACTGCAGATACAAGGTTAGCCATACTACAAAGTCACTCTCAGACACTTGTATTCATATATGCTTTCTTGAAAGACAGAGAAAAGGGTGGAGTTCCAACTATCAGCACATGAGCATTATCTGTCACGTGTCATTATGGCTAAAAGGTTGACCACTCATCTTCTAGAGCAAGAAACCACGGAGCCCCTGGGTAAAATGGAGCCCAGGCAGAACGCTAGGGATGAGAACAGATTTGTGGAGGTACTCCAGTGTTCCAAAACTGGAAGAAAGGGAGATGAGAAAATGTTGTGACACAAGGCTAATTAAGCAAGACGCATGCGCTTGAGGCTTTAAGGAAGGAGGATTAACCCATTGCACGTGTTAAGTGGACTTGTTGGTACTCAATTTTATATTAGTACAGAAATGGCTAAATGTCAGTTCTTATGGGGAGTAGCTTTTATAGCTGGAGGTAGAGTTGAGGCCCCCTCCCCTCAGTTACTCATGGGAAACCCGTTCCAAGGCCACATAGAAACTGTTCTTGTCATCCAGGCAATGCCAGCCAATTGGTCCAATTTCACAGTCTGCGCAGACCAGAAACTTGATGTTGCCAACGTCCTTGGTGAACCCCACGTTCTCAAAGATGAACATGTCGTCAACCAGCCAGTGTTCCTGGAGGAGATCACCATCAGGATTGCTGCCATCAGCCAGAGCTGGTTTCTTCCTCATGGAGGGAAGGAAAAGCTATAGTGGAAGGGAACATCAAGAAGAGATATCAGAGCTGAACTGGTTCAGTCACATTGTCATGTCCATTCTGCTTACAGTTTTTACTGCTTCCAGCAGCTTCCTGGAATGAATAAAAAGAGAAGGAGCCCTATCATTAAGTTATAGACTAAGATGCTGGGTGGCTCCTCTGGAGCATCTGATCCGTGCTCTGATTCTTAAGAGATATAAAAAAGGAGCTTCCTGGTTGCTGTGGCAACTTGGCTTCACTGCTATCCTTACCATGGCTGACAAGACCCACACGGCCCTAATCTTTCCCAAGATCATTATGCTCCAGCAACACTGGCCTTCTTGCCCTTCATCAAACATGCTAAGTCTGTTTTGTCCTTCAATCCTGGCATGACCAGCTCCTTCTTGGCATTCAGCTCAAATATAACCTCCTCATGAGGTCTTTTCTAACCAAATAATCTGAATTATCTTCCCATACAGCCTACTGTTTTTTATTTTTATACAGCTTTATTGATGCATACTTGATGTATAAGCGGTACACATTTAGAGTGTAAAATCTGATAAATTTTGACATATGTATACACTGGTGAAATTCCCACCACAATCAACATAATGCACATATCCATCACCCCCAAAAGTATCCTCATGTCCCTCCTACTTTATTTTTTAAATATCACTTACCACTCTCTGAAATTACCTTATTAATTTATTGGCTTATGTACCACATGTCTCCCTCCACTAAAATATAAACTTCTGGAAAGCAGGGAGCTGACCTTTCTCATTCATTACTATATCCCCAGTGCCTAATTGTACCTGGTATAGAGTAGGAACTCAAATATTTGTTAAAAGAATGAATATAGGATATTTGGCTTTGGTCTATTCCATCACTGTTATGAATATACTGGATTGGATTTATAAAAAGGACATTAGAAAGGAAAATCTAGTTCTTAAATTTGAATACTATGTCTAAGATGCTTGTACCCTTCAACTTACATGACTTCTCAACAGAAAGCCTCCAGCATACACATTCACAATCTCTAATTTCTTCTACATGCCTGGTTTAAACACTTTTACCTGCCCCAGTCTCCTGAAAAATACAATGCCAGCAAAGCTTATTACCCTCTGCTTCTCGTAATTATGACTGCTGTCAACATACTTATTTCTCACTCCATGATATAATGCAACTCCAAACTAACAAAAGAGGATAGCCTCAGATAGCCTGTTGATGGCTCAGTGTGTTAATATGGTACTAGCAATCAGAATGAAAGGGGGGTGGGGGAGAGAGAAATTAGTTCAAAAAAGTAAATGTTTGGTAGGGATAAAATAGCCTCTCACCAAATTGCAGTTAGGAAGTCCCTCACAGCTGCTATGTGCATTAAACACCCTGGAGATTGCACTTCTGAACCCTAAGCCATACTGCAACCAGGAAAGTATCCCCAATAGGAGGGAGGGAACAATGATCCAGAACATTTCCATTCCCCATCCTCTAAGAACATGGCTTATCAGAACACGTATCTGGCCTTTACCCTTTGCTGTGTCACTTAAGACTTCATCTGAGAAAATTACAAAATATGATAGTCCCTCCACCCGTTAGTTATATTATTTCAGTCACTTTTTACCTCATCTGATGTTTAAATGTATCCCTAATGCTTTGTTTCACCCTAAATGAAAATGGGAACAGGCAGAGACAGACAGTTAGGAATCAAAATCTAGGAACCAGGAAACCTGGATTCCAGTACTAACTGTAACTTTCCGTGAGTCTCAATTTCCCTAAAAATATTGCTAACCTATGCCTTATACTGTAGGTCAGGGGTAATGTAAGGGGAGTGAACTTTAATGAACTAGTAAAGTTACTTAACTAATATTTCAGTGTATCCAACAAAATAAAGAGAAAGTGAAAGACTACTATAAGCATTTGTCCTCAGGAGGTGCCCAATGAAGAGCATCCGCTTTCCTCTCACTGTTCCCATTTATGGTGTAAAACACTCTCTCTTCAGAGTCCCTCATTTGATAAGAGATTTAAGGGTATTACTATTATTAACCATTCAAGGTGTTATACTGGGCTCTGTTCCTCTATTTCTCAACATTCCCATTTTCATTTAGAGCCTGTAAGTCAGGGCCACAAAACTACACATATGTGCATGGACCTTACCTTATTCACTGCAATGCCAAGGACAACTGCTAGGTCAGGGAACACTGGAATTCAAAGGGGCTTTCTGGATAGAATATTAGGGTGGAAATCAAGAAATTAATATCTAATTTGAAGCAGCTAACTCAGTTGGTTGAGGGCCAAACTTGTGAGTTAGATCCCAGACCAGGTGGGTTAACTTTGCTCTGTTCAGGACCCCAGTTAGTACTTCTAATTCTGGACAGTGTCCTCAGAAATCTACACAACAAACAACTGAGTAAGATTCTGTTGATGGCTCATGGAATCCCTTTTGCTTTTTCAAGAACTGTTAACAGTGTCCTTTTTTTTTTGGTCCTTGTCTCCTTCATTTTTTAATTGAGATATATTCACATACCATACAATCATCTACAGTGTATAATCAATTGTTCACAGTACCATCATAAAGTTGTGCATGCATCACAATCAATTTCTAAACATTCATTGCTCCAAAACAAAAAAAAAGATAAAAATAAGAATAAAAATAAAAGTATAAAAGAACACCCAAAACACTTCATCCCCATCCCACCCCATTTTTCATTTAATTTGTCCTCATTTTTCTACTCATCTGGCCATACATTGGATAAAGGGAGTGTGAACCACAAGGTTTTCACAATCGCAAAGTCACACCATGTAAGCTACATAGTTATATAACTGTCTTCAAGAATCAAGGCTACTGGGTTGCAGTTCAACAGTGTCATGTATTTCCTTCTAGCTATTCAATACACTAAAGACTTAAAAGGGGTATCTATATAGTGCATAAGAATACCTTCCAGATGACCTCTTTACTCCATTTGAAGTCTCCCAGCCACTGAAACTTTATTTTGTTTCATTTTGCTTCCACCTTTTGGTCAAGTAGACTTTCTCAGTCCCACAATGCTTGGTCCAGGCTCATCCCTGGGAGTCATGTTCCATGTTGCCAGGGAGATTTACGCCCCTGGGGGTCAGATCCCACATAGGGGATAGGGCACTGGGTTTATCTGCTGAGTGGGCTTAGAGAGAGAAAGGCCACATCTGAGCAACAAAAGAGGTTCTCTGGGGGAGACTCTCAGGCACAATCATTAGCAGGCTTAGCCTCTCCTTTGCAGTAACAAGCTTCATAAGGGCAAGCCCCAACATCAAGGGCTCAGCCTACCAAGTTGGTAGTCCTCAATGCTTGTAACAACATCAGTAATAACCCAGGTGGGAAAGTTTAATATTTCCACATTTTTCCCCAGTTCCTCAGGGGGGGCCCTGCAAATGCATTTTTATTCTCTGCCCAAATTACTTTGGGATGTATCGGGATTTCACACTAACCTGTACAAACCTACCAGATTTCACTTCCTATTCAAAGTTCCATGTCATTATGGTGTTTGAATAAACCAACCATACAAGTTAAATCATTTAGTGTGCGTTAATGGTATCCTTTTAAAAATAAAATATTCTTTTCCACTGTAATTTTCATTTTCATTGTAATTTCATTCATTCTCATTATAGAAAACTTGGTAAACATGCTATATTATAGGTAAGAATAACTGTTACACACACAAGACTTCTGATAACCTTTTTGTAATTATCTCCCTTCTGAGTACTCATGGTGTTTTTAAAACATATCCACAATTTCTTTGACAATCCTTCCATTAAGAGGTGGAGTCCCTGTCCCTCCCCTTGAGCCTAGGCAGGCCATTGTGACCTATCTTCGTGAATATAATGGGGTGGAAGTAGACAAGGTCATGCACCTTTTGCTGGTTCCTCTTGGGTCACTGGCTCTGGGAGCCTTCAGGCACCATGAAAGAAGCTCTACTACCCCGAGGCCACCATGTGGAGGGACCATGTAAACAGACCCACAGAAAAACAGACCCAAACCTGTTCTGGTCCTCAAGTGTTTGAACATTCCTAGTCCATAAACACAGTAAAGAAGGTTTTGAGATGACCACTTAGACTGCCATCATGTGAAAGAACCTGAATGAGAATTGCTGAGCAAGCCCCAGTTAACCTGCAAATTTGTGAGCCAAATAAAAAACTGTTATTGTTTAAGTCACTATTTTGCGGTGATTTTGGTATGCACAAAGGTAACTAGAATAATACTGCCTTACATAGCTGAGATGAATGTCCCACTTTGATTGCTGATTTTTTAATCGAAAGTTGTATTGTGAAAAGTGTAGGTTCACAATTTATTATAAGAAATGGAGAGATCCCACCGACCCTTACCCAGTTTTCCCCAATGGTAACATTTTGTAAAACCATAGTACAAGATCACAACCAGGACACTGACATTGATACAATCTACTGATCTTATTCAGTTCACTTATAATCATTTTGTGTCTATGTGCATTTATCTACGTAATTTTATCACATTACACGTGTATCTACCAATGTAGCAAGCTGGTCAAGATGCTGAACAGTTTCAATGCCACAAAATCACTCATTTTACCCTTTTATAACCACACTCACACCTCCCACCTAGCCCGCCCAGCTCTCCCCACCTGATCCCTATCTTCCAGTAAACACTAATCTGTTCTCCATTTCTAAAATTTCATCATTTCAAAAATGTTATATAAATGGATTCATACATACGTAATCTTTTGGGATTGGCTATTTTCACTCAGCTTAATTCCCTGGAGATTCATCCAAGTTGTTGTGTATTCCAATAGTTCATTCCTTTTTATTGCCGAGTAGTATTCCATGGTATAGATGTTCCACGGTGTGTTTAACCATTCACCTGTTGAAGGACATCTGGGCTGTTTGCAGTTTTGCGCTAGTACAGATAAAGCTGTAATAACTCTTCTTGTTCAGGTTTTTGTGTGAACGTTAAGTTTTCATTTTTCTGGGATAAATGCCACAGAGTGCAATTGCTGGGTCGTATGGTAGTTGTAAGTATAGTTTTCTAAGAAACTGCCCTTCTTACTGCCTTCAGGTCCTCTACTCTCACATCTTATCCAAACACTGCTCTACATTTTCCCTCCCATGGCCTAATCTTTCACTGTCCACTCCCACCACAACTCCTTCACAAAAGAAAACAGACAAAAAACAAAACAAAACACCAAACAACTTCCTCCCACAACATCTCCCTTTTCCTAGATGGAAAACTTTTTGGTGAATGTTTCCTTTTTCTCTTTATCTTCACAGGATACACCATGGCTGCTGCCCATTCTTTTACACTCCCTCCTCATCAAGATCTAGAGATGGGGACCATCTGGCCCCCCAATGCAGCTCCCAGATTACCACTCCTTCATCCTCCTTTGAACAAATCCACTCCTTTAAGGTTCATGCCATCTGGAGACCTCATGGTCATCTGAGGCAGCTCTAGTTGCTCTTCCCTATCCACAGATGACCTGCACCTGGCTCAGTCTTTCTTTTGATTCCATATCCTACCCCCACTGTGGTTAGCTTCTACACCCGTGTGGATGAGCCACCCCCCATAGTTCCTCACCTCCTCTATCCCAATAACCTTAATTCTACCCTAGCCTATTTTATGTACTTACTTACTTATTTATTTATTTAATCATATTCTGTGTTCTGGCCAAATTGAAGCTTTCAACTCTGAACGTACCATACTTTCTCTCAGAACTATGAAATGTCACACTGCTGTTCCCCTTGCCCCTACTCAATTATTAATAATTTTCTCTGCCACAAACTTTAAGTAGGATTTTGAGAAGCAGAATTACTGAGTTCAAGGGAATGAGTATTTTATATGTGAAACCATTTAAATGATGTAAATAGAACAAAAAACACATGCTGTACAAATAGTGGAGTAATGGTGTCCACTAAACACACTGATCCATTCCATCCATGCTAACCCATTATTTACACTGGATTAGTAACTTTTATTCATTGATTTATTTAAATCTAAATATTTATGAAGATCCCTTTTATGTGCAAACTGTAGTTGTAAGATACAGAAGTGGAAAGGATATAGGAACTTATAGTCCAGTGGTATAAACAACAATAATTTCATGAGATTAACTAAGATTATAGACGTGGAAATGCTTTGCAGTCTTTAGGCCAGGGTTTCTCAACTTCAACACTACTAACACTTTGGGCTGGAAAAGTCTTTGCTGTGGAGGGCTGTCCTGTGCATTGTAGGATACTTTGCAGCATCCCTGGCTTTATTCACTAGATGCCAGCAGCAACCCCTCAGTTGCAACAACTAACACTGTCTCCTAACACTGCCAAAATGTCTTCTGGGGAACAAAATTACCCCAAGTCAGGAAACACTGCTTTAGACTAAAGAGCTGTGGAATATAAGATTCAGTAATCACTAGGTCCTGGATAATCTCAATGGGAGGAATGGCAAAGTCTAGTTCTCAAATTGTTCCCATCTGGAAACCACACTAGGTTGCTCCACTGGGTGGAGTAGGAGAGAATGAATGCTATGGGCCACCTCTGACCCTGACTCCTTATACACTCCACATTTCTCCAGATTTCTTTAATGGCCGGGAACACTCCTTTAACATCTTCAGAAATGAGTAACAGTCCTACTGCAATGGCCTTGATGGTGGTTTCTCTGTAACATTTTTGGGTTATGATGACAAAAAAAAGAGCTACCCTCAAAGCTTCAGGGAATTTCAGGAAAGGTGTTTGGTATCCCTGAAGTTTTTTATTGTTTCTTTCTTTCTTTTTTTTTTTTTTCCCCAATTTTAGAATATAACATATTTACACAGAAGTGAAAATTTAACAAATAAAGAGCAAATTTCAAAGAATGTTATGGGTTACAGTACCATAGTTTCAGTTATTTCCTTATTGTGAAATATAGCATATATACAAAAAGGTGATAACTTTCAAATTACAATTTAACAAGTAGCTATATAGTAAATTTCAAAGAATGTTATGTGTTACAGTTCCACCATTTCAATTCTTTCCTTCTAGCTATTCTAATATCCTAGCAAATAAGAAAAAGAAAATTATATAGAGATCCAGTATTCATGATCCTTTGTTAAATTCTATCTTGTCTGTTGCTAGCCCTTCCTCTAATTTAATCATTTCCCAGTTTTCAGGGATGTCTAGGCAGTGACCAGCCTAACTTGTTTATGTTGAAAAGGGGTGTCAACATTATGGGAAAAGGGGATGCAACAGGTTGATGTTCTTGAAGAGGCTGTTGCCTCTGGTTTTTGGGACTAGCTGGCATAGGAGCTCTCTGGAGGATTTAAGTTTCTGAAGAATAAACTTAGTGAGTCTCAGATAGGGATCCAGGTATTCTTTAGGGTTTTCGGGACTACTGTTGACATGGGCTTATCATATTGTGGTCATTTGGCATATCCAGGTGAAGCGTGCATAGGAGTAACCTCCAGGACAACTCTTGACTCTGTTTGAATTCTCTTAGCCACTGAGACCTTATCTTGTTGCCTTTCTTTTCCCCCTTTTGGTCAAAAAGGCATTCTCAATCCCTCGATGCCAGGGCCCCTTAAGTTTTAAACAATTGTTTTATTTGTTCTCTTTAAGTGCAGGGATGTTTTCTTTGTTGTTGTTGTTGTTTGTTTGTTTTAGCTTTTGAAGTACGTGACACATAGCAGGGGGAAGGAATTGTAACTGATTAGAATTTTCCATGGGATTTTAAAAAGTATTTCCTGTCAACATCACATCTTACAAGTCATATTTGTATACTTGCTGAAATTAGTATTTGTTAAAAGGAAGGTGAAAAAAAATTAGAACTGAAATCAGGGGGAGAAGTGGGGTTGGACTGAATTTTGGGGAAAGGAATAGGGTCCTTCCTTCCAACAGTCATTTCTCAAGAAATATGAAATTTCCAGAAATACTGAAGCCAAAGTAAAAACAAACAAAACTCTTATTTTTAAAAAGAGGAAAAATATTAAAACACATAAAAATAATTTCTAGGATCCATTCTAGATGAGAGGTCACATTAGTTGGAAAATATAAAAAGACAGAAATTCAATATGTATAATTTAATTTGCTCACATGATTTTTAGCATGATCAGGTTATAAAAAAATATGTCAAACAAGAATTAAAATTTTTAAAACAAATTCTAAACCCCTTTAAGGAATCTCAATTTCTGTCAGTTTATAAAGGTAGACAAGGGAAAGGAGGATAGGAACTAAAATATATCATCCAGTATGCCAGGCACAGTGCTAAGTGCTTTCACACAAATACTTCCCTAAAATATAGCCTTTGTCTTACAGAATAAGCAAACTGAAACTCATGGAGGCTAGATAACTCTTCCGATATTAATGGATGATGAAGTCAGAATTCAATTTCATGCATGTTTTAATTCCAAGATCCATGCGATTTCTGCAACACCATAATGCCACTATCATAAAACAAATCAAAACTCTACTCCCAATCTTTGGAGCCTAATCAAGAGGACAGGGGCAGCTCCACCATTCTTTAGACTACAGGTCATCAAGACCCTGACTAAACAAGAAAGACAGATACTCTCTTCCTTCATTCATAAAAGGAGCTCTGCTTTTGGAGGGAGAGGTCCTATATGGGACATTACACATAATCTTCTGTTCAACAATATGAAATAATAAAATGATCTGACATTTTTAGAAATGTTCTTGATAGGATATGCACATGATTAATATTAATTATACATTGCACTTTCCTGCGGGTATGTTACTTAAATAAAAAGTTTACCAAAACAAAAAACAAAAAACAAAAAAAAACACGTCAACTTTCTCACTGGGGTGCTGGGGGTACCAGGAGTATTCAAAATCCTAACTTGCACCCTGTGTATACTACTAGTAATGGCCATTCTAGCCCAGTCTCAGCCTCCATTATACTTGATACTGTAATGGTAACATCTCCATCTCCCCTTGTTCGAACCCATAAAAACCCCAAACTCCTTAGACTTCGGGAGACAGGTTTTTGGGCCCATAAGTCATCAGGTTTCTTGTTTCTCATAGCAACAAACTTTTTCTCTTTTTGGAAAAAAAAAAAAAAAATCCTAACTTGAAGGAAAGTCTTCCTTCAAAATTTATTTCCAGGATTTCAGATTTCTATTCCACCTGAAATATGGTTCATCTCGGAAACCCTGGATTCCAGAACTCTAGTATTTAGGTTATGGGAGTTACTTTGTCATATCGCTTACATCAAATTTGTTGTTTCTGGAGCTCCTTTATGGAGCAAATAAGCGCCTGTCGGAAGCGAGAAGGTGAATTAAGGACGGATGGGTGGAGTTTGAAGTGGGACACGAAATCAAGTTACACTCAAGTGCCATTCTGGCAATATCTGACGTGTGGAGGTGAAAGATACAAAAACTCGTAGGCTCAGGCTATTCCTTTCACTTCCACGCAGGGAAACTGAGCCCTAAGTGGGGCGAGTGCAGGACCCGCTCTCCCAGACGCCAGCTCCCCAGCGCTCGCAGCGGCCCAGGGGATGGGCCGGGACCCTGGGGGCGGCACCGAAGAGCTCCCACACCTTCGGGCCTGGAAAGGAGTAGTGGGTTGCCAAAGGCCAGGTAGAAGGGCACAGAGTAAGGTTCTCCGCTGCAAAAGGCTCCTGGGGACCCCGCCTGAAGCCAGCACCCATTGCCCACCGCAGGCAGCCTGAGGCGGAACCTCTCAGTTGGGAGCCGGGAGGGGCGGAGCCTCGAGACTCGAGGGGCGTGGCTTCGAGGTCCCGCGAGGAGGAGTGCAGCTCCGGAAATTGAGAAACGGGAACTAAGTCTCGGACTGCCTCGGCCCCCCAGGAAAAGACAGTGCGGAGTGTAAAGTGCTTCTAGTCTGCCTCCCTACCTGCCGGCGGGAGAAGAGAGCGGTCCCTGGTTGCAGCACCCGGGAGCCACAGCGTTGGCACAACACCGCCTTCCGGTTTCGGCCCTCTGCTGACACTAATTCGTTCAGCTGCTCCCCTGGTTCCATTGCCGCTTCCGCCACAGCCCTTGTTGGCCGCTACCGCGCAGGCGCCGTCTTCTGCTAGCTCTTTCTTAACTGCGCTGGCGCGACTTGGCAGAGGCGGGGCGGGGAGCGGACGACCACTCCCACTGCGCAGGCGTCCGCATCATCCCTCGCTTCACTCTACTGTGCAAGCGCCCTCATTTATTGCCTGACCTGAGTGGCTAGGTGTCGTATGGCTTTGTGACAAGTGTCATCTCTTGGGCTCAGAGGCAAATCCTTTCTCCCCATATCCACCTCGTCACTGGGCTACCCTTAATATTAAGACCTGGCCAAATAAGTCATTAAAGATGACCTTAGCTCTTTAGTTCTCTGGCTATTTGCATTTATTCTCATTAATGAAAGACAATATCGAGTGCAATGTGAAGGGAATCCGGGTCAGATTCCCCCCATCAACAAGTTTTAGCCACTTCAGATTCTTCTATTGGAGTCTACATAGGAGGGCATCTACCTTCTTGGTGTTGGAAAAGGATGTCTGGAAGCTTTGGTTTCAGTTCTGATCATCCTGACCATTTATTTTGTGGCAAAGGATTGTGTTTTAACACTTTAGAAGCTAACTTTATAGTCACAATTTCCTTATGGGGTTAGCACTCATATTCCCAGTGCACAATTAAGGTAAAGATCAGAAAGGTTACTTTCCATGGTCCACAGATTCAGGCCCTACTCTAAAGCCACTGCTCTTAATCATTATACTATACTTTCTCATTCCATTTGATTAGCCATATTTGGATCTCCAGCTTATTAGTTCTATTGTAACAGAACTTGGATTTCCTGAAATGGGCAGATGAAGGAGCATGGGGGAGAACTAAGCCATCTGATTAAGTAATCTCTAATCTACCCACTTACCCCCTCTACACATTTATTCTTCCTCTCTGTCCTTCATTAAATCAATATTTAGTGAGTAACTATGTAATATGCCAGATATTATGCTAAGCCCTGAGGATACAATAGGCACTTTGTATTTGGAAACACAGTCTAAACATGCAGAGAAACCCAAACCCAATGACATGATAAAGCAATAGTCACAGGAACAAATTAAATGGAAGCATGGATTAGGGAATTAGAAAAGGTTTTACCCAGGAATATTTGAATTAGGCATTAAAAGGTGACAAGGATTTTTGTCAGGAAAGCAAGGCTATTTCAGACAGAGGGAATGGATTAATATCTGAACAAGGGTGAGAACAAATTTAGGAATGGTTAGTAGACCTGTGTGGTTGGAGCACATTGTATCTGAAGGTAGAGGGGGGAGTGGTGGGAGGTAAGATCACAAAGGTAGGTTGGACCCAGATCACCATGGGCCTAGTGTTGTGATAAATAACTGGAACTTTATAATTAATGGGCAATGGAAACCTATGGGTTTTTAGGCCAGAAATATCTTTTCAGCAGTTACTGAAAATGTGCTGTATGTGAGGTATTTAATGATCCTATCTGTGCTTTAGAAAGATAACTGATGACAAAATGGAGGACCTAGATTCGAACAGAGGAAAAGACTACAGGTAAGAATATCAGGAGGCTATCACTCCATGAGTTGAGGTGAGAGATAAAGGGCCTGAGCTATCTAGTAGCATGTAAAAGTGTGTAAGATTGGGAAAAGAATGCAAAGGGAGCAATGAGTTTTGACAGGTTGCTTTTTCTGCAGAATTTTTAGTTGTGGCTGTCATATATCAAATGTTTAGGCATTATGGTGTGAAACTCAAAAGGGAAGTCAGCACTAAAGGTAACCTAGGTGTCATCAGTTCTTTACGTAACCACTTCTCTGCCTTCCCTTCAAACTCCCCTGAATCTCTTCCTGAGATATGTTTAATAAGTTTTATCTGCTAAAGAACATGGATAAAAATGTTGGCAGGCTTCTTTGGTGAAAATTACTTCCTTTTTTGGCTCCCCCTTTCCTTTGTTCTGGGAATACCAGGATCTGTAGTTTTGCAGGCCTTCTGCACATCACCTACCATAGATTGAAGCAAACATAAAAAGGACCGGAGTGATCAAAATCCTAAAATTCAAGTGGATACTAATGAATTCAATATTGCCTCTTCTTTCTTCCCCTTGGTTTTCAGGTAACTCAAATGTGAGAGGGGCCAGTGAAAATGGCAAGTTCAGGTAAATATTTTACTGTTAAGAATTGCCATGGTGGTACAATAGCCTCTGCTTACCTGGGTCTGAGAGAGAAAGGTAGCAGAGTTAGCTGGCAGCACACAGAGTGAACAGGTTGATGAGATTTGATCCCTACCCTCGTTTCCCACAAAATGTCTGGCAAAGGCAGTGCTGGTTAGCCACAAACTCTCCTAAAGGCATTTGAGACAGGTGATTTTTAATATTTTCTTAAAAAAATACAAAGGAAATTAACTCTGTACATCAATACAACTCAGGGAAAGGGGAAAAATGGTATTTCAGAGCAAATGGAAAGTGCAATCTTGTTTAGATTTTCATGTTCCTACACTCCCAATACCCATAAAGCAAGAATTTCACTCCATAACACAGAGAAACCTTGGATGATAGCTCTAAAACAGTGATAGCAGAAGTACTGGAATTAATAAAAGAGTTTTGGTTGTCTTTGATTGGTCTCTACTGGGAAGAATAAAATCCACTGGAAGGACAGGTAAGGGAAACTTGGAGGAGGAAAAGGACCAAATGTACCAAACACAGCAGTAAAAACCACTCCTTAGCAGAAGTGTGCCCTTAAGAGAAAGGGGCAGTAATCAGGTAGCTGAACTACTGGGCTGCTACTACCCCACCCCATCCTAAAATAAATAATGTGGAAGTGTAATAGTGTAGCAGTATCTGATTCAACAAAGAAAGACAGTTTCTCAGCCATTCAAGGCAAACCTTGCCATGGCAAATGAGGACTGGCAGGGAGTAAGACGATTGTAAAATCACAGATACTTCCAGTTTATCTCCAGGCATACTGAACCCCCAACGTTTTTGTCATTTTCTCTCTTCCCAACATTTGTTTACTCTGTTATTCTCTTGGACAGTTTCCAGTGCCAAGATGCACCACCTTCTCAACCTTCCAGGTTATACTTCAGTGGTTTCTAGGTTCACTCACATTCCAAGGAGTTCAGTTTAATTTACTCTCTCTACCCTCTGTTCTGATTTACCAACCCAGTCCCCGTAAGCAAGTGTCAGATGAATTTATCGCCAATGATCTCCAAGGTTCTGATAGGGCTTTTCCCCTTTTTCCCTTCAGAATGAAAGTGTATTGTCCCTAGCTACCTATAGACTAGAAAAGATATTTGTTCCTGGAAAAAAGACTTGGGTTTTTCCAAGCTTATTCAAGTTGCTATCCTTCCAATCATCTAGGCTGAATACTGCACACATTTAGTAGGCCATACTCACCTTTGTTCTCTGCAATATATGAGGCCATATATATATATATATATATACACACTCCTAAGGACATGGTAAGTTAGAAATGACAGGACAAAGTGCTCCCCATTGAGGAGGGATGATCATAGTCTCACACCCATTCAATGTGCATTCTGTTTCCTTGAGTGTCTGTTGCCCACCCTTCTAAGGGCCAACTATCAGCGCAAGCAGGAGAATGTCTCAAAAAAGTACAATCAACATTGCACCGGTGCTTGTAATCACCCTGTGCACACAGTAAGAAATAGACATTCTGGAAAGGATCCTTGATTCTCCCCCAAACTGTCCCTTGAACTAGTCACTAGCCCTGGATGGCGATCTATCAGCAGTCACTTCTCTCGGAGAACACACACGCCGGCATCACAGCGCTGGGTTCCCATGGATGTCACTACTTCCCAGCTGTCGATGATAGGGTCATAGCATTCAATGCTACTCAGCAGAGAATTCCCATCATATCTGAGTGTGAAAGAGCAAAGAAGAAATTGAGCTTTCTATTTCTTTCCATACAAGTCCTTCATCAGGTTGCCCTAGGGAGTTCTTTCCCCACCCTTCTCAAATCTTGTCTCCATCCAAAATGAAGAATCGGATCACATAGACTCTTGCCTTGAGTGCACGATGACTCTTGCTTAGTGTCTAACTCCCTGCAATTGCTAGAGTCTCCCCCGAAGCACGTGCCCCTACATAGCATCGTGGGTGGTCATACTAGTGACAGTTGTCCGGAATCTGTGCGAATGTTTATATGCTTCAACAGAAGAAAGTGTGGGCTGTACCATCAAATCCTCCCACCACAAATAAATATGGGTCATCAGAGGGCCTCCTGCCCTGGGGAAAAAGAGAGTATAAAAAAAATAAATGCTAAGCCTAGGATAATAAAACTTATCCATAAACAAAACATGTCACTGATGCCTATGAATTCTAGGGTGTAGAAGAATGCAGACTGGGCCAGAAGACCTAGGATATCTAGTCCAGCCCATTAAGCACTTATGTAAAGCCCTTTGGCTAGGACTTGAATGGAAAAGAAAACTGAAATGGTTCTCTTCTTTACCTTTATTGATTTGGAAACCAACCCCCTCAATTGTAGAAAAAGAAGGGAGTAAAAAAAAAAAGTAGGCACAGAAGTGAAGGCAGGAAAGGAGGAGTTGTGCCTATGGTTGTGATGCAAATTTTACCCACAGAAAGTAAGCTTGATATCACAATGTTTTCTCTTTCCATATATTCTGGCTACTGTATCTAAAAGTTTCTCAAAGTGTCCTGTGAAGGTAAATACTACCTCTTTGTTCCCATAACAATCTATTAAAGACTTTATCAACATTTATTTAATAAGTACTACATGCACTAAATTGTACTAGAGATTAATAGAATAGGGAGGGAATGGGATTAAAAATGAATAAGGCTTTTGTCCTCAAATTTTAATCTAGTTGAAAGTTCATAGTTCACAACAATAGTGACAGGGAGAATGGAATCTGGCTTACACTTTAAGTCTAAAGTGAAGCAGGAAATATAACTTGGATTTATTGATACCCTCGTCCTGTGACTCACTACTATTGCATACGTAAAAATCTGACCGCACTGTCTATTCCTCCCTCCCAGATCTGACGGTCTTACCAGAGCGCTTGGTGCCTTGGTGTAACATTAGTCCAGTGTCCTGTATGTGTCATACTTCTCAACTGATTTAAAATATTTAAGCCATCATATCCTCCTGAAAGACAGAAAGGATGGTAAGTCCCTGTTCTCAGGAGTGCTTTCTCTAATCTTCCAATAACACTTTTGACTTCAGTTCTCTCCGAGTTCCAATAACTTAGGGGAAATCTGACAGTACCCATTTTCTCTTATAAAAAGATAATCCCAGTTTAATGGAAAACATACTGGCCTAGACCAGGGTTTCACTGAAGGAAGTTTAGGACTTAATTCTGGTAAGAAGGGATCCCCATCGGGTCTGCTACCCATAGTTTTCTCCCTCCCAATCCGATCCCGCTGAATACCAAGACAGTAGATCACTCCACTGGCCACCACAAGTCCAGCCCTTCCCGGGCTGTCTGCTATCCCCAGCATGCTCCATGGTCAATGTTTGGATCATATCGTTCCATACTGGTATGACGCCTGCTTCCATCAAAGCCTCCAGATACATAGATCATATCTGTCCAGATGAACAAATCCAGACTATCAGAAATGAGAGATTTCTATAACTCTCTTCCCTACAAATTCCTCTCAGGTCTTCAAATGTCTGGGAGCAAAAATAAAGTTTTTTTTTTGTGGCCGTCATAAGTTTTGTAGATAAGGAAGACAGCACACAGTCAAGACATCTAAAAAAATGGGATAAGAAAGACTTCTCAAATCATTTGAAGACTGACGAGTTTGTAAAACCAGCCAGTGCCAGTTCCCCCCCATCACATGGAACTTATTTCCCAACTTTAGTGAATGTAGATATCAACGAAATTGAACAGCTTTGGAACTCTGTATTTCTGAAAGCAAAAAGTAATATTTGACCATATGAGTCATTCTCACCAATTTTGTGCTCTTGCCAGACACAGGAGAGGGTGAACCTGATCCCCAAAGCAAATGGAATAATGCCCTGGACACCAAGCCTACCTCCTAGGTGGTAGCTCCCAAGGCCTCTTCGGCATTCATAGGGGCCACAGATACCAGACCCCATCCTCATCTGCCGCATATCCTAGACATTCCACTGAAACTGAGCGGAGACGGCCATCATACCCACCAATTACGTAGATCCGGTCATGTAGGGCACTGACCGCTACATGCGTCTCTTTCGAGTGATGCTCTGTGGTTTTAGAGAGAAGAGGTACGAGCATTTAAGTCAGACAAGCCTTGGGCCAACCTAACCTTTGCTATCCTTTCTGTTTTATAAATCCTGACCCCTCTGATTCTTCACCTGTCCCATGACCCTCTTTCAGGCAGTGGTTCACTCAGTAGCCTTCAGCTATCTGCCTACTAATGAATATGCTCTTGCTTGTTTGTGGTGCAGCCTTCTGCACCTTTGCCTCTTTCCAAGGCTTCCAGAGGATTTAATGTCTTTCCATTACCAATTATCTGTCTCTTTCCATTCCATATGGCACTGGGCTAAGAGACTCATACCCTTCCATAATAAGAATAGTTTTCCGCACTTCTAATCAAAGGACCAATTCTAAGTCTCAAAAGCCAGAGGATTGATCAAAAGATTTCCCTGTTTTTCTCAGAAGTATTATTATTGTTTATTCAGCACTGAAATAGAGGCATACTAAGGGAGACAGTTACAAACTTCTGAGTTCAATTGAACAGTAGTTCATTTAACACAATTTAACACCGAGATCAATTTAACCAGCATGACAATGAAACTGCTGGGAGTTATACAAACCAGCCTGGGAAGGTGCCAAAATAGTGGTAGCCAGCTGAGTTTAATTTGACACAGAGCCATTCAAAATGTGAAGTCAAGTCTGTTTATTGAGTACCTACTGAGTGCAAAGCGTGGTTGTAAGGAACACTGTGCTGTTACCAGGCTTTCTATGTTAGGCAGATTAACTATGACCTTGATACAGGGTGTGATGACATTAAGCTGTCTGCCTGCAACTGGTTCCACCATTACTTACTGGCAAAAAGCTCCACTCCTGAGTTTTGGGGTCATACTTCTCTACCACGTCAATGGGGGACTGCTGACTTCCAAAGCCCCCAACTACCAGAAGCACTTCATTGGCTCCTGCGGACAAAGGGAGAAAAAGATCGGTTACTGCATCATTTCCAGCTGAGTAACCCCTCATAAAGAAATATAAGTAAAAACAGCTCTAGGATATCTTATTTTATGTGGCCCAGAGAAGCAACCTTAAATAAGAGGTATATCATAAGGCTACTTTATGAGATTATTTCTTCTTGACACTCTAGTTCTTGAGAACATGAATGTGTGAAAATTT
Organism: Choloepus didactylus; assembly: GCF_015220235.1. Taxonomy (NCBI): domain Eukaryota; kingdom Metazoa; phylum Chordata; class Mammalia; order Pilosa; family Megalonychidae; genus Choloepus; species Choloepus didactylus. Next base: position 57,761,944 of record NC_051308.1, on the reverse strand, counting down.
AAATTTCTGGACATGAAAGCCCCAGAAGGCAAAGTCGACATACCACCATACCATTTCAACCTCTCTAGATGACTCTGACTGACCTAATAATTGAGGTGGGAGACTAACAGAATTTTCTGCCCTTCTCTGAAAAACACAAAGTTGGGAATGTTTTTGCAATGGGGACATAACATTCTTTTAACCTTGTCTCCAGAGTTGAGAGTTGAGACTTTAGGAAGCAAGTGACAGATTTAAAAAATCCTCTCTTCTCCATGAGCTTTTACTTTTCCAATTTAGCCAACTACATGACCACATTCCTTGCCAATTCATCAAAACTTCCAAGTGACCACAGACTAGGCCTTAAAAGAGAAAGTTTTTCTCCACAATTTTCCCAAAGAAGCTATTTGGACAGTCTTTATATCCTCCTTTTCCCCTCAAGATCTTACTCTGATAAAACATTCCCTATCTTTTCTCTTTCCAAAGAGCAAATTTCCTATGAGGAAATCTCTTGTGCAACTGCTCTACTAAAACTCATTAAGAGAATGGTTGGCTGGAGCACTTTGGACAATTCAATTTACAGGAGAGCATTTAGGAAAATAAGGCAATCTTATGTGTAACCTGGACTTGTAAGAGCAAATGTAGCACCTTGAAGCTTCTAGGAAACACAAATCCCCTAATGAAGTAACAGATCTGACAATTATCACTGCTAAAATCATTAAGCGAAAAGCTGATATTCTACTTTATAATGGATTGGTAATCAGACATTATGTGTTTCCTGATGTGATACAGTAAGTAATATACTACCACCACCATTTAACCTCAATCTTATTAAGCCCCTCATCTAACCAAAAGTTTACAGGAAATTCAGGGGATATAGGAAACAATAAATGATACCTTGGGGAACAATCAGCAAAATCCAAAATGTGGGAAATTCTATAGGTCAAACAACTTGTTTTCTTCAACAGATAAAAGACAAGGAAAAAGCCAAAGCAGAAGGGGAAATCCAGGGATTTAAAGACTTAGAGAGATAGGAACTTCATGTAATGTGTAGACCTTGTCTGGATCTTGATTTGAACAACTTAACTATTAAAACACAACAAAAGAATTATGGGAAAATTGGGGAAAAGTGAACATGTACCTGATACCTGATGATAATAAGGAATTATAGTTTCTTTAAAAAGATGGATAATGGTATGTTGGATATGTTAAAAAAGGTTCCTTCTCTTTTAGAGCTACATACTGAAGTATATACAGTATGGACAAAATTAGAATCTGTCAGCGATTTGCTTCAAAATAGATCAAACAAGTTAGGCCATGTGTTGATAATTGTTGAAACTGGATGATGGGAATATGGAAGATCATTACACTATTCTGGTTTTACACATACTTGAAAATTTTCTTAATAACACATATACCCACACATAAATGGTGAAGTTTGGCCTCATCTTTTAAGAGGGCATCTAGCTCCTATACTTGCCAAATAGAGTAAATGGACCCTTTTCCAAGGTGAGCCAGGAATAAGTCTCAGCAGTCAGCTCCTTCTAGAAAAGGAAAGCATTTAACCGAAGAGTCTTTTCATATTATACTAATTTCTTGTGTGCATAAAATTCCTTCAAGCTGGGAGAGGTCAGGGCTGTGACTTGTTTCTTCCTTCACAGCACTATTCCCCTACCTATTTACTCCTTTTTTACCCACCTGTACTCTCCCTCTGACTTGAACAGACATGGTAAGAGAGATCCTTCTATCCAAGTACATTTCCTCTTATAGTGAATATGATGCCAGTGGATGTTATTACTATGGATAAGAGAATGAAAATACTCTGCAACTGAATTATTTTCTATACTTGCACATTTTAAAGTTTTCTGTTGATTTCAGTTGTAATTTTGTTGCTTTACTTAATTCCCAGAAAATACACCAGGGTGAGGGAAAACCTTTCTTGATAATATGATTCCATTTAGGCAGCTTTTAAAGGATAGGGGTATAGAAGTGGATAGGAAATTTTTAGATCATGCTACAAAACCCAGAGAACTGGGTTTCGTAGTGCTATACTCCCTGTTGGATAAAAGTTTGTCGGCAAATGTTCTGGCAATTAGTATGTCCACGAAGGAATATGGACGGAGGTGATGGTATGAGTCTCTTGAGGATTTTATGTTTTTAAGTGGCTGGGGGTCTAGACTATTGGTTCCCAAACTTTTTTTCTTGAATGATCTCATTTATTTTCCCGACAGAACCTGTGTTTTGAAAGGCTGTGTATCCAAATGAGTTTGATTAATTTCCCCATTACTGATGGAGTTATATATAACTGTCAATAGAGCTGTTAATAAGTATGAGAGCACCAATGTTTTCATACTGAATGGATATAAATTTAGTCAATCTGATGTCTTTGTTTAGCCTGTGCAGCTTTTTCTAGCACAAAAAGGATTTTCTTTTAGAAAATTTAGGGAAATAACAAGACTAGTATATATCACCATCCCCATATACTATCTTTAAAAAGAAATTTCAGAGTATCTTTCTTGTGATTATTGTATTGTATTGTATCCTGCTGCTTATTATCTCATTTCACCAAGGCATTAACAAAATATTTTAATACATGATTATAATATTCTTAGGCATTTCAGTGGTTCATAACTTTGGGTTTACAAACAATCACATATAATCCTGTGATAAACATCCTGAATATGAAACTTTACCTGGTTACTTTCTTAAAGAAATGGGAGGAACATGCTGCAGTGAAAAAACATGAACTTTTAAAAAGTCCCTTGATATGTATCATAAGATTATTTTCTGAGGTTACACCAATTTATACTCCCACCAATACTGTATTAAAGGTGACAATTCTATTCTCTGAAGCACTGGGTTTTTTTTTTTTTTAATCTTTGAAAATCTGGTAGGTAAAAATGCATTTATTGTTTTAATTATGGTTTTATTACTAGAAAGAACCACTTCTTATAGTTATAGCCCGTTTGATTTCCCCTTTTGTGAATTGTATGTTTCAGTCTTCAGTGTTTCTCTCATGCATTTTTTAAATGTAATTTTATTGAAATATATTCACATATCATACAATCATCTAATTGTTCAACAACTGTTCACAGTTTCATCATACCGTTGTGCAATTTGACACCACAATCAATTTTTTGAACATTTTCATTACTCCCAAAAATAAAAATGAAAATAGGAATAAAAATAAAAGAAAAAGAGAACACTCAAAAAACATCCCAAACCCTCTTCCTCCCATTTACTTAAAAAATTTTTTTTAACTGAAATTATTCACATACCATATAAGCATCCAAAGTGCAAAACATTGTTCACAGTATCATCATATAGTTGTGCATTCATCACCATAATCAATTTTTGAACATTTTCATCACTCCAAACAATAAAATGCAATAAAATAAAAAGTAAAAAAAATCCCCCTCCTCCATATTGTTCATTTACTTTTGTTTCCTTTTTTCTACTCATTTGTCCATACACTGGGTAAAGGGGAGTGTGAGCCATAAGGTTTCACATTCAACACGGTCCACACATTGCATGCATTTTTATGAGATCTGTTCTGGTCTGCTAATGTTTGCCATTATGCAAAAATACCAGAAATGGATTGGCTTTTATAAAGGGGGATTTATTAGGTCACATTAAAGTTCTAAGGCCATAGAGGGAGTCCACAAGCTAAGGCATCAACAAGAGGATACCTTCACTAAAGAATGGCCAGCTGATGGCGTCTGGAACAACTTCTGTCAGCTCTGGGAAGGCACGTGGTGGGCGTCTGCTCGTCCTTTGCTCCTGATGGTGTTTCAAAAATGGCTTTCTCCAAAATGTCTCTGGATGTCTGTCTTGGCTCCTCTCTCTCAACTCCTGTGGATTCTTGTTTCTTTCTTCCAGGGTGTTTCTCTCTAAGCATCTGCGGGTCTTCTCTTAGCTTCTTTGGGGCAAACTTTGGGCTTCATTTCTTAGCTTAGCATCTTCAAAGTCGTCCTTCTGTCTGCATCTTCAGCAAGCTTCTGCGTCAGCTCTTGAGTTCCCTTCAGTAATCAGTGAACCAAACCAGCACAAACTCTATATAAAAATGATTTTAACCCTTTGCTGTGCTCGTAAGCAAATCTATTTTCTAATTTGCCTTAAGATTTTGTACATGTTTATTTGAGGTAGGAGTTTAAATTAAGGTAGAAACTTTTCCTTGGTGACTCATTTCACGTTTTTTATTTGTTTGTTTCACAACTTTTTTGAGATAATTTCAAATTTACAGGGGCAGTTTGCAAAAAATAACACAAACCCCAAAAGAGAACTCCTACATACCAACCTCCAGTTATCCAGATCCACCAACTTTAACATTTTGCCATCTTTGCCATATCTCCCTTCCTTCCTTCCTCTCTTCCTCCCTCCCTCCCTCCCTCCATCCCTCCCTTTCTTTCTACCTACCTACCTACCTATCTACCTACCTACCTACCTACCTACCTACCTACCTACCTACCTATCTTTCTGAACATTTGGGAGCAGGTCGTACACAATCAACTCCTTGAATATGTACATTTCCTAAAAACAAGGGTATTCACATACCTAATCACTTTAAATGCAGTTATCAAGTACAAGAAATTTAACATTGATATAAAGCTTACATCCTATATTCCAATTTTTTCTTATGCCCCAATAAGAGCCTTTTCTCCTCCATTCTTAGATTCCACTCAGCATCATATATTGTATTTAACTGTCACTATCTCTTTAGTTTCTCTTTCTTTTTCTTTTAATTCTTAAAATACATATATAACATAATCTTCCCATCCCAACTGCTCCCAAATATACCATTCAGTGGGGTTAATCACATTCTCAATGGTATAGAACTCTCACCCCCATCCATTACTGGAACTTTCCCTTCACCCCAAACAGAAACCCTACATTCATTTTGTATTAATTCTCCATTGCCTCTGCCCCCTAACCCTGCTAACCTGTACTCTACTTTTTATCTGAGTTTGCCTGTTCTCTGATATTTTCTTTGTGGTTATCATGAGGTTTAAATTTAACATCCTAAATCTATAAAAATCTTATTTGTTTTGATACCAACTTAACTTCAATAGCATACATAAACTATATTCCTATACCCCTCGGTCCCCCCATCTTTATGCAGCGCTTGTCATAAATTACACATTTATACATCATGAGCCCTAAACCAATGATTTATCACTACATTTTATGCCATTTGCTTTCATGATCCTGTAGGAAGTAAAAAGTATAGTTACAAATCAAAAATACAATAGTACTGGTATGTTTATTTGTTTATTTTTACTGGAGATCTTTATTTCTTCATGTGGCTTCAGTCAATTGTCCAGTGTCCTTTCCTTTCCACATGCGGAACTCCCTTCAGCATTTCTTACAGGGCTGGGGTCTAGTGGTGGCAAAGACTCAGCTTTTGTTTATCTAGAAGTATCTTAATCCCTCCCTCATTTTTGAAAGATAGATTTGCCAAATACAGAATTCTTGGTTAGCAGTTTTTGCTTTCAGTGCTTTAAATATGTCTTCCCACTGCCTTCTTGCCTCCACGGTTTCCAATGAGAAATCGGAACTTAATCTTACTGAGATTCCATTGTACGCTGCTTCTGTCTAGCAGCTTTCAGAATCTCTCTTTATCTTTGGTATCCAAACAATCCAGTTTGATTACAACACAGTGTGGGGAGGGTTTATTTGGAATTATCCTATTTGGAGTTCTTTGAACATCTTGGATGTGAATGTTTTATGTCTTTCATTAAATTTGGGAAATTTTAGTAGCCATTATTTCTTTGAATATTCTTTCAGCCCCTTCTCTTTTCTTCTACTTCTGGGACTCCCAAAATGCAATATACTGGTATACTGGTTTGCTAATGATGCTGTAATGCAAAATACCAGAATGGATTGGCTTTTATCAAGGGGGTTTATCTGGTTTAACAAATTTATAGTCCTAAGGCCATAAAAAGTGTCCAAACTAAGGGCATTAACAAGAGATCCCTTCACTAAAGAATGGACAAAGGCATCCAGAACACCTCTGTCAGCTGGGGAGGCACGTGGCTGGCATATGCTGTTCCTGGGTTGGGCTTCAAAATGGAATTCTCCAAAATGTCTCTGGGCTTATCTCTCTTACCTCTTCAGCTCCTGTGCATCTAACTGTCTGGGGGGTCCTCTCTTACTTCCCCGGAGCAAACTCTGGCCTAGCATCTCTTAGCTTAGCATCTCCAACCTTCCTTCTGTCCGCATCGCCAAGTATCAGCTTTCAACAGCCTCCTCCAAAATGTCTCTGTTAGCTCCTCTCCAAAATGTCCCTCCCTTACAGGAATCCAGTGATTTAATTAAGACCTACCCTGAATGGGCGGGGTCCATATCTCCATGGATATAATTTAATCAAAGGTCCTAGCCCACAGTGATTGAGTCACATCTCCTGCCAAACACTCAATCAAAAGATTAATGTCTGCCCTCACAAGATTGCATTTAAGAATATGGCTTTTGGGGGGCATAATATATCCAAACCCACACAACTGGTATGCTTCATGTGTGTCTCAAAGGTTCCTCAAGCTCTGTTCACTATTCTTCATTCTTTCTTCTTTCTGCTCCTTAGACTGGATGGTTTCAATTGTCTTATCTTTAAACTCACTGATTCTTTTGCCCAGCTCCAATCTGCTGCCTGAACCCTCTAGGGAATTTTTAATTTATGTTACTGTGGTCTTTAGCTCCATCCTGGTTTCTTTTAATAATTTCTATCTCTCTATTGATAATCTCTTTCCTGATTTCCTTTAGTTCTTTGCCTTTGCTTTCCTTAGCTCTTTGAGCATATTTAGGACAATTTTTTAAAAGTTTGTTCTGGAATGTTCAGATCAATCCTCCTCATTGATGGTTTCTAATGTTTTCATCTCCCTTTGCCTGGGGCTATTCCTTCCGTGTTCTTTGTATGTTTTGTATCTTTTGTTGAAACCTGGACATTTGATATTTTTTCATGTGTTATGGCTGGAATTTAGACTCTTGAGGAGTCTGCTCTTAAGCTTGCATCCAGCTACTGTTATGACCGATGTCAAGCTTTTCTTGAATGACACGAGCTAACAAAAAAAAAAAAAAGAAAAGAAAAGGCAAAAAAGAAGACACATTTCCGGTTTTTCTAAATTGACCTGTGGGAGTGCTCTTCTTCAGAGCTTATCCATACAACGAGTCTGAAGAATAACTCCAAGCCAAAATGTAGGGGGCCTCCCTGGTCTTTTCCTGAGCATGTCTTTCCCTTGGACATATGTGTGTGGCCCTAGGAATTCTCTCATTTACAAAGATATAAATGCCCCCGTTTCCCTACAAAACAATTCCCTTATTGTCCTGGGCACTGAATTTTATGCCCCACAGCCAGAAATCCCTTGCCTTAGACAACACAATGTGTCTGTCTTACAGAATTTGTAAGAGAACACTTGTGAACTGCCTTTTACATGCAGGGCAAGTTCTGGGATGGAGAGTCCCTCAGGCCACTAACAGACAGACTAGGCCAGACTTACATGCTCCCAGTAAGTGTCAAATGTTACTGTGTCCCTCTGGATCCAGGATCAGAAATCCATGTGAGTGATGGTGGTGGTGGGAAAGGCAGGGATGGGGGGCGGAGGGGCATCATCTAGTGTACCCGAAATCCTAATGGTTTTACGTGGCATTTTTCTTGAATTGATGGCTCACCCTGCCTACTGCAATCCTTAACTGTTGTTTGAAGCTTTGAGAAACATGTTTCTGCCAATTCTTCTTGGTTGTTCCAAGCTTCTGTTAGGGGACAGAACCCTGAAGATTCTCACTCCACCATCTTGATTGGGACAGAGCCTCTTCCATTGCTTTTGTGCCTAGAAAGTGTTTCTCTCAGAGACCGGTTAAATATTACTACCTTTGAGAACTCCTAAGGGTTTGAAATCTTTGGACCTAGGTTGGGGACCATTACTCTAACAATCTGATTAAAGTATAAAATTAAGAGCTAGTGAAAGGGTCAGCCAGAATGATCTTAAAGAAAGCCTTTTTCTTCTTTGCTAATGAGGGGTACTTATGATGAGGAAAGCGTGTCCTAAAATATCTGACAAGAACAGTGTCAAAAAGTACATTAATAAAATTGAGGCATCCTGGCAGTGCCATGGTCATTACTTCTTTGAGGGGGAGAGGAATGTGTGTGCTATTAGGGGACCAGGCAGATAGAAAGCAGGACTGCAAATAACTGGGTCAAGGGCTGTATTTGCATTTATCTTTATTTAGCTCAGAAAAGGGAATAGCTACAAATTAGGAATAGCAATTTCCATTATCTATTCTGTGAGAGAAGAGTGGGTAATGTTAAGAACTAAACACACACTTTACTGACTACCAGGCATGCTATTTTACATTACTATTGAAACCAAGATTTAATTTCCTTATGCTATATGCAGAAGAGTTATTATCCTGGTAGCTGTTTTAGCAACATCTATGAATAGAGATGCGCAGAGGTTACTTACATTTCCTATTATTGTGCTTACCTGTACATCTCTTTTGCCAATCTCCTATCTGTGTATCTATCTTGCCAGTCTGGTACTGGGTTGTTTTTTTCTTATTGATTTATATGTGTTCATTTTATATTAGAAATATTAACCCTAGTCATATACATTGAATATATTTTCTCACAGCCCATTTGACTTTGTTTATATCTTTTGCCATCATTAAAAAAAAATGACGCAGTCAACTAACCTTGAAGATTTCTAGATTTTTCTTAGTTAAAAACGCTCCCACTCAGAAGTTATGCAAATATTTCCTTATAATTTCTTCTAATATTTTCATAGTTTTCCAATTTAGGCTCTGTATATAGTATGAGTCAGGGATCACATTTTGTCATCCTGCAGGAACTAATAGAATAATGCTGTCTACTATACTTTCTCTAAGATGTCCCTTTAAAAAAAATACAGATATCTTTGGTTGGTGGGATTATGGTGATTTTTATTTATTTTTTGCTTATTTGTATTTCCACATTTTCTTCACTGAACTTATGGTACTTATGCCATTAAAAAATGAAGGGAATAAATTACTATTTCACTGAAATCTATCAGTAAACAGCTTAATTTTCAATCAACAACTTAGCATGTATGATTCCCCAGTCAGATAAGAGAAAGAATAGGAAACAGTAAAAACAAAATCCCATCCCATATATACAGAGTAATTTATAAACTACAAAATGCTTTTACACATTTCATCTAGGCTCTTGGGATAGTGAAGCAGGGAGGATACAAAATGGGAAGGAAAAATAACATCTGAGTACTTACTATGTGCCAGCTACAATGTAGCCTTCATATATATATATATGTCATCTCATTTAATCCCCTCAACAACCCAGTAAGATAAGACCTAAATGGCCTCATTTTGGAAGCAGAAGCATAACTCAGATATATTGATACCCTGGTTCAAAAATGGGGCTGGGATTTCAATCTACATCTGTTTGCTAAAATAACAGTTAACATATATAGCACTTATTATGTGCTAAGAACTGTTCTAAGCCTTTTATAGAAATTACTTCATTTAATCCTCATAACAACATTAGAGGAAGGTGCTATTATTATCCTCATTTTACAGATGAGGCAACTGAAGCACGGAGAGGTTAGTTGTCCTGCCCGAGTACATAAACCTAGTAAGTGGTAAACTGGGATCTGTATCCATGCAGTCTGGCTCTAGAGTTTATGCTCCTAAATAACACATGTCACTGCAAAACTCCCTGTATTTTCTACTATATGGGCCTGCCTTTCCCTCCTTTTTTCATTCCAGAATTGAAAAAAACATATAAGGAAGGAAACCAAGATGGTGGCTTAAGCTGCTCTAGAGTACTGCTCCCCAACAGACTCTTTGAACAACTAGCAAAAATTAGCAGAGCCACCTTCTTCAGAACTCCAGAAAACAGTTAAAGGGATGCAGAAACTGGGTGTGCTGAATAAAGAAAATGTAGCTTTAAAAAATGGTAGAAGTTCAGGCATCCTTGCTGGCCCCTCTCCCAGCCCCTCCCCAATGTGGTGTGGAGCCAGCCTTTGCTGCCATTGTGGGTCCCTCACCCTCCAATGCAGGGAACAGAGTAACCCCTATGTGGCCTACTATAGTGCCTGTATGTCTATGCCATTGTACTAGGTGGCAGCCTAAGAGACTGAACCCTGAAACTCGGCTCTGGCTTACCTTCCCAGAAATGCGTGAAGGCAGATGGAGCTAAAACAGTATAAGAAACAATGAAGTCAAAGCAAAGGACTACCTGCTTTAAGTCATAAAACAGAGCATCTGGGATGGGGAGAAAGACTTTTTCATAGGAAGGAGAGGAGGCATTTGAATTACTGTAAATGGGGAAATTCCTAGGGCCAGGAAAAATCACAAGCCAAAGATTTAAAGACTGCCAAAAATGTTTTTTGTATTGCTTTGTTTGTTAGCTCCAGGCACTCCAGGAAGCTATATCACTAGCTAAATACAAACTTAAGAAAGAAACAGTTCAGGGACTAAATCCCAGAGTTAACCCTTTAGAATATTAAAATGTACAGTGTGCAAAAAAAGTCTACAAGAAATACAAAGAAACAGGAATGATGGTACATCCAAAGGAATAATAAAAAAATCTGGAAACCATCAACAAAAAAGACTAGACTTTAGACATATTCAGATAAATACTTTAAAAAAATGATCTTCAATATGCTCAAGGAGATAAAGGAAAACAGAGAAAGAACAAAAGGATATCAGGAAAATGATGAATGAACAACGTGAGACTCTCAACAAAGTGATAGAAAATTTTAAAAGGAACCAACAGAAATACTGGAGTTGAAGACCACAGTAACAGAAATGAAAAAATTCCCAGAGGGTTTCAACAACATATTGGAACTGGCAGAAGAAAGAATCAGCAAACTCAAAGACAAGACAAATGAAATGATTCAGACTGAGAAGCAGAAAGAAAAAATTTTTAAAAAGCAAACACTCCCCCCTATATGGGATCAGACACCCAGGGAAGTGAATCTCCCTGGCAATGTGGAATATGACTCCCGGGGAGGAATGTAGACCTGGCATCGTGGGATGGAGAACATCTTCTTGACCAAAAGGGGGATGTGAAAGGAAATGAAATAAGCTTCAGTGGCAGAGAGATTCCAAAAGGAGCCGAGAGGTCACTCTAGTGGGCACTCTTATGCACAATTTAGACAACCCTTTTTAGGTTCTAAAGAATTGGGGTAGCTGGTGGTGGATACCTGAAACTATCAAACTACAACCCAGAACCATGAATCTCGAAGACAATTGTATAAAAATGTAGCTTATGAGGGGTGACAATGGGATTGGGAAAGCCATGAGGACCACACTCCCCTTTGTCTAGTTTATGGATGGACGAGTAGAAAAATAGGGGAAGGAAACAAACAAACAAACAGACAAAGGCACCCAGTGTTCTTTTGTACTTCAATTGCTCTTTTTCACTTTAATTATTATCCTTGTTATTTTTGTGTGTGTGCTAATGAAGGTGTCAGGGATTGATTTAGGTGATGAATGTACAACTATGTAATGGTACTGTGAACAATCGAATGTACTATTTGTTTTCTATGACTGTGTGGTATGTGAATATATCTCAATAAAATGAAGACTTAAAAAAAAGCAAACAGAGTCTAACGGTCCTGTGGGACATCATCAAGCATACCAATATATGCATTATGAGAGTCCCAGAAGGAGAAGAAAGAGAGAAAGAGGCAGAAGGAACATTCAAAGAAATAATGCAAAAAATCCCCCAATTTAAGGAAAGACATGGCTACGCCCATTCAAGAAACTAACAAATGTCAAACAGGATTAACTTGAAAAGAACCAGGTCCAGACACATAGGAACATTCAAACTGTTGAATTTCAAGGACAAGGACAGAGTTCTGAAAGCTGCAAGAGAGAAGCAACATGTTATGTGTGAGGGAATCCCAATTAGATTGTGTTGATTTATCATCACAAACCATGGAAGCAAGGAGGCAGTGGGACAAAATATTTAAAGTGCTGAGAGAAAACAATTGTCAACCAAGAATTTTATACCTGGAGAGGCTGTCTTTCAAAAATGAGTGAGACAAACATTGAGGACTGGTGGGTTGATGTGCTGAACCCTCTATCACAGGACTTGCCTTTAAGAAGCCTGTTACTGCAAAGGAGAAGCTAGGCCTGCTTATAATTGTGCCTAAGCGTCTCCCCTTGAATCCCTTTTTGTTGCTCAGATGTGGCCCTCTCTCTCTAACTAGCCACCCCGGCAAGTGATCTCACTGCCCTCCGCCCTATGTGGGACCTAACTCCCAGGGGTGTAAATCTCCCTGGCAATGCAGGATATGACTCCCGGGGATGAATGTGGACCAAGCATTGTGGGATTGAGAACATCTTCTTGACCAAAAGGGGGACGCAAAATGAAACGAAATAAAGCTTCAGTGGCTGAGAGAATTCAAATGGAGCAGAGAGGTCACTCTGGTGGGCATTCTTACGCACTACACAGATAACAATTTTTAGGTTTTAATGTATTGGAATAGCTAGAATACCTGAAACTATCAAACCTCAACCCAGTGGCCTTCATTCTTGAAGACGATTGTATGACAGTGTAGCTTACAAGGGGTAAGAGGGCGACTTGGAAGCCCTTGTCGATCGCACTCCTTTTATCCAGTGTATGGATGGATGAGTAGAAAAATGGGGGCAAAAACTAAAGGAAATATAGAGCAGGAGGGGTGGGGGTAAGATTTGGGTGTTCTTTTTCCACTATTTTTTTTTAATTCTTATCACTTTTTCTGGTACAAGAAAAGTGTTAAAAAAATAGATCGGGGTTATCAATGAACAACTGTATGATGGTAATGTGATCAATTGACTGTATATTTTGGATGATTGTATGGTGTGTGACTAAATCTTATTTAAAAAAGTAAATGAACAATGGGGGAGGAAGGAATGGGATGTTTTGGATGATCTTTTTTATTTTGATTTTTATTTTAGTCTTCGGAGTAATGAAAATGTTCAAAGTTTGTGGTAATGATGACACAACTATATGATGAAATTGTGAACAAATGATTGCACACTTTGAATGGATTGTATGTTATGTGATTATATCTCAATAAAATTGCATTAAAAAAAGTGAGTGAGAGATTAAGACATTCCCAAGTAAACAAAAGCAGAGGGATTTTGTCATCACTAAACCTCCTCTACAAGCAATGCTAAAGGGAGTTCTTTAGACTGAAAGGAAAGGACCTCAAACAGTGGATCAAAGCAGCATAAAGAATTAAAGAACTCTGGTAAAGGTAACCATATGAGTACTTACAAATGCCGGTGCTATTGTATTGTATTTTTTGGTATGTAACTCTACTTTTTGCTTCTTATAGGTTTTAAAATGAAAATGCATAAAAAGTAATGATAAATATAGTCTCAGACATATAATAAATAAAGAAAAAATCTGTAACAAATACAGCAAAAAGGTGGGGGCATGGAGGGGTAGAGGAAAAGTTTATGTGTATGGTATTGAAATTAAGCTGATATCAAATCAAACATGATCGTTATAAATTAAGGAGGTTCAATTTTAGCCCCATGATAACCACAAAGACAAGATACAAAAAATATAATATATACATGCAGAATGAAATGAGAAGAGACTCAAAATGGTATGCTACAAAAAAACAAATACATAGGAAAATATATAACAAATACATATGAAACTATGTAACAGAAGAATTGAAGGACAAAAAGGTATTAAGACAAAGAGCAAATAACAAAATAGCAGAACAAAGTCCTGCATTAGCAGTAGTTACTTCAAATATAAATGAATTAACTCTCCAAAAAGGACAGAAATTTGCAGAATGGAAAAGCTGCTTACAAGACACCTTCAATTAAAAAACCCATGTGGGTTATAAGTGAAAGGATGGAAAAAAATATACCAAGCACATAGTGACCAAAGGAGAGCTGGGGTAGCTATACAAATGTCAGATAAAATAGAGAAGTCAAAAACTGTTACAAGGGACAAAGAAGGTCATTATATATTGATAAAGGGGTCAATTCAACAAGAAGATCCAACAATTATAAAAATATATGTGTACCTAATGGCAGAGCCCCAAAATATATGGAGCAAATACTGACAAATTTGAAGGGAAAAATAGACAGTTCTACTTTAGTAACAGGAAACTTCAATAAACCACTTTTAACCATGGATAGAACATTTAGACAGAAGATCAATAAAGGAATTATCACACTGTAAACCAACTAGACCTAACAGACATATAGACCACTTCACCTTACAACAAAATAAACATTCTTCTTGAGTGCATATGGATCATTATCTGGGATAGACCATTCTTAGGTCATAAAACAAGTCTCAATAAATTAAAAAATATTGAAATCATATAATGTATCTTTTCCAAACACAATGGAATGAAGCTAGAAATCAGTAACAGAGGGAGAACTGGAAAATTCACAAATATGTGGAAATTAAACAACACACTCTTAAACAACTAATGGGTCAAAGTAGAAATCACAAGGGAAATTAGGAAATATCTTAAGGCAAATGAAAATGAAATCACAACATGCCAAAGGATATGTTTACAATGCAGCAAAGGCAATGATGAGATGGAAATTTATACCTCTAAATGCTTACATTAAAAAAGTACAGAGAGTTCTCAAATCAGAGACCTAACCTCAAAACTGGATGACCTAGAAAAAGGAGAGCAAATAAACCGAAAGCAAGCAGAAGGAAGGAAATAACAAAGATTAGAATGGAGATAAATGAAGTAGAACCAAAAAAAAAAAAAAACAAAAAAACAAAAAACAAAAAACAAAAAAACAAAGAATCAACAAAACCAAAAGTTGTTTCTTTCTTTCTTTTTTTTTTAAATTCAGTTTTATTGAGATATATTCACATATCATACAATCATCTGTGGAGTACAATCAGCTGTTCACAGTACCATCATATAGTTGTGCATTCATCACCCCAATCTATTTTTTTAACGTTTTCCTTGTACCAGAAAAAGTAAAAATAAGAATAAAAAATAAAAGTAAAAAAAAACAACCAAATCATCCCCCCTCTCACCCTATTTTTCATTTAGGTTTTGTCCCCATTTTTCTACTCATCCATCCATACACTGGATAAAGGAAGAGTAATCCACAAGGCTTTCACAATCACACTGTCAATCCTTGCAAGCTACATTGCTATACAATCGTCTTCAAGAGTTAAGGCTACTGGATTGGAGTTTGATAGTTTCAGGTATTTACTTCTAGCTATTCCAATGCATTAAAACCTAAAAAGGTTATCTATATAGTGCATAAGAATGCCCACGAGAGTGACCTCTCGCAAAAGTTGTTTCTTTGAAAAAAATCAATAAAATTGTCAACCTATAGTTAGAATGAGAAAGAAAAAAGGGAGAGGACACCAATAACTAAAATCAGAATGAAAGGGGAACATTACTAATGACCCCATAGAAATACAAAGGATAATAAGAGGATTTTATGACCAATGGTATGCCAATACATCGGATAACCTAGATGAATGGATAAATTCTGAGAAACACACAAAACTACACTGACTCAAAAAGAAATGGAAGATCACAACAGACCAATAACAATTAAAGAGACAGAATCAGTCATCAAAAACCTCCCAACAAGGCTAAGCCTACCTATAATTATGCCTAAGAGTGACCTCCATAGAAACTCTTTTGTTGTTCAGATGTGGCCTTTCTCTTTCTAAGCCCAGCTCTACAAATAAATTCATTACCCTCCACGCTACGTGGGACATGACTTTCAGGGCAGTGAATCTCCCTGGAGACATGGGATATGACTCCCAGGAATGAGCCTGGCCCTGGCATCATGAGTGCCTTTTTGACCAAAAGGGGGAAAAGAAAGGTAACAAAATAAGGTTTCCGTGTCTAAGAGATTTCAAATAGAGTCGAAAGGCTATCCTGGAGGTACTCTTATGCAAGCTCCAGCTAGATATTAAGGCAGATTTCGACAATTGGGAAAGTACAGTCTCTTCATACAGAAAACTACAAAACATTCCTAAAAGAAATCACAGAAGACTGAAATAAAGGGAAGAAACTTCCGTGTTCATGGATTAGAAGACTAAATATTGTTATATCAATTCTACCCAAAATGATTTACAGATTCAATACAACCCCAGTCAAAATTCCAATTGCCTTCTTTGAAGAAATGCCCACAGTATGCCAAGCCCTAATCAACAGTAGTCCTGAAAATACCTAGGTCCCTATCTGAGACACTATGAAAGTTTCACTCACTAAGTTTACTTTTCAGAAATTTAAATCCTCCAGATATTTCTATGCTAGATAAGTCCCAAATCCCAGAGTCAACAGCCTCTCCAAGAACATCAATCAGATGCATCCCCCTTCCCAATAATGTTGACACCCCTTTTCAGTACGAATAAGTTAGAGTGGTCACTGTCTTGATATCCCTGAAGACTGAGCAAGTAATCAAACATGAGAGAGGGGTAGCAACAGACAAGATATGATTTAACAAAGGATTAAGAATACCTAATCAAATCTATCTACCTATCCACCTATCTATCCACCTGTCTATCTATCTATCTATCTATCTATCTATCTATATGTTTTTTTTAGTTTCTAGGTACTAGAATAGCTAGAAGGAAATAACTGACATGGTGGAACTGTTAACATATAACATGCCTTGAAATTTGCTCTATAGCTACTTGTTAAATTGTACTTTGAAAGGTATCACATTTCTATGTATACGTTATATTTCACAATAAGGAAATAACTGAAATTGTGGAACTGTAACTCGTAACATTCTTTGAAATTTTAATAAACAAATTCAGCAAAGTGGTGAAATGCAAGATCAACAGTCAAAAACTAAGTGTTTCTATACACTAGTGATGAACAATCAAGAAAAAAATTCCATTTACAATAGCAACTAAAAGAATCAAATTTCTAGGAATAAATCTAACCAAGGAAATGGTTTGTATACAGAAAACTACAAAACATTCCTAAAAGAAATCACAGAAGACTGAAATAAAGGGAAGAAACTTCCGTGTTCATGGATTAGAAGACTAAATATTGTTATATCAATTCTACCCAAAATGATTTACAGATTCAATACAACCCCAATCAAAATTCCAACAGCCTTCTTTGAAGAAACAGCAAAGCAAATCATCAAATTTATATGGAAGGGTAAGGGGCCCCAAATAGCCAAAGTCATCTTGAAAAAGAAAACAAAGTTGGAGGATTCAACTTACCCATTTTAAAACTTACTACGAAGCCACCATTATCAAACAGATAGCACTGGCATAAGGACAGACATATAGACCAATGGAATAAAACTGAGAGTTCAGAAATAAACCCTCCCCACAGATTTCAACAATTGGGAAAGTACAGTCTCTTCAACAATTGGTCCTGGGAAAAGTGGATATCCAATATGCAAAAGAATGGCAGGGGACGTTCATCTCACACCATATACAAAATTAACACAAAATGAATCAAAGACCTAAATATAAGAAGCAGAACTATAAAACTCCTAGAAGAAAATGTGTGGAAGCATCTTCAGGATCTTGTGTTAGGTAACACTTTCTTAGACTACACCACAAGCACATGCAACAAAAGAAAAAATAGATGACTAGGACCTCATCAAAATTAAAAACTTCTGTGCATGAAAGGACTTTATTATGAAAATAAAAATACAATCCTATAGAATGTTTGGAAACTATCTGGAAACCACATATCTGCTAAGGGTTTAACATCCAGACTTTATAAAGAAATTGTACAAATCAACAACAAAAAGACAACCCAATTAACATGGGCAAAAGACTTCAATAAACATTTCTCCAAAAAGATATACAAATAGCCAAAAAGCACATGAAAAGATGCACAACACCGTTAGCCATCAGGGAAATGTAAATCAAAAGCACACTGAGATACCATTTCACATCCACTTGAATTGCTACTATTGAAAAATAAAAAAAATAATTAGTGTTGGAGAAGATGTAGAGAAACAGGAACACTTACTTATTATTGGTGGGAATGTGAAAAGGCCCAGCTGCTGTGTAAAACTATCTGGCAGTTCCCTTAGAAAGTTAAGAATAGAATTACCATATATCCTAGCAATCTTGTTTCTAGGTATGTACCCAAACGAATTGAAAGCAAGACTCAAAAAGATTATTTGGTCACCAATGTGCATAGTGGCATTACTCACAATTATCAAAAGGTGGAAGCATCCAAGTGTTCAACAGATTAATGGATAAACAAAATGTGGTATATACATACAATGGAATATTATTCAGCCATAAAAAGAATAAATTTCTGATATATGTGACAACATGCTGAACCTTGAAGACATCATGTTGAGTGAAATAAGGCAGACACAAAGGACAAACATTGTATGTTGTCACTGATATGAAATAATTAGAATAAGCACATTCATAGTCAGAAACTATAATACATGTTACTAGAGGATGCGGCAGGGATAGGAAATAGGGATTTAATGCTTAATTGGTACTGAGTTTCTTTTCAAGTTGATAGAAAAGTTTTGGTAATGGATGGTGGTGATGGCATCATAACATTGTGAATGTATTTAACACCACTGGGGTATATATTTGAATGTGATAAAAGGGGAAATTTTAGGTTGTAGGATGTTACCAGAGTAAAAAAGAAAGGAAAAAAAACCCATAGGACCATACAATACAAACAGTGAACCCTAATGTAAGCTATGGAGTAGAGTTAATAGAATAATTATAATAATATTTTCATAATTTGTAAAAAAGTTGCCACATTAATGCAAAGTATTAACAATAGGAAAAACTTGCGTGTGAGTGGGAGTATATGGGAACTCTGCATTTTATGCATCATTTTTTCTGTTAACCTACAACTTCTCTTATTACACACAGACACAGGGAAGGAAAGAAGGTCAGAGTATAGCACTTATTACATGGCATTCAAAATAATCTCTAATCAGCAGACTATTACACTGTATAACACTTCACAATTTACAAAGTGATTTCATGATATCTCATTTAATTTTCCAAATCGTTATGTGAAATAGACAGGGAAGATATCCTTAGTTCACAGGAAAGAAAGCTCAGAGAAGTAATGTGACTTCCCCAGGATGACACCATTAATAAAAGATCAAAAGTAGGTCTGAAACAAGGTCTTTTCACTTCTTTTACAGTGTTCTTTTCAACTACATTATGCCACCTCCAAGGGGTAGTTGAAAGATATCCCCAGTCTGTCAAGATGCCGGCTTACCTAGACGAGCCCTTGTCCTGGGTCCCTGCATCTGACTCCGCAGTTCAGGCCTCAGGTGAAACTTCTTTGCTTCATCAACCAGGTCCCTGCATTGCAAACTACAGCGGATGAAAGGCTGAAATACAGCGGACAGTAGAGTGAGTCATAGGGGCCTCCACCAATGCTACTAAAAGTATAAATGGCACAGATAAAGAATGAACTTTCTAATATACAAAACCAGTTTCCAAAGCCCTGTGGTTTCAGGAAGGTTGCTGGTAATAACTATGCTGTGGATTTTCAGAAATGATTTTAAAGTTAATTTTATTTTTTGAATAGATAATATATTACATGGTTCGAAAAACCAAATGATATAAAGAAATATATATTGAGAAGTTTTGCTCCTAGCCCTATTCCCATCTACCTTGGCACTTACATTAGTTTGTTTGTACATCCTGCCAGTGATTATACAAATTCAAGGATATAATAACTAATTAAAATTTTAAGGGGAAACTGAAAGTTTTCTGTTATTTCCTGGGATGACAGGGAGAAATCTATCTTGTCCGAAATAATTTCCCCAATGTTCACAGCACTGTCATAATCCCCAAGTTTATTTCTGACAGAGCTCTGTCCTGGATATCTTCTTCCATTTGTCTCCTCAGAGTCACTCAACAGCCTTCTCCACTCTGCTCTCTGGCTCAGAAGACTGCCCTATACAAACTATGTCCACAGTGCCCCCATGCCCTCTGGCTTCTGTTTGGCCTTGGCCATGGGGGAACACTAGTTAAGAGCTCAGAGGGAAGAAGAGGAGTGAAGTCATGGTCTTTATACTCCTGGCTCCCTCACTGCAATGTTTGTTGTATCCCTCAACCAAAGGTCACAGTTCTTTGCAATGCAGCAACTCTACATCACCTACTCTCCTTCCAGGTTCTAGTAACCACTCCTCAACCTTGTCCTTTCAAGCCTAGGGTGGTTAACAGCTTGGTGTACTAGTTCCAGGCTACTTCACTGTCTTTTGTTGTTCCCTTATACTTGCACTTTGTAAACAGCACCTTTATAAATAAACCCTCTTCAAATTATCCCATTTTGAGTATGCCATCTTTTCCCTGTTGGGACCCTGATGGATACATGCTCTAATTACATACCACCTGTTTACCTGACCCAAGAAATTTTCAGTATGGATGGGAAAGGAAAATAGATAATAGTAGTAGCAAATACCTATAGATGCAGTTTTAAAAGCATTTGTTTAATAACCTATTTAATACTGACAACAGTCTATAAGATAGGTACTATTATTATCTTCATTTTACAGACATGAACGATTAAGCATAAATAAATTAAGCAACCTACCTAAAGGTCATATAAGTGGTGAATCTGGGATTCGAGATTCCAGAGACTGGCTCTAGAGTCTGTGCTCCTAAACACTATGTAAAGAACTGGACACAAGGTGTATGTGGATGGGTTGTAAGGAAGAAATTACAAATAGGGGAAAAAGACAATAACCAGTCTGCAACTTTTCTAATGTGAACAACTGAAAAACTGACTTTGCAGTTAACTCCCAGAGACCTGGAACTGAGATAGCAGGAGGAACTCATTCACTGCCCTAGACCCTACCTATATGTTATAAATCAGTGATCCCCCAAAGTATGGTTCAGGTTACACAGGTGGTTTATAAGGTAAAAATCTTGAAAATGTGCCACCAACTTATGTTGGAGAAACATTTTTATAAATAAACTCAAAATGATATGACCAAAGTTAATATTAAAAAGCATCAAATTAAAACCTACACTAAGAAAAACAAAGTTATGGCCCAGTCAAAGGAACAAACGTACACTTCAACTGAGATACAGGAATTTAAATCAGTTCAAAAAGTTTAGAGAACATATTGCAAAAGAGACAGAGGCTGTAAAGGAAGCACTGGACATGTATACGGCAGAAATCAAAAGTTCAAAAAAACAACTAGTAGAATCTATGGAAATGAAAGGCACAACACAAGAGATGAAAGACACAATGGAAACATACAACAGCAGATCTCAAGAGGCAAAAGAAAACACCCAGGAACTGGAGAACAAAACACCTGAAAGCCTACACGAAAAGGAGCAGATGGAGAAAAGAATGAAAAAATCTGAGCAACGTCTCCGGGAACTCAAGGATGAAACGAAGTACAACAATGTACGTATCATTGGTGTCCCAGAGGGAGAAGAGAAGGAAAAGGGGGCAGAAGCAATAATAGAGGAAATAATTAATGAAAATTTCCCATCTCTTATGAAAGACATAAAATTACAGATCCAAGAAGCGCAGCGTACTCCAAACAGAAGAGATATGAATAGGCCTACGCCAAGACACTTAATAATCAGATTATCAAATGCCAAAGACAAAGAGAGAATCCTGAAAGCAGCCAAGAGAAAGCAATCCATGACATACAAAGGAAGCTTCATAAGACTATGTGCGGATCTCTCAGCAGAAACCATGGAGGCAAGAAGGAAGTGGTGTGATATATTTAAGATACTGAAAGAGAAAAACCGCCAACCAAGAATCCTGTATCCAGCAAAGCTGTCCTTCAAATATGAGGGAGATCTCAAAATATTTTCTGACAGACAATGAGAGACTTTGTGAACAAGACACCTGTCCTACAGGAAATACTAAAGGGAGCACTACAGGGTGACAGAAGACAAGAGTGCATGGTTTGGAACACAATTTTGGGAGATGGTAGCACAACAATGTAAGTACACTGAACAAAGGTAACTATGAATACGGTTGAGAGGAAGGTGGGGAGCATGTGAGACACCACAAGAAAGGAGGAAAGATAAAGACTGGGACTGTGTAACTTGGTAAAATCTAGAGTATTCAACAATTGTGATAAAATGTACAAATATGTTCTTTTACAAGGGAGAACAAGGAAATGTCAACCTTGCAAGGTGTTGAAAATGGGGAGGCATTGGGGGAGGGATGCAATCAGCATAAACTAGAGACTGTAACTAATAGAATCATTGTATTATGCTTCCTTTAATGTAACAAAGGTGATATATCAAGGTGAATGTAGATAAGAGGGGGGGATAGGGGAGGCATGTTAGACACTTGACATTGGTGGTATTGTCTGATTCTTTATTCTAATTTGATTTAAGGTTATTTTTCCTTTTGCTGCTTCCTAGCTGTCATTTTTTTTTTCCTCTTTCTTTTGCCTCTTTACCTTCTTTGACTCTCCCTCCTGCCTTGTGGAAGAAATGTAGATGCTCTTATATAGATAGTGGTGAAGGTGGTGAACACATAAATGTATGACCATGCAGAAAACCATCGAGTATTTACTTGGGATGGAATGTATGGTGAGTGAACAAAACCATATTAAAAAAAAATGGGTCGATGACAAAACCTCGAGGGCAATATACCGAGTGAAATAAGCCAGACACATTAGGACAATTATTGCAGGGTCTCACTGAAAGGAACTAATTACAATATGTAAACTCATAGACATGAAATATAAGGTACCAGGAGATAGGACGAGGCTTAAGAATGGGGAGTGGTTGCTTAGTATGAGCAGAGTGTTCAATTAGGATGAACTTAAATGTTTGGAAAGGAACAGGGGTGTTGGTAGCAAGACGTGAGAATAACTAACAGCGCTGAATGGTGTGTGAATGAGGTGGAAAGGGGAAGCTCAGAGTCATATATGTCACCAGAAGGAAAGTTGGAGGTCAAAAGATGGAAATGTATAAAACTGAATCCTATGGTGGGCAATGTCCATGATCAACTGTACAAATACTAGAAATCACTTCATGAACCAGAACAAATGTATGACGATACAATTAGAAGTTAATAATAGAGGGGCATATAGGAAAGAACTATATACCTATTACAAACTATATACTACAGTTAGTAGTATTTCACCATTTTTTCATAAACAGTAACAAATGTACTATACCAATACTAGGAGTCAAAAATTGAGGGGGGTTGGTTAGGGATAGGGGAGGATTACAGTTTCCTTTTCTTTTTTTCTTTTTTCATCTTTCACTTTATTTCTTGTCTGGAGTAATGAAAAGTTTCTAAAAATTGAACAAAAATTAAGTGTGATGGATGCACAGCTGTATGAGGGTACCCAGGGGCAAGTGATTGTACACTTTGGATCTTTGGATAATTGTATGGTATCTGAACAATCTCAATAAAAATGAAAAATAAATGAAAATAGGGAGGGGTGAAGGAGGAAGAAAAAAAAAAAAAACATATTGAAAAAAAAAATGGGTTGATGACAAAACCTCGAGGGCAATATACTGAGTGAAATAAGCCAGACACATTAGGACAATTATTACAGGGTCTCACTGACAGGAACTAATTATAATATGTAAACTCATAGACATGAAATATAAGGTACCAGGAGATAGGACGAGGCTTAAGAATGGGGAGTGGTTGCTTAATACGAAGAGAATGTTGAATTAGGATGAACTCAAATGTTTGGAAATGAACAGGGGTGTTGGTAGCAAGACGTGAGAATAACTAACAGCGCCGAATGGTGTGTGAATGAGGTGGAAAGGGGAAGCTCGGAGTCATATATGTCACCAGAAGGAAAGTTGGAGGTCAAAAGATGGGAATGTATAAAACTGAATCCTATGGTGGACAATGTCCATGATCAACTGTACAAATACTAGAAATCACTTCCATGAACCAGAACAAATGTATGACAATACAATTAGAAGTTAATAATAGAGGGGCATATAGGGAAGAACTATATACCTATTACAAACTATATACTACAGTTAGTAGTATTTCAACATTTTTTCATAAACAGTAACAAATGTACTATATCAATACTACAAGTCAACAATTGAGGGGGGTTGGTTAGGGATAGTGGAGGATTAGAGTTTCCTTTTATTTTTTTTCCTTTTTCATCTTTCACTTTATTTCTTGTCTGGAGTAATGAAAAGTTTCTAAAAATTGAACAAAAATTAAGTGTGATGGATGCACAGCTTTATGAGGGTACCCAGGGGCAAGTGATTGTACACTTTGGATCTTTGGATAATTGTATGGTATCTGAACAATCTCAATACAAATGGAAAAAAAAAATAAATAAATAAATTCAGGTGGGGGAAAAAAAAAAAGCATCAAAATGCTTTCATGCTGATTTCACCAGAGATTAAAAGTAAAGAGGCCTGCTAAGCAAAGCATTTTTGCCCTGGTTTTCAAGGCAATCTGGAGCAATTTATGTTTAACAGAGAAGGGAACAAAGTTTATCATCTCATGTAGGTTATGTAAAACACTTAGAGGCATGTAAAAAAAAATTAAACCACAGATTTTCATCTGTGTCAGAAGCTGGCTTGCCAATCAATCAACCTAGAAATATGCCTAGGGACTACCAAGTACAATCCTCTCTGGCACTCCTGGAGAGACTAATCAGGAAATTCTGTGCCTACATTTTTTTTTTTTTTTTTAAATTCAGTTTTATTGAAATATATTCACATACTATACAATCATCCATGGTGGTGTACAATCAGCTGTTCACAGTACGATCATATAGTTATGCATTCATCACCACAATCTGTTTCTGAACATTTTCCTTACGCCAGAAAGAATCAGAATAAGAATAAAAAATAAAAGTAAAAAAAGAACACCCAAACCATTCCCCCCATCCCACCCTATTTGTCATTTAGTTTTTATCCCCATTTTTCTTTTTCTTTTTTTTTTTTTAATCTTCATTTTATTGAGATATATTCACATACCACACAGTCATACAAAACAAATCGTACTTTCGATTGTTTACAGTACCATTACATAGTGGTACATTCATCACCCAAATCAATCCCTGGCACCTTCATTAGCACACACACAAAAATAACAAGAATAATAATTAGAGTGAAAAAGAGCAACTGAAGTAAAAAAGAACACTGGGTACCTTTGTCTGTTTGTTTCCTTCCCCTATTTTTCTACTCATCTATCCATAAACTAGACAAAGTGGAGTGTGGTCCTTATGGCTTTCCCAATCCCATTGTCACCCCTCATAAGCTACATTTTTATACAACTGTCTTCGAGATTCATGGGTTCTGGGTTGTAGTTTGATAGTTTCAGGTATCCACCACCAGCTACCCCAATTCTTTAGAACCTAAAAAGGGTTGTCTAAAGTGTGCATAAGAGTGCCCACCAGAGTGACCTCTCAGCTCGTTTTGGAATCTCTCTGCCACTGAAGCTTATTTCATTTCCTTTCACATCCCCCTTTTGGTCAAGAAGATGTTCTCCGTCCCACGATGCCGGGTCTACATTCCTCCCCGGGAGTCATATTCTACGTTGCCAGGGAGATTCACTCCCCTGGGTGTCTGATCCCACGTAGGGGGGAGGGCAGTGATTTCACCTTTCAAGTTGGCTTAGCCAGAGAGAGAGGGCCACATCTGAGCAACAAAGAGGCATTCAGGAGGAGACTCTTAGGCACAAATATAGGGAGGCCTAGCCTCTCCTTTGCAGCAACCGTCTTCCCAAGGGTAAAACTTATGGTAGAGGGCTCAACCCATCAAACCACCAGTCCTCTATGTCTGTGGTCATGTTAGCAACCATGGAGGTGGGTTAGTGTGCCTACATTTTAACAATCAATTTTGAATACACAATACTGAGCTACAAGAGATTTCAAGGTGTTGGATCGTTTGTGTCTTACATGTCTTACCTCAGCATCTATTACATCCGTGATGTACCTGGGTGTCAGCAGGGGCATTCGGACATACTGTAGCAGGTCAGGCAAGGATTTTTCTCGCTCCTTTTTGGCATGCTTCACCCAGTTGATGACAGCCTCAAAGACTGGCTCTTCAGAATCTACCTGTAAATTTATAATTATACATCATGGCTCTAAGTTTTCCAAATTAGAGCACACATTCTCAAAAAGTAACCAGGCTTACTTTCTCCTTTCCATGCCCCAATCTCCATCACCATTGTTTGCCATCTTCCAGAAATGGCTAGGCTCTAGGGAAAATGATCTTTTCACACATGGTTAGCTTAATCCAGGAAAAGAATAGTCAACTTGGGTAAAAATGGTTGCTAAGAGAGACCATCAAAGCCACAGAGTAGGGGCACTGCTCGCATGGGTGCACTCATGATGGAGAATGCACCGGAGCCCTATCCCTGACAAATTGTGGATGACTGTGGTGGGTCCTTTATGATGGGTACCTTGGTGGCGGTGTCTTTCAAGCTATCAAAGCTTTTCACAATTCCCCAGTGGGAGTAAACCATAGACTACAGGGGAATTTCACAACTATCAAAACCAGAGCATCACAGTTGGGAGGTAGCTTTGCAGTTTGGGGAAGTCTGTTTTCCATGATTGACTGCAGTATGGCTCAAGTCAGAAGGAAAGAAGATTCCTGGAACTCCACCACAAGTGGTGCCTTAATAGGAGTCATACTAGCAGCAAGAAATGGACCAGTGGCCATGGTTGGGTTAGCTCGTGGCAGTCTCCTAGCTTTTATCAAAGGAGCTGGTATCTTGTTGACAAGATTTGCTTCTATGCAGTTTCCTAATGGTCCTCAGTTTGCTGAAGACCCCTCCCAGTTGCCTTCAACTCAGGTACCATCTTCACCTTTTGGAGACTACCGACAATATCAATAGGACTGGTGCTGGCCGTTTATTTAACAGAATGAGTTGTATTTCAAGAAGGATTTCAGAAGACCAAGTTACAGTCTATTTTAAAACCATCGGTGGGACAACTATGGCCAAACAGGCTATAAAGAGACATTTAGCACTTTTTTCCTATTTAAAGGAACAGGGTGGGGGAGAGCAGTTTAAAATATAATAATGGAGAAAGAGATTAAGTGAGAGGAAGGGGTAACAACAAACAAGGTAAGTTTTAACAAAGGTCTATGAATACTGAAACTTTATGTAACTAAATATATATATTTGGATGCTGGGGTATTGGAATGGCTGGAGGAGGGTAGATGACATGGTGGAAATCTGGCCTATAGCATCCTTTGGGATTTGCTCTATGGCTGCTGACTGAATTGTGCCTTGAGGGTCTTCACCTTTCAGTGTATGCCTTGTGTTGCACAGCGGGGAGGGGACTGGGACTGTGGAACTGTAATCCATGGCAGTTTTTGAGATTGCCGATATAGCTGCTTGTTGAGCTGTGCTTTGAGAACTGATAGCTTTCTCTATGTATATTGTATTTTACAATAATGGAAGAGGCTGGAGTTGTGGAGCTGTGACCCATGACATTCTACATTCTATGCGGTTTGTTCTCTGGCTGCTTGTGGAATCGTACTTTGAAAGTTATCACTGTTTGATTTAAATATTATTTAGATTTGTAATCTAAAGAGATGTCTGCTATCATAAAAAGGAAATCCAATAAGTGCTTAGAAGATGAAAGACCAAAGGACCAATAACAGGGAAACATGACTCATTTCCTTGGGGACTTCTCTGCCTGGTTTTGTGTATTCTGCTATTCAAACAGAACTTGCTCTTTCTTTTAAGGTAAGTTGTAGAGTTCTACTGTTTCATCCTTGAATCTTACCAATAATACAAACTCCATTCAAAACTGCATGTTTTATAGTTAATACTCACTTGAAGGGAACTTTGTGTGAGAAGAATTAAGCACTCAACATGGATCATTCCACAGCAAATAGTGAAAGGGGAATGATAATCTGATAAGAACAGATAAGTTATGGAGTATAAACTTAATGTTATGGGAATGCTCAGGAATGACTATGGCTTGCTAATTCCTGGAGGGTATGGTAGGAAAAAGTTCACAGAAATGTAGTTATTTTAGGTCATTTGTTTTTCTTATTCCTTTGTCGGGTTATAGTTTGTTAATTTTCTTGGGGTATGGTAGGAACATGTTGGAAGCAATGTAGTTATTTTAGGTTATTTGTTTTTTCTTATTCCTATGCTTTGGTTTTGTTTGAGATGTTTTTTTTTCATGTTTGTTTTCTAATTTTTTGATAAAGTTAAAAAAAACAATGAGTGTTTAAAAAAAGTAAATGAACAATGGGAAGAGGGGAATGAATGTTTTGGATGCTCTTTTTTAATTTTAATTTTATTTTTTGGAGTAATGAAAATGTTCAAAGACTGTGGTGATGAATGCACAACTATATGAAGATACTATGAACAACTGATTGTACACTTTGAAGGAGTGTATGTTATGTGAATATATCTCAGTAAAATAGCATTTTAAAAGAAAACAAACATGGATCATTCCAGAGAAAAGTACTTTACTGATTAAAGGATATGGTAAAAAATATTTATCCTTTACTTTGAAAGTAAAATATGTTATGTCTTGATTCTCAGTATGTTGACTACAAAGCTACTACCTTTAGGGCTACTGTGCCTTGATTCCTGATCACCAGAAATAACTTGCTTCCAACATACCCAATTCTATATGAGAAAAATTCAAAAAGAGTACAGTTGTCACTGGAAAAGTTTGGTATTTTTTGTGTGGTTGAAAATAAAATAAACGTTGTTTTTAATGTGTTCAAAAAAAAGTCAGAGTGGACTTCATTTCAGAATTTTTCCCATTCTGGACTTTTTTTCTGGTCATTTCTGAAACTCTAGGGGAGAAATTTGTAGTCCTATTCAAAATTAGCTCTTGAAATAATGTTTATTCTAAGTGTGGTCTAATCATCTCCAGGCTCTTGATTTCTAATCCCTCCACTCAAGCCTGCGAAGTAAGAGATTCTCCTACATCATCATATGGAATGTTGCAGTTTTCAAAGCACTGTCAATTACCATTTGAGAAACTACTATGTATTAGGGCACTATGCTATTTGATATGACATGTAATAAATTATTTGGGATACTAAGGTCTAAGCTTTTTTTTCCAAATCACCACCAATACATTTATTTGAGGGGAAAAGGGTCAAGTCTTATGAATTTTTTAGTAAGACTAAAGACACTGATCAGCGAAATTTCTGGATATTCATGACTGCATAGGTAACCAGGTCTCACACATGTATGGTCATCACTGAACAGATGGGCATTAGATGAAGGGGACACATTCTGAGCACTTAACATGATTTCCTGTTCCAAAGAAGATGCTGCCTTCATATCAGAAAAGTAGTGTTGAGAACAATGAAGGCAGAACCTGGCAACAGCCTCCTAGCACAGGCCTAGAAATGACAGTAGCCTCATGAAAGAGGATCACGCCCTATTTACACAGCAGGAGTGAAGCTCCCAGCTGAACTGCAAGATGAGAGCTGGGGCTGACTCGAGGGGTGTGAGGAGGGGTGGGATCTCACGCTATCAGCCTTTCCTCATCGACCTGGGCCTCCACAAGCAGTTCTCCAGCCCTCTACAAAAGGCAGGCATGGCAAATCTGGGAAGTAAGGGAATTCTGCTCCAATTCCTCAAGGCCACCATCCCATCCCCCCTCCACCGGGCATAGCCCCATCCCCAGCCCTGACCCCACAACTGGACACATGGCAAATATGGAAACTGAAGCCTGGCTGGGCTAGGGCACATCTAGGTGTTGCTGGGTTAGAGTCATCTTGTCTTGCAGGTCTCCAAGGTGATCAGGTCTCACCCATGTGGCCAGGCTGAGACAGCGTGTTTTTTGTGATTCAGGTTATTCAAGGGCAAAGCAGGATCCTGATGACATGCAAAGCCGGGTGGAGCCAAGAAGAGCTGGCCCTGCATGCTCAGGTACTTCTAACAGTGGATCCAGGACTTGAACACTGGGGAGTAAGGGGGAAGCCCAGCCTGCAGCCCACAGTTGTTCATAGCCATGAGATCACCGAC
Source organism: Choloepus didactylus (assembly GCF_015220235.1). Lineage (NCBI taxonomy): Eukaryota > Metazoa > Chordata > Mammalia > Pilosa > Megalonychidae > Choloepus > Choloepus didactylus. The sequence continues at coordinate 57,732,128 of NC_051308.1, read as the reverse complement.
CAGCAGGAAAGGATAGGTCAGTGTGCTTACTGCAATCCCAATCACAAATCTGGTGTAGCTCTGGATGGCCAGGGCCTGGCTGAGGCTGTCATCTACCAGGTAGGCATTGATGAAGTGGGCCAGCAGGTTACAGCCCCATAAGAAAACCACATCTCCCAGGAGGTAAGGGATTAAGCCAACAAAGAATCCCAGCAGCCCCTCCTCTTTGAAAATCTTCCCAATGGAGCTCACCATGCAGCTGTACTTGGCCTCCCTGCCCACAAACTGGACCATGCAGCACATTGAGATCACATGCAGGGGGTGGGCCAGCATGCAGGACACACACTGCATCATCATCTTGTAGGAGGTCTCCTTCACTTTCTTCAGAGAAGTCTTCATGTCATCTTTGTTGGACACCTGTTCGATCTCATCGGGAGGGAAAACCTTCTTCATGCTGCCCCGGGTCACAGTGGACAGGGTGATGGACATCAGCCAGGGGCTCAGGCCACGGAACAGTCCTATCTTCCCATCCACCTGCACGATGTACTTGGCGTAGGTGAAGAAGCTCGGCAGATAGAGGACCTTCTTCTCCAGCACATTGGTCCCAATGGTGGGGAGCATCAGCTCATGCCCCACCTGGATGAGCAGCTTCACGTAAAGCAGCGGGTGGCTGAGCCCCGTCACGCCCGCACCCAGCGCCACAAAAAGCGCCTCGGTGGTCCGTGCGTTGTCCCCGGAGCCCAGGCCTCCGGACGTGCCGTCCATCCTGCGGGCCGAGGGCTGCGCCGCAGGCCGAGGGTGGCGCGGATGGGTGCGCGGGGGGCGGATCGCGAGCCCGGGCCTCGACCCCCGCCGCCGCGCCGCCGCGAACTCCTGCTCCCATTCCCGCCATCCCCGCGGAACCCAGGGCGACGGTCTAAGTTTTCTAAGCATTCATATGACAAACTAGATAGATGAGAGGCACCCTAAAAAGCATCATACCACCAGAAGGATATTAGGTGTAAAAACACTTAGGACCTCCCAGAGACTGACATTTGTCTTATGTTCCTTCCACCAGCCCCATGGAGCTTATTTATCTGTTCTGAGAGATACCTTTCAGATACTTCTCAGGTTGACTACAGAAGAAACCACCCATGAACTTTTTTCAAAAACTGTGGTTCTCTGGAAATACAGAAAATATTTCAGAAAGTTCATTCATTTGACGGATTTACTAAACAACTGCTAAGTGCCAGGCACTGTGCTGGAAGTTTGTTATATGATAGGGAACAAATTAGATATGATCCCTGCTCTTAATGAACAAGTGGGGAGATAATTGTTAAATTGGAAAAAATCAACAACCCAGTTTGCCATTATAAACTATACATAGGAAAGGTATAGGGGTTATGAGACAGAAAACCCAACATTTCTAATTTAGATTTACTGGTCAGGGAAGAGCCTCCCTGAAGAAACAATAAATTTAAATCTGAAGGATGAGTAGCAGTTAATCAGGGTAAGAGAATACTCCAAGTCAAAAAGAAGAACACATGCAAAGACCTTAGAGCTGTGTTGTCCACCACAGTAGCTACTAGCCACACGTGGCTATTTACATTTAAATTAATTAAAAGTTTAAATTTAAAATCCACATTTCAAGTATTCAACAGCCATATGTGCTGCTGGCAATCGAACTGGACAGCACAGATATAGATCGTTTCTATCTTTACAGAATGTTCTATTGGACAGCACTGCCCTAGAGCAAAAAACAAGTAACTTAAGGAAATGATGGAAGGCTATTGTAGGAGAATGAATGGAGGGAGAAGATAAAGACGACGCCAGACAGATAAGCAAGGACCAGTTCACAGAGGGCACTGGAAGACTGGAGTTTACTTAAAAGTAACTAGCAATGGTTAAAAGTTTTCAAGCAGAGCAGTGATATGATCATATTGATGTTTTGTAAAGACTACACTGGCTGCCATGGGTGGAACAGTTTGGAAGGGTCAAGAGCTGGGAGGTCAGTTAGGAGTTTGCTCTCGTACACAAGGCAAAAGGTGACGGTACTTAGACTACAATTATGACAGTGATGATAGGAAAAAGTAGATGCAATGGAGAAATATTTGGGAGATCAAACTAACCCAGCCCTACTAATGGATTTGATGCAGGAGAGGGCGCAGAAAACGTCCATGATTTTCTTTAATATTTGTTAAAGACAAGAATATTAGTCTGATAGTTCCAAGCAGCTGCATGCTAGATTCTGACACTTCATAGGTTTAAATTAGACACATCAATTTAAAAATGGAGTTTCTCAATCATGAACAGAGATCCCAGATTTAATGAAGCCAGAATAAACTGAAATTGCAGAGGAAAAGCTAAACTGGGAGGAAAAAAACCCAACATTAATTCCTCATTATGGAAAAAAAAGAAATCTTCTCCATAATAAAGTTTCATGGAGAACTCTCCTACATATCAGGCACTGGCATTCTTATTCAATGCTCAAAACAATCCTACGTACTAAGTACTAATATTATCTGAATTTTATAGAAGTGGATACTGTAGACTGGTTGTTAGGTAATTTATTCAATGTCACACAGCCCAGATTCACACTCCAGACTAACTCTAAAGCCCACATTGTTTCAACCAATACGTATACTATTTGCCATTGTTTTAAGTACTACTGTTTTAAATAATAAGAGAAAGCTTTAGTTAGCAATGCAATGTCAGACATCTGGTTGCTATTTTTGGCTGGAATAGGAACGGAAAAAAATGTGTCATTTGTTGCCTTTTTAGAAAAAAGGCAAAGGTCAGTCTTGACAGACGCTTAAGGAAGACTATACAAGAGTTCTCAGTTTTGTTTTGTTTTTTTTTGGTTTTCCATCTAGTTTTATTCCAAAGTCTATACAGTTCTAAAATAAATTACTTCTGTGACTGCTTCCTCATTTGGCCAATCGGAAACAAACTGACTAGGTGACTAGCTCATAGTTTAGTGACTAAGAGAATAGGCTCTGGAGCCAGATTGTCTAGATTTGAATTTTGGTTCCATTAATTACTAGCAGTGGTACAGTGCTTAACCTCCAAGTCTCTTTCCTCCTCTGAAAAATGGAGACAACTGTGAGAATTAAGTAAGATAACCTCCATAAAATAACAAGAACGGTGACATTCATATGTAAGCTCCAGGGACAGGGATTTTGGTCTGTTTTGTTCATAATTGTTATCACCAGCACCTGGAACAGTTCTGGGTGCACAGTAAGTGCTCAATAAATATTTGATAAATAAACCAATAGTAAATGCTGAGTAAATATCAGTTATTTAATTCTTATATGCAGGGACTTCAAGTTTGTAGGCCCATTTTATTCACTATATTTTCTAATATACAGAAAAGTCAAAAAAAAATTAAGATATTCTAATGAATTGCCAGTTTCCAAGTCTGAAGAATGTGTACTTAGGACAATGCATGGCATTTCAGGGCAAGGATATAATGTCCCCTACTTTGAGGGTGAAAACAAAGACTTTAGCAAATACTTGGCTCAGAAGCATTTGTAACCATGGCTTCTTTGGGTTGATACAAAACATTAAGTGAAACTGGAAAATAATTCTTCTTTGGTTGAAACAATGCCACTGATGTACCCTAACTACTTCCCTCAGAAAAGTCACTACAGAAAGATGTAAAGAAAAAGTCAGATAAAATTTCCTAAGAAATATATTTAAGTTTTAAATATATTAAAACCTGTTATTATATTACATAAAAATCCTAGTTTTTACAAAACAAATTATTTGAGTTTAGGAAAGAGTATATTTATAGGATTTCTTTAAATAGCAAATTCCTCCTAGAAGACTTAGAATATTAATCAAACTTTGTTTCCAATATATCTCATTTGAATTGGGGTATACCTGTAGAGGTACCACTAACTCCTAGGAATCCACTTATTTAAAAATCATTTTTTATCATTACCTGGTGGGGGGGGGGTTCTTAACCTTTTTAGAGAATGGAATTTCTTTCAACTGGGGGAAATAAAACCCTACTTTTATCCTACTGCTTGGCTCTGCTAAATATTTTCTAGAAGGTACTAACTAAAAAAAAACTGGCTCACTATTCACTAGAGATTAATACCACAGGTTTCAAAGATATCTAATAGTCCTGTATTGAACTTTTCACTCCAATTCTCAAACTACAGACTTATATGCAATCAAACTTCTGCTAAACTACTGGTTTTGTGACTTAGAATTAGGAATAACTGAGATTCTTCTTGCTGAGTTAAGTCAACTAAAGGCTTGCTTGGTTACAGGTAGTTTTCCTTCCGCTAAATAAGGTACTAATCCTTTAAAATCCAGTTCACAGGTCCTTTCCTCCTAACCCCCAGCCCCTCGCAAGACACTACATGGCATCTGCGTATGGCATATCCTCACCTCCGAATGCCTGTCCCTTCCTTTTCAACCCACTCTGGAGCAAAAGTTTATTATTCTTTCTTCTGTATAATCTTCTTACTTTGTATAGGCTCCTATTACTCTCATCATACTCTATTATAATACTTTTTTTTATATGTCTGTCTCTACTACTATAATGAGAATTCTCTGATATCAGGAACTGTGCCTTTCTCACTTTTGGATCCCTAGTACCTGTCATATTGATTACTACATGGTTGATATTCTCAATAAGTGTTAGTAAAGTGAGTGAACAAGTAACAGAGAAGTAATCCATAGAAATCTACTTTCACTTCCAATTTCTGCTTAAGCCCACACTGTTGAACAGTGATTCTCAACCACTGGGATTACATTTTTCATTGAGGAAAGTGGTAAACTCCCTCTTTGTAAATATGCAAGTAAATTCAGCATGCAATATCAGGGAATTCATGAAAACTTTGAAGTCACTTGGAGACTTGATTAAGAAGCCCTGCTACAGAAACACAGTAACCATCTTGCTTTGCAAATTTTGCAACGGCCAGTCTTGTAGAAACCATACCACCAAGCCAAATCTGTACCTGAATTTCATCACACTTGATTAGCTTTTCCACCTCTCCTTGACTTAGAAGAATGAATTCTTCATGCTGTACCACTTCAGGAAAATGCTTCTGGCTAAAGACCTCAGCTGCTTGCATCAGGTCAACACAGTTGTGAGTTTCAGCAAAATCTCTGATACCCAGGCAATTGGAAGGGTCCAACTGACTTTCTAAGAACTCACAGCAGGCTTGCTTCACACCTAGGACAAATGCAGACAGTGAATACTTCAGGATATTTGCCAGGTGTTCAATTGGTCTTATTCTTGGATTGCAATATCTTCTCTATACAGTATCAGAGGAAGCCTGCTTAACACCTAAGAATCAGATTAGAAATTTTATGCTTAAGGAATTCAAATCCTGTTTCTGTCTTATGTGCTGTGTAACTTCAGCAAGACCTTCTCACTTATTTCTGTTCATCTTTAAAATGAGTATAGTGTGATCAATTGCTCTCAGGAACACTGGCACAACTACACAGAAATGCTTATGAAACTCTTGGAAATCAAGCTAAAAAATTACTAATTCAGCATAATGTACCTAATTTCAACTCTACATTAAAACTTACCAAAAGACTCCATGAAGGAAAATAGGAGGTATTAATAACAATCTCATATTTTTCTAATTGAAAAGTTTAGAATATAAACAATTTCATAACCATGCATTAAGGTAAGAGTTTCACACTGTTTAATCATGTAATAAAACTGAAAATGTTTCAATCATGTATATATAAAAAGTGAAACGAATAGAAATAAAATTAGCAGTTATCAAAGACAGACACTGGAACTGGAAGGGGGAGACCATCTCTAATCCTATGAAAATTTTAGACTCTCATTTTGAGCACCACTTTTAATTTTATTTATTTTTGAACAGAACAAAAGGATTTAGCATGAAAGACCCCTTAGCCACCCTATCCAACCAACCACCTAGCTTCCTTTCCTGCAGGTAATGAGCAGTATCAATTTCTTGTGTTTCCTTCCAGGACTATGTATGTGTAAGAGAATCCATATACTATCTTCCCCTCCATTTTTTAGAAAACACAAAAGGTGTAAATGTGCTCTTGTAAAGAGGCAAATTATCATATTTGGAAGTTCCCTTACATACCTAATGACATCCTATCTTTTATTGCTCAAAGAGATAAAAGTCAGGGGCAAGAAACATGAGTGCCCAGTCTGCTTCCATAATTTTCATGATTAAGTTTACATTATTAATTTTAAACATTTAGAGAGCTACTTTGGCACGAACAATAGCAACTTCTATTGTCTATACCTTTCAGCTGAAGCAAACAGGCTGCAGGGAGCAGTTCTTGTACATTCTCCACTGTCACATGTACTGTTTCTGTGTATACAAAGTCCAACAGGATTTCCATGGTAGAGGCAGTCAAACCTTGGATATCAACGTAAGGTTTCCCCTTTTCTGAAAGCTGAAAATTCAGAGGTTATGAAATAATAGTAGTTAGAATTCCAAATGATAAAGGCAGAATCTGACATCAAAGAGCTTGAAAGGATGTTAATGATATTCATTGAATACACATCTGAGAAAAAATTATGGTATCTTTTGTTTGACTTGTTTAAAGAAAACGTGGCACATATTTTTAGCTTTTCAAGTGAGGGGATGGTTAACTATACCTCAGGAGTACACAGTGGGGTGACAGCTTCCCAGAGTATTAATTTTACCAGTAACTACTGCTTTCATATTAAAACAAAGGTGGATTATTAAGAAAAGAATGCAAAATCTCCATGAACATACCACTAGAGTACATGAACTTTCAAGATGAAACATAAAATCTCAAAGAAATTTTGTGCTTGTAGAAAACCCTCTGTGGGTTATACCTCAGACTCTTCAGGAGACCAAGTCCCTTTTATCAGTCCTTAGAATACATTTATTATTAATGGTAAAAAGGAACATGCAGGTTATCCGAAGGGGCCTTCTGCTGTAACACTGAATACCAGTGCACTGCTTGATGCTTTTCAAAATAATGGGTTGACTCTATTTGGGGAGTACTGAATTGTTTGGGGATATATTTAATCTAAAATATATTCTTGCAATTATAAGTATCGCTGAGATCGATGATCATAGAGAATGATTTAGCTAAGGGTGGAAATCTTCAATTTTATAGGACTGTAATCTGAAAACCGATTACCTTATGAAAATTTTACCACATCTTAACCTTAGAAGTCCATATTACTCACAAAAAAGTACACATCCACTATGAAGTAAATGGCTATATCACCCTTGATTCCTGCAGCATAATCAAAAAGCATTCTCGACCAAGATCAAGAACAAAATTAATTCCTAACTTTGAAATAAGCCACTATGGTCTAGTATCTAGAATATGTAAAGAACTCTTAAAATCTGACAACAAAAAGACAAATCATTCAATTAAAAAATGGGCAAAGGATTTGAACAGTTATCCAAAGATATGCAAATGGTCAACAAGCTCATGAAAAGATGCTCAACATCATTCTTCATTAGGGAAATGCAAATCAAGACCACAATGAGGTACCACTTCACTAACATGGCTAAAATTTAAAAAATGGAAAATAAGTGTTGGAGAGGATGAAGGGAAATAGGAACCCTTATACAATGCTGGTGAGACTACAAAATAGGGTTCAGCTGCTATGGAAAAGTTTGGTAGTTCCTAAAAATAGTTAAACTGAATTAGCATATGACCCAGCAATTCCACTCTAGATATACTCCAAAAGAATTGACAACTGTAACTCAAACAAACATATGTTCATAGCAGCACTGTTCACAACAGGTAAAAGGTGGAAACAACTCAAATGTCCATCAATGGATAAAAGGATAAACAAATTGTGGTATATTCATACAACGGAATAATATTCAGCCATAAAAAGGAATGAAGTTCTTGATACACGCTATGGCATGGATGAACCTTGAAGACATACTAACTGAAAGAAGCCAGACACAAAAGGATAAATATTGTATGATGTCATTTATAGGAAATAATTAGAATATGCAAATTCAGTTAGAAATTAGAATACAGTTTACCAGGGCAGGGGTAGGGGTGGGAATTGGGGAATTAATTCTTAATTAATAGAGTTTATGTTTGATATGTAAGATGAGTTTTGGAGACAGAGGGGGTAGTTGCACACATTGTGAATGCACTAAATACCACTGAATTGTTCACTTCAAAATGGCTAATTTTATGTTATATAAATTTCAACTCAATTTAAAAAAGTTACTAGCACATTATTTTGGAAAAACCTATTTTGTTTTATTAACATTCAACACAGTACAAGTATTTATAAACAATTATTGTCCTATCACATTAACTATATTCATTACTAATGATACTGGAATATAAGAATATATTTTTCTTAGAAGTTTCTCATTCAATAACTAAACTATTTACATTGGCCTGGAAATGGGTGCATTATGTAATAAGTAAGAGCAATTACAATAAAATTCCACATTTATATTTTCCTTTGCAATTTTTCAAACTGCTTCTCATTTACTTTTTTTTTTTTTTTTTTTAACTTTCATTCAGTAAATATTTATTGAGTGCCTTCAATGTGCCAGGCAGTGTCTTAGGTACTGGGTAGTCAGCTGGGAACAAAGACTAGTGTGATTCCTGCCTTCCTGGGGCTCACATTCTAGTGGGGAGACGGGTAAGAGACAAGTTAAATGGGGTGGGGCTTGAGGAACCCATTGTGAGAAGGATAAGTGGGAGACCCTTAGCAATCAAGCTAGAAAATGACAAAGGGGACCTAATTTAGCCAAGAAGCCTTCTCCAAGTAGGTAATATTTAGGCTGAGACCTAAGGGATATGAAGGAATGAGCTATGAAAAGGGAACAACATTTCAGATGGTGGGAAGAGAGTATGCAGAGTCTTTGAGGCAGCAATTATTTTATTCATTACCGTATCCCAAATGCTTGGCACATAGTGGGTTTTCAATAATTAATGAATTAAAGATGAAATAAGGTGTGTGTGTGCATGTGTGTATATGTGTGTGATGTGATCTAGTTTGTATTTTAAGAACAAAACTAGAGAATGCATCAGAGAAACCACTGGTATAATCAGTAAAGAGAATGTTGGAATGGTTGAAGAAATGTTTGGTCCACTCATTGGTTGGTTGTTGACTGGTTGGATGGTTGGATGGTTGAGTGGTTCCTTGGTGGATTGGTTGACTGTTTCCTTAGTTGGTTGATGAGTTGGTTGACTTGTTCCTTGGTTGGTTGGTTGACTAGTTCATTGGTTGGTTGGTTGGATGGATGGTTGACTAGTTCACTGGTTTGTTGATAGTTGGTTGCCTGGTTCATTGGCTCCTTGACTGGTTTGTTAGTTTGTTGACTGGTTTGAGGATTCATTGATTGGTTGTTGACTGGTTGGCTGTTTTACTGATGAATGGGCCGGGAAATTACACAGCAGTTATGGGAAATACGCCAGAGCTACAAGTATCAACACGAACAACTCTCACAAGTGTTGATAAAGCACAAAAAGCCTGAGGCGAAAGTATTTAGGATTCAGAGCAGGCAACCAAAACCACTCTAGACATTTTAAGCAGAAAGAGATTCAAGATGGGGTTGGTGGAGACCCTCTGGACTAACGAGTGAGGGCTTTTTCCCTCAAGCTACCATCAGGAGCTCATGAACAGAGAAGATGTAGGAGGTTCAGCCCATTCCACTAAGACATGTTGCCAAATGATTTCCAGCTCCGTCTGGTTCAGGCACCGGTCCCTTCACCCGTGTGTAATGAGTCCAGCCTCTTTCTGCCGTTCGGACTGCCGTCTCAGTTGTCAGCAAGACCTGATAGGGTCCTTCCCAGATCGGTTGAAGTTTGGATTCTTTCCACGACCGGATCAGAACCCAGCTGCCAGGCTGATGTCGATGGGCAGCAAATTCAAGAGGCGGGGTCTGAGCCAGCAGTCCACGGTGCCTTGGTCCGTGCACGGAGTTGCCTGGTCAAACAGAGGCAAGCCCTTTCTCCCTTTTCTCATCCACAACCGGCAGATCCAAGCGTCTGGTCTCGGGCCCTTTAGCTGCCGGAGATGGGCCCCCAATGGCGGAGTCCGAGACCGCTCAATCAGCGGGGCGCGCCTTCCCTTTGTCCACCTCGGGGGTCCCCCTCCGAAGCTTTGGATCCCGGACGAGCCCCCAAGTTGTCGGAAATAAAGCGGTACCTGTAAGGGAATAAACGCTCTCTCGGTTCTGGAGGAGAAAAGAATTTATTTACGATCTTGCAAGATGGGGCGTCCAGCCAAACACGCGGGAGGCTGGCGCCTCATTTACTTTTATTTGATTTTCACAGCAACCTGGTATGGTAGTTAGATTTGATATTATAGCCATTTAAGAGATAAAAGAGTTAATGTTCAAAAAAATTGTATAATTTGACCAAGGCCACTTAACTAGGTAGAGACAGACAAAACTCAGGTTCTTTGCTTCAGTCCTGTGATCTTTCATTGGATCACATTTGAGAAGTATTTCAGGGCTGGATGAGAACTCTGAAACCACCTATTTCAATCATTTTATTTTATTGACCAACCAGTGAGTTAGATGGTTGCCTGGTTCACACAGAACTGCTGAGAGCTGGGCCAAGAATCCAGGTTTCTGGACTCTCTCCTTCACACCAATCACTCAAAAATAAAGACCAAACCACCTGGCAGTTTCTTGCCTCATGTCAGTTTTTAAAGAGTTACTATAAAACGATGGCTGAGGAGAAAAAAGAATTATGTTATAGAACCCCATACTAATTTCTAAATGTGTAGAAAAAAAGGTGAAAACAGACTAATTTTCTTCATGTAGACAAAGAACAGGAGGCACAATATATAATTAGCAGTAAGCAGTCCTAGTTCATTAGTATTTCATGCTCAGCAGTTGCTGGGTGACACTCTCCTAACCCAGTAAAATGCCAACTACTTCTGACGCTTTTGGGCAGACACTGTGGAGGACATTCTAGGATATGGATCTGTAATGTCATATTACACAAGATGATTTTAAAATTAGCCTAGATCAGCTGGAATGACCTGTTGGGTTTCCATGTTTTTCCCATCATCCACATGACAGAGCAGTGGCTCATAGCATTATAAACAAACTATTTTGGTTTTCAAATCAGATTACAGAATATAACAGTCCTTATTTCAATAGCTGAGGAGGCACAGTAGTTAAAAACTGTTGGGGTTTCAGAGTCAGAAAATTAAGAATTAAATCCTACCTCTACAAGCCATGTGACTTTGGGCAAGTCATTTAATATCTAAAACTGTTCCTTCATTGGTAAAATGGAATAGAAACACACACATCAAAGGTGAGTGACATATGCATAACAATCATCTAACACAGTACCTAGCTAGGTACCACTTTTCCTGTTCAGATCCAGCAGCAACATTCTAGGTGATGGGACTAATTAAAGAAAATACTGGTGGCTAATAAATTTTTAAAAAAGGTATTATGATGAACTATTTTAGGCACACACACACACATACACACACACACACAGATAAATGATATAATAAACACTGGTGTACCCACAACTCAGCTTAAGAAATCAAGACAATTTATTTAAATTTCTTTGTAAGACCAGATTTGGGATCTTGAAAAACAAAAAAATTTTCCTCTGTTCAACTTTCTAAGAGGACCTCACAATATATTCAGCAGCCTTATTCTACATTTCATTTTTTGCCAGGTGATGATGAAAAAGACTTTCTTAATGCTTTGGGGGCTCTACCTTTTTTCTTGTCAAGCCAACCGTTCCCTGATTCCTTTGTTAGCTGCTTATACTCCAGAGCCAGTAATTCCCCAACGTACAACCTCTCTATCTGTACAGCCATTCATTAAATCCTCTTCTTCCCCTCATTTAAAATTACCCTAAAAGCTACACTGGTAGGATGGATACTGATTTCTGCACCTATTGTTAGGACATGGGAAATAAAGGATGGAATCCTACTCCTCTTCTTTCCTTCCCTCCCCCCTATGCCCCCCAGGGTACCTTTCCTTTTAAAATATGAAACTTTAGAAGGAGGAAAATAGAAAAGCAAATTTAAAAAACACGAAGTAAAATTCAATAGCTAACATTTGAGTGCTTTACTACTGCTAGACATTGTTCTAAGTACTTTATATATAATTTCTCATAGTCTTTGTAATAACCCTGTGTTTTTGTGTATTATTATGATCTCAATTTTAGAGATAAGGAAACTAAGGCACAGTCAGTTTAAGTGGCAGATCTTAACAAGAGCCTATCTATTTAACCCCCATACTACTGAAATTCACTATTATATCAAACTTCTCTTTTATTCAGTGAAAAGAGGTAACTACAAAGTCACATGTGTGAGTTTCATTTGAGAGGAGGTAACTTACTACTTACCTCACTAGTGAACATGGCACAGAAGTAATCACTACAGGCAGCCAGCACAATCCGATGGGCAGGGAAGTCTTTTTGTTCCACTCTCAATGTCACATCACAGAGGGTATTGCTCTTCCTGAGGGAATTCATTGAATTGAGGATGGATTTAGCATGAGTATTTGTCATTATGTCTTTGGGGGCCATAATGTCTCCCATTAAGCAATACGGAGAAAGAGGAAAAGGAATCCTTGGGTCCTGCAACTAAGAGAAAAAAACCAATGAGCATATTTGAAGGACTGGAGGAAACTGAATATATTCTACTAGCTTTAAAAATTCCAGAACTCAGATGAGGTTTCTCAGGCCCAAACATCCACAAGTAGAGTGTATTTTTCCTCCTTGCCTCACCAGTACAATCTAGCTATGAACTATCCCAAGTAAAAGTGGTTACTCCTTCCTCTGAATTCCTATATTGAGTGTCCCTACCACTTGACATTTATTATAATCAATACTAAACTGTATTGTAAGTAGAAACTATGTATGTTCCACATATTTTCACAAGGTTATTGTCTCAAATGATGAAATGATAAGTTCTTTAAAAGGTGGGATATATCACTACTAACTTATACCCATCAGTAGATGATAAGTACTTAGAGGATGGGGATCCTGTCTTAGAAATCTTTCTGGCTTAGCAGGAGCACAATAAGTGTTTGTTAAATGAATGTAAGAAAAAAATTTGTGTGTTCAACTTGGAGCAAGAAAGATCAGTCAGTGAAAATGATTTTTTTCCAAAGAGGTATGCAAAGAATGATTTATGATAACCTCTGGATATTATCTAGACTTCTTCTCAAAATAAAACTTCAAATGAGGACCCAGAGCCTGTATGAATAATGGAAACCAGGCAAGCTACCTATGGACTTCCACTTGATTAAGCTATAGAAGCTTTTCAAGAGAAGGGTTTTCCTACTCTGTTATTAGTAAATGCCCATTAACATTAACAAATCAATAACTGTAGTAATTCTCCTTTATGCAAACAAAGAGCCTTATTAGGATTACAAACCTATCAAAACACTACTAACTTTACTGCTATGGCTTGTCACTTTCAAAGTTCACTTTACGTATCAATGAGATGAACTCATAAATAAATTATACATAAAAATCAATTTAAGGAGTACTTTCTTGATTGTTGACAAGCTTTAGTCACACTTAAGTGAGCCCCTCACTACAATTCCAAATTACCATCTACTTCTGTTTATAGTTAGCATATTATTCTGCACAGTAGATAATCCCTCTAACAACTCAGCAGTACCCATTTTACAGAAAAGGAAGTGATCTGTTGAAGCACATGATGTTTTTCAAAAGGATTTTCCTTAAATCGACTTAGCTTCAACTCGAGGGTATAAGAAGGATCTGAACAAATGCCCATTTACTGTGAAGATTTTCTGGGGGGTTAACCACAGGGGCTCAGCCTATGACTAGGATTAGAGTTTCAGTGTCAAAACTGACAGAAACCCTAATGCAGCGTGGTCTCTGTACTTGTCCTTCAAGTTGTCATCAGGCAAAGTTTCAGCCACAATCCTCACGCTCAGCTTTCTGAGTGACCTATTCTAGAGCTTCCCTTAAGATGTGAATAGAGGGGTTCAACCATGGAAGATTCGGGGCCGGTGACAAATTCTAGAAAGGCTAAAATTCGAGGTGGGAGAAAAGAGAAGGGAAAGAGCTCTCTTCCTCTGACAACACCAGCAATATGGCTGGCACCGCCAAGTGGAAATATTGGAGGGGCGGTGGGGCGAAATCAAGAGGACAGAGCTCGCTGCCAGGTGCCCCCTAGACTTCCTACTTCCCAAGGCTTCCCTTCCATTCCGCCTTGGAGAGAGACGACGAAGGGGGGGAGGGCCATTACCCGGAGCTGAAAGATGGAAGAAAAGTGCTGACTGCCTCCACCTCCGTGCAACTCACCTCCGCTCCCGGGTCCACCCGGCCGCGCCGGGCCCGTCCCCCGCCCGTGAGGGTGGGGTGGGGCGTGGGGCTAGCAGGCGGCTCAGGGAGAGCCGAACCGCCGCCGCCGCCGCCGCCCCAACCCGGAGGCTCTGGAGCCGTCACCGTGGTCGTCGCCGTTCTCTTCACAGCGACCGCGCGACGTGATGACGTAACGCAGAGCGACATGGCCCTCCTCCCTCCTCGGGGTCTGCGTCACGTGAGCTGGCTGCTTCACGTGACCTGAATCTACCCAGGTGCCTAGCTTCTGTGCACTTAGTAAAAGCGGGAAAGGAAAAAGGTGGGGCTGGGTGGGATCCAACTGGGAAGGCGAGGTACAGCTCTCCAGCTTGGTGATTGGCTTAGGCTGAGCCCCTTCTCCCCACGGCTCACGAGGCAGACTAGATTGAGAGGATTCCAAAGATTTGTAAGGTAAGGTTCTGATTGCAGGGAATATGTTTTACCTGCCAGGTATTCAGGAACCCTCTCACATCGAGAAAAGCCATGGAGGATTCAAATTTCTTCAGGTCCATTCTCCACAACGGCCTTTTCGGGCCGACCTCAGCTGTGGTGAGACACCTCTGAGCCCTGCGATTCACAGACTTTAACATTCTCTGCATCATAATGGGGTATTCCTCACCCCTGAAGTGATTCTGCTTTGCTTCCTCCACCCCAGGACATTAATTGGAAGGCATTTGTGGTCACTGAAAAGTTGGACCCTGCCCACTCCCTACTTCATACAATGAGGTGTTCAATAAGTATTGGTTATCTCTCAGATCCACCTTCTCTGATCCTGTCTACTACTGAAAAATAAGCACACGCTAGGCTTCAGCAAGTCTTACAGATCTCCGTTATTTCCTTATCTAGAAAATGGGTGGAGCTGGATCAGATGTGTTCCCTAAGTTTCCTTCCAGTTCTATATTGGTGGTTGCAAACCTAAGATGCCTCCAGAGACCAGGCAGTTGACACCTATGAGTGAAGCAGATTAGGTAGGGACAACGATGAACTGTAAAACACAAACCCTCTATAGATGACATAGCACCTCCAGTCGGCTGTTACCACTGTGGAGGACAAACGAAATGTGTTTGTGGACAGGCATGGCCCGCAGGCTACCAGATTGTGACTTTTGCTACAGCTCCTTAAGTTTTATTTTTTAAGTTTAAAATTGTTTTGTACTAAATTTCAAATAGATATCAAAGTTACTACATATATGGAAGAAATAATCACGGTACAAGAAACAACCAGGTAGCCACAATCTAGTTGGAGAAAGAACATAAACTTTATCTGAAATATGCTGTCCCCCTCACCTCTCACCCTGTTCCTTACCCCTTCAGACATAACCATTATTCTGAATTAACATTCCCTCTTTTAAGGTTTTACCATTTGCTTATATCCTTAAACTGTATTTAGTTTCACAATTTCTGAACCTTATATAAATGCAATCATACCATATGTATTCTTCTGTAAGTTGCTTTCCTCTCCAAACTTGAGATTCAACTGTTGGTGTCTCTGTAATTCATTTTCACTGCTAGTGTTTCATAATGTGAACTATAAAAATATTTACTTTTCCAATTAACAGTTTTGGATATGGGTTGTTTCCAACATTTTGCTGCTACAAACAGCTGCAATGAACCTTTTGGTATGAGTACAAGTTTCTCAAGGGCAGGTTTGGATGTATTATGTCCCCCAAAACACCATGTTCTTTGATGCAGTCTTATGGGGGCAGACATATTAGTGTTGATTGGCTTGGAATTCTGTTTCCATGGAGATGTGACTCAATCAACTGTGGGTAAGACTTTTATTGGATAATTTCCATGGAGTTGTTACCCCACGCATTCAGGGTGGGTCTTAATTAGATCACTGGAGCCATATAAGAGAGCTGCTGCCGTCAAGAGAGACACTTTGAAGAATGCACAAGAGCTGAGAGTGGAGCTGGAACACAACTTGGGATCAGCAGATGCCAGCCACATGCCTTCCCAGCTAACAAGTTTTTTGGATGCCCATGGCCTTTCTCCGGTAAAGGTACCCCACTGTTGATGCCTTACCTTAGACACTTTATGGCCTTAAGACTGTAACTTTGTAACCAAATAAACCCCCTTTATAAAAGCCAATCCATTTCTGGTGTTTTGCAAAATGCAGCATTAACAAACCAGAACAGGCAGTGTTTTTCAAAGTGTGAATTGTGACCCAATAATGAGTTATGAAACAATTTTAGTAGGTCAGAACCAGCATTTTTTTTTTTTTTAAACTACATAACCTAGAATGGATGTCTATTTTATTGCATCTCATAATATATTGTTGCATGGAATGTTTTGAGTCTTATAATGTGCAAATGCTGATGCATATCTGTACAAAGTTGTAATACCAATGTACACTTTTCCAGCAGAATCTAGTCTGCTCTACATCTGCACCAATACTTAATATTATTAGGCCGTTTAATCTGTGTCAGTTTGGTTGGAGTGAAATGGTATATCATTGTGGTAATTTACATTTCCGTATCACCAGCTGAGGCTGAGAAACTATTCCTATTTGTTGGTCTAGTTGGATTACTTATTTTAAAAGTTCACTTGTTCCCCCAGTTGTACAAATTTTAAATGAATCCAACTTTATTACCCAAGACGACTTTCCTTCAACTGCCGACATTAGCTGAGAAGTGATTACTGCTGGGCCTTACATTATCCAATGAGCAGAAATCATGTCAGGTTAAGTACAATTCACTAAGACATAGAAAGGCATGAATGACCCCTTATGAGACAATCTAAGCAAGGCAGTGTTAATAGAACTAAATTCTAAGATAATATACAGTACACCTTTGATAGTTAAAGGAGATATATCCCAATATCTTTAAGAATTATGTAATTACCGGATACCATTAAAGCATACTAACTTTCCTAATAAAATGTCTGAGCAATTGGAGAAAAATAAGCTGTATTGAGGGGCAGATGCTAGTAGTTCAGTTAGGTTCATTTATTGGCCCACATATACCAGTCTGTCAGAGCTTAAGATTAAAATTTATGCCTCAGCAGAATCTGAAACTATTACAGGTCTTATATGGCCCACATATACCAGTCTGTCAGAGCTTAAGATTAAAATTTATGCCTCAGCAGAATCTGAAACTATTACAGGTCTTATACCTTTGGAGTATGCAAACAGTTGAAACCACAAAATGTTAAATCTTTGAATGCCAAGTGTCTTCTGTACTTTCTTTTATTATCATCATAGACTTTGCATCAAGGTACATAGCAATGATAGCAGGTTTCTTTTTAAAGCTTAGTATTAAATATTAAATATCTTTTCCCATTTTAATTTTACATTACTCTGCCAAGAAAAAAATTAAAACTCAAGTTATTTGAAGCCTGAACATACTTCCATGATTAGCTGGGCTATGTAAAAGTTGGTGGCTTATTCTTGCTGCTGTATAATCAGATCCAGGCCCTAGAAAGATGGGACCAGGTTATAACTTTTTGAAAAGTGTGCTACAAAAATGGATGGCCTGTTATAAGCCAGGTTACAAAGTAGGGATAGGGGTAAGGGAGGGACATTTTCTTTCAGAAACAGAATTTCTGAAGAGTCCCAGTCCATCATTTTTTTCCCAAAATGGTTTGAAGAGGGAGTAAAATCTCAACATGAGCTTCAAAGTACTGTCTCTTTGAGGGGATGGTAGTTGCCTTGCTGAGGAAGGGGATGGCTAAGTTGGACCATCTCCTTCCTCCCCAGCTAGGGAAATGGAAATGGAAAGTTTATTGCCCAGTGAGTGTGAAAGAGGGCCGAAGGTTCGATGGTAAAGAATTCTCTAAGAGGTTTCTTCTAGAAACAGACAACTCAGACTCTTCCTCTCACTTCAGCAAAGAAGTTATTTTTAAAAGCACTTGGGAAGATCCTCTGCCACCCCTCTGGTGGGAAGGCTCAGAGAAGGGAGTCATCAGTACAGCCACCTTCTAGGCCATAACGGAATTCCTGAAGATTGGAGACCCCATAGAAGTGTACGAAGGCAGCTGCCACCACCAGGACATGGAAAATCTGATGAGACTGGAACTGCAGGAACAAAAAGAGAAGAACCTTTAGTAAAATGGCAAGCAGGGAGCAGAAAAAAGTAGGAGAAAGAATTTGCCTCTCTTAGTTTCTCTTAAAAAAATTTTTTTTTTACATTATAAAAGTGATATCTTTGTTATAGAAAATTTAAAAAATATCCTTCTTAAAGATACACCAAAATGTTAATATTGGTTATTTTTTTTCCATGTATAATATATATGTAACTCCCAAACACTATAAGATTCCTATATCTCTTACCACCTTTTTACTCAACCTTTAACTTTATTTTGCTCGCTCACTAAAACAGGCCCTACTGGAAGAATCATTTCTTACCCATATGTCAAACTTTCCAGGAAAGAAGCGCTCAGGAATTCGAGCAGCATAAAGGCCAGCTCCAGTGATGTACATCACAGCCATGAGGAAGAACCAGCCCATCTGGCCCACCGTGGTGGCCTTGACAAAGCCCTCAGCGATAGTAAAGTGCATGGTGGGCACAACACCACTCAAGCCAAGTCCCAGGAACACTCCTGATCAAAGCAAACATAAGACTGTCAAGCAAGGAAATAGCCGCTATGTGAAAGTCGCTGTTGTTTTACTCTAGATTCTAGAATGCTTATGATAATTAGCTATTTTTTGGTGAACAGTAAATATTTTCGAAATTTAGCCACAGATGGATAACACCAAATATTTCTTCCACATCCAAAATGGGAAAAGGCTGTGCAAGTGCGTGTATAGCTATTACCTTTTAAGAAACAACAACATCTTAAGTTCTTCATTATCTGTTAAAAAGCCCAAGCAACAACGATTTGTAAAACCCCTTCATAGCTGACTCAGGTTGACAGAACCCAGATTTCAAGGCTTCAGTTGGCTGAATAGATCACCTGGCTCCCAAGAGAAGAATAAGACAGGTTTCCCAATAAGACTACGAGAAGCTTAGCCAGGACTCTGACCTCCTGAGGAGATAGATATACCCCAGCTTAGAAGTTGTCCATTGCTGTGGGGACACACAAATAAGGCTATAGCAAGGAAAGAATGGGCACATGTTTCAACACCACCGTACTATACTTAACTGGAGGGCAGGGACTACCTTCTCCATCTTTGTAGATACCCTGTTTAAGCACCATGCCTGGAACACAGCTGGTGCTTGGTAAATATTTAATTCTTTTAACCGAAGGTGAAAACACAGCAGATATTAAAAAGTCTAAAGGGAACAAAGACTAGTGGTAATTGGTGGCTGCTACAAGTAATAAAAGCTTAAAATAAGGGTCCAAAGATGTTTGTGCTTGTAGCTATTACATTAGTTGTTACCAGTGTTTATGGTCAAGGTATTTTATTAATCAAATCAAGCCTTCCAAACAATTCGGGTTTTTAAATTTTAACGCTTTGTTTAAGTGCTTAGGATGCAGGTCACTAAAATGATGGTGCCAGCTACAGTTTTTTAAAAAAACTGTCTTAAACTGAGTATGATAAGATCAGTCATATTTATGATTGCAGCTAATTGACCAATTGGGTAATGATCTATTAACTTTGTACTAAAATAGTATGAAACTTAGGGGAGAACTGAGTTTTGAGAATCCACGCTATTTTGAAAGCTCTAAACACACATCAGGATTTTAACGGGATCCCAAACTACAAACCTTAGTGTCCAGGGTGGACCCTATCAGGACCAAGGTCCAAAGATACTTGTGAGGTTTGCACTATGTGGGTTCACCCACCTGCTCTTGTCTGCCGGTGCTTAGGAGTGGCAAACCGGTCCCACTGTGCCACGATGATGGCAGAAATCCCCAGGACACAGACGATGGAGAGGTAGATGAGCCGTGGCTGTGGGGAGCAGTAGAAGGAGTAGTAGAGCCAGGGGACAAAGCTCCCCATAATCAGTAGAGCAATCCCTGAATAGTCCAATCTACAGAAAGAGTAACACAGATGAAATAAATCAGTGGGAGAAACAAAGTTTAATTTCTATGGTTCATTTAACTGGTTCTTTCTGTTCTCTACCTGCTCCCAGGTTTGACCATTCCTTGTCACCCCTCACTTCCCATAAAATCTACCTTGTATCCTGGATTGAAATTCCAGGATCAAGGTCAAGCACTTCTATTTTACAATGGAAGTTTCCAAGAATCCCTGATCACAGAACTTTATTCCTTTCCCTTAATTGTGAACAGCTATATCCTCCTAGTTGATAACTCCTAGTTGATAGTTCTATCACAGCTCAGCTGGTTCCCAGCATCACACTCAAAAAGAGTTCTGAATTCCCCAATTCAGATAAGTTGAGTTTTTTTTAATTCAATTTTATTGAGATATATTCACATACCATGCAGTCATATAAAGTGTACATTCAGTTGTTCACAGTACCATTATATAGTTGTGTGTTCATCACCAAAATCAATTTTTGAACATTTTCATTACCACACACACAAAAATAATAAGAATAAAAATTAAAGTGAAAAAGAACAATTAAAGTAGAAAAGAATACTGAGTGCCCCCTTTTTTTTTTTGCCCCCATTCTTCTACTCATCCATCCATACACTGGACAAAGGGGAATGTGGTCCATATGGCTTTCCCAATTACATTGTCACCCCTCATAAGCTACATTTTTAAACAATCGTCTTCAAGATTCAGGGGTTCTGGGTTGTAGTTTGATAGTTTCAGGTATTTACTGCTAGCTATTCCAATTCATTAGAACCTAGAAAGGGTTGTCTATATTGTGTATAAGAGTGCCCACCAGAGTGACCTCTTGGCTCCTTTTGGAATCTCTCAGCTACTGAAGCTTATTTCATTTCCTTTCAAATCCCCCTTTCGGTCAAGAAGATGTTCTCTATCCCACGATGCCAGGTCTAGATTCCCCCCTCAGATAAGTTGAGTTTTAAAAACAAAACCTTCAGATTGGGAGTATTATTAAGGGGTACTTTAGCTTGTTCTGTTTTAGTTGACTATTTAAACGATGAGAATTTATTATTACTGGTGTTATTGGGGGAAAAAATAACCCACCATTATCAGGATGAAAACTACCATCACCACTGACAACAAAAAAGCAAACAAATAAACAGAACCCTAGGCTCAGAGTGGGGAAATAGGGAAAGCATTAGATGATGAACATCTGGGGCTTCCAGCAGTGCATGGGCAGTAAAGATAAGCTTTCCTTGACCGGTGGGTAGCAGCACAAGCAGAAGGAAGCACATGATACTTTACCACACCCTGCTTTGGCTGGGGCCAACAGGAAGGTAAGCTAGTACTGGGTACAAGGTCTTGGAAAGCAGACCTGGGGAGGAAACTCAGCAACTTGTACTCCAAGTTTCAGAAAGGATGAGTCATACAACTTTATACATGCAAATAGAAAAACTATTCCACAATTGGGTTCCATCTGTTGACAAGGCTGTAGTGAGCTTTCCCATGAAAGATTTGAAAGAAAAGCTTCATCACCCACAAAACAGAAAGCCTTTCCTCTGGCATATCAGTGAATCTTTAGGACTTATTGAAGTACCCAGCACCCAGTCAGCACAAGGATCACAAGGTATGACAACAGTGCACACATAGGTCTTTTCCTACAGATGTTCTTTTGACTTACTTGGAAAAAGTCCGAGAGACTTTCTCTGAATGACAATAGACGGTGTGAAAGAGCCAGGAGAAACTGAGGCAGAGCACCGCACCCAAAAAGAACATCCCAAAAACCACCTTCTCCTGTAGAGGGGCCATGAAGTACATATTTGGTCTGAGCATAGTCAAGATTCCCAAAAAAAGAAACAGCACAAAACCTACAAGAAGAAAAAAAAAAGTCGGTGAATAAAGAGAGAATTTGTGTGCTTTGTCAGCATCAGGGTAGTTAATGGTATTAAATCAGTGCACTACAGGGCTTCACTATAAGAATTACAGTCTTAATATTTCAGGAGATTGGCACCAGTCATATTTCTAAATCCAGAAAATTTTTTTGGATTTTTTGAAATGCTGGCATTTCTCTACAACAGGAAATTATGAAGTAGAATTAATTGCCTCCGCTAGAACAGTTCTGCAAAGGATCACAAGAGAACATCTAGTTCCAATTTCTTTTCCTATTTCTAGTCCATACTCCCCCAGTCTTAAAGATCAGTGATCAAAGGTCAACCAAGGGCACTGGTAATTTAAAGGCACAATTCCAGCTTTCAAGCCATCGGAGTATCTTTGTTGTTCTTCCTTCCCATGGACAAGGCTACATAGTCCCTTGGCATTTAAGGAGATAAGAAATTGGGAGTTTTTCCCCATCTCAATCACCTACCAAGCAGATGGGTCCAGATGTTGCCAGTTTCTGTATGGATGCGGAAGATACTCTTGAAGCAAGCCCGAAAGGAGGGCATGGGTGGTCTGTGGCCATGTAGCAGGTAGTCATTGTCCTTCAGCCAGTCGGGGAGCACATCATATGGGATGACCCTCCAACGTCCCTCCCAGACCTATAATATATACACTCTTTGTAGGTAGGGTCCTGGAGAATACTAGTTTCCCCAAAGACAAGGAAGGAAGGAAAGCCAGTCTAGGAGGATGTCAATCAGGCTTTGGATGGTCCAGGTAATAGTGGGGAACCAGCCAGGCACTGGAGATATCCAAGGCAAAGCATGAGTGAGGCTTATAGTGTATGGACCCATATTTGGATCACTTTTTTTTAAGTCTTTGTTGAGTCATGTTGGTTTATCTGAATATGCTTTAGATGAGTGTTTCCCAACCCTTACAGATATATATATATATGGCACAACTCCTTTTGAACTACCTGAAATTTCAAAATTGAGCAAATGGTGAATAAAAGCAAAGCAATGGAAATTATAGATATAGTTTTTAAAATCTACAGATGCCTCCTTTGTCTCTTTGCTCCAGGAGATTCTGTTTGCCCCTTGATCCATCCTTTCCCTCAATTACAGTTAGAGTCTAAGTGCTTTCTTGGCTGGGATTATGTTTTTTTTTGAACAGGGCTTCTGAACTGAGACTCGCTGGACAATGGACAGAATCCAGGGAACGAATGAAAACTTGGATGGAAAATAACATTATTTTCATTCACCTCTAATTAAAATTTAGTATTTCCCTCAATTAATAAATGTAGGCAACAAACCACAGTAGTAGTAGAATTTATGACTTTTCACTAATAGATATCACGGATATTTTTATACCACATCACAGTCTTGAAGGTATCTTTTGTAGAAAATAGTTTTTACTCATCACTACTTAGAAGTCTAATAGAATACACTAGAGCTTGTCATTAACATATATTTAATGAATTAATAAAGGAATCCATATTATTCTATCACATTTAAATATTTTGATGATTCCCAAAAGATCTGCGGCACACAAAAAAAGTCATAGACCCCTATTTTAAGAGCCTAATTTGAAAAATGCCTAACAGCAAGTAGTACAGATTTAGCCAGCTTTTCTCTTGATTTACTTCATCTTAAACAAAAAACAAACCCACCTACAGGAGTAAAAGCTTTTCAACACAATGCATACTTTGAACTGGGAAGCCTTGACTGCTGGGAACATCCCAGCAAACCAGCTACCCTTCCCATTCCAGGACACAAGCTTTTAGGCAGCACCTTATATACAAACTCCTCCATCTTCTCCATGGCATGGTGGGCTTGGAGGGGAAGTGTTAGTACCCGCACCTCCTCCTCCTCTTCCTGGGGTACTGGGCATGTTTGTTCTTCTTCAGCCTATAGGGGAAAAAACAAACAAACAAATAAACAAACAAGCAAACCTTAGGAATCAGAGGGATCCAGAAAACATAACTCAATGCTTTCTGCCTAACCTCTCTCTCCTACATAGGGCCATGCAGCCTTTTTTCCAAAAGCATGATACTTACTGGACTGACAACACTATGGAGGTTTATTAATATTTTGTAAATGCTAAAGACAAAGAACACAGGGGACAGACTGACCAAAACTGGCATCTGAGGGGCAAAGGATGAGCACACCAGTCCTAAGTGTTCTTTAACTGAATGATTTCCCACTTCAGGTCACTAAATTCTCAAAGCAATGAAAAGGATACAGTCTCAGAGATTCTCTTATCAATTTAATTCTGCTCACAGTTCTCTAGAAGTTGACTCAGGGGAAGCTACAGTGACTGAAACTTTGTATCTACAGCCATTCCCAAGGGCTTCAGGGCCCTAGAACTGGTTCCATGGAAAGAAGCAGCACTGACTCCTGGGCCCAAAGGAGCCTTGACACAAAGACTGCACACTGGAGAGCACTTGCCTATTGAGGAGAGATACTTTTTTCTTTGTCCCAAGGCTCCAAACCAAGGAGACAGACAGCGGTTTAACTCCTTCTCTGGGCTATTTTCTCTCTCTTGTGTCTTAATGGTCTATGGTAAACATGATGGTATGATTTTGTGATACAGATTCCTACTTGCCTCCCCTGTTATCTTTTCTCTTTCTATTCCTCAGTAACAAAGCCCTTGCATTTATTCAGGGTGGCAATGTATGCAATGAAAAGACTGTATTTCCTCAACCCTATTTCAGCTAACAAGTTTTGGCCTATGTGATGTAAGTGGAAGTGCTGAAAGGTACTTTCAGAAAGTTTTTTTGAAGTTAAAGAACGAACTCTTTTTCTCCTTTCCTCTTCCTCCTTCGTGGCAGCTAGAATGTGGGCGTAATGGGCAGCAGATTAAGATGGGAGAGCAAAACAGAATCAGCCTTGGATTGATTATTTCCCGATTGATTTCTTTAATGTGAGAGAGACTTCTATATTAACCTATAGGATTTCAAGGCCTTGTGCTAAGTAAGCACTGCAGTTACAAAGATGAGTGAACTTGTAAAAGCTTACTGTGGGAAAAACAAATAGATACTTATAATACAGTCTGATAAGTACTTGAATAGAGTTATTCCCAGGGTGCTATAGTTCCTCCTTTTGGAAAAAAGGTAAGAGCTTCATTAACAAAAAAAAAAAAAAGGAGACTGACAGAGGCCTAAGGGAATGACTTCCAGGAAGACAACTTACTTTGGTTGGGTTGGCGATTACCCGTTTGCCCTTCTCTTCTAGCAGGGGTCCCAGTTCAGCCAGTTCCACTGTGTCAGTTTCCCTGTTACTGGCGGGAGCCCCATTGCCCTGTGCCACCACAGATGCTTTGTGGGAAGACATCTGGCTGGTACCTCAATACCCTGAAGCTTCAGCTTGGGGAAAGGTTGGGGTCTCTCAGCCCCAGGGGGCAGAGATCTCCCTGTGATGGTAGACACTAAAAGCAAACACAGATATGAAGGGTGTTGACAATTTATTCCTCTTACAGTTTCATTCCTACAGTTCAATATTGAATATAATAAGATACAGCTAAACAGTCCACACTCTGTCCCCAACTCTAAAGACCAATTAATTGCTTAAGTGAAACCTATTCCTGTCCTCCCTCTTCAATATCATCCTTTACCCAGAGAAACTCACTAATCTGACAAATAAAGCTGAAAATATAATATCTGCTTGTTTGCTTCCAAAGGATCAGTGGTTATTTGCCAAACTGTCACCACAGAAAAACAGCAACCAATCTTCCACTCCCTCCCACAGGCTTGGATCCCAGTTAGTGAAAAGAGTCTTCCTACCATTCCCAAAACTCATTCTGCTCAAGAAAACCTGGCTCTGAGACTGAGGAACAAAAATATGAAGCCAGCACCTGACTGCAATTCCTACAAGACTACCCAGGATTAGAAATGAATTAAATGCCACTGAACTCAGTTGAGCTTTTTCTACAAATGCTCTGCTAAATGCATGCAAAAGGAACTTGGTTGTGGGCTGGATGCCCAGTGGTTAATTTCTCTGCAAGCTCTACTAATTCGCTATTACAGGATTATAGCCTGGGTTCAGTACTTGATTAACGAGTTTTCATCACAGTCTCTCCTTAAAGCAAGCAATAACTTACCTGGAAGCAGGAAACTGAAGACAGGAGTTGCCCTTTGCTAGACACACACACACACACCCAACCTGTTCTGCAAGTGCTTGATCCAACCACCATAGACCATAATCTGAGTCCCACATGAGAAAACCAGAGGAACCCAGAAATCAGTTTTCTAGGAAAAGTCTCAGAAACACTTCACGTTTTCCTGGGTTGGACCTTAGGTAGTCATCTTTGATCAGGCCTCAGGGAAAGGCAAAATAATAATGAAAAGAATCCAAAAATGTCCACTATATTGCAAATGACTAGTTCTTTGTATCCAAGAGCAATCACAAGTCCTTCTCAGGGATCATAATTGGATACATATAGTCAGGGAGGGGTAATTCTAAAATTTCACAATGGTTATGCTGTGCTCAACAAACAAGCACAGCTGAAAGCAATAGCAAATCTAGTCGAAGAAAGTCAAAAACAATAACTCATTGTACAGCAGACCTTTATGTGGTATCAACACATAGACTGTTCCTCTTCCTTTAAATGTGCAAGACACTGACAAGACAGATGCCAGCACACACTTATAGACAACAACTGAGACCAAGGAGAACAGGAAACTGGAAGCCCCTGAGAACCTCAGGAGATAGGCAACTCATGTCAGGAGAAACATTAGGAAATCTTTCTCAATAGGCTGCCCATGAAAGAAATTTTCTCAAAGTGAAATACTAACGAATAAACAGCTTTACTAAGAAATAATTTATACCATCAGCAAAAAATATAAATGGCTTTGGTCATCTTGGAGAAGTTGGAAAAGGGGAACATAACTATGCTCATAACACCGGCCACCAGTAATTTAGAGAAGGGTCACAAGGACTGAAAAAAAAAACCTGTCCTCAGGTTTGAGGATGCAATATGACATGGGTCATAAATTGATACATATCCCTAATTTTGGTCAGACCCCATATTTCAAAATGGATGGATGAATGAATGAATGAATGAATACACATATTGGGCAGTATTCCACCTGGCAACATTCTTGCCACTAGCTAAGGGTTTGTGCATTTTTTCTTGTGCCTGTGGGACTCTTTTCTATTCTCTTTCCCAGAATAAGTCAACACATTCATTGACTATTTAGCATATGTATTTAGTACTAGCACTCTAGGTCATTCTAAGGTACCATTCAAAATATAAATTGAGTAAGTTATGCCACGGTCCTTTTAATAGTTTCTTAGGGCTGCCAAAACAAACTACCACAAACCAGGTGGTTTAAAACAACAGAAATTTAGTCGCTCACAGTTCTGGAGGATAGAAGTCCGAAATCAAGGTGTTGGCAGGGCCATGCTCCCTCTGAGGCCTCTAGAAGAAGATACTTCTTTTTCTCTTCCAGCTTCTGGCAGCCCCAGATGTTCCTTGGCTTTTGGCAGCGTAACTCCAATCTCTGCCTCCATCTTCACATGGCCGTCTTCCCTGTGTGCATGTGTGTATCCAAATTTCCCTCTTCTTCTAAGGACACCAGTCATTGGATTTAGAGCCCACCCTAATCCTGTATGACCCTGTCTTAATTACATCTGCAAAGACCTTATTTCCAAATAAGGTCGCATTCATAGGTTCTGGCAGACATGAAATTTTGGAGGGTACTGTTTAAGCCAGTACAGTCCTCTAAGAACCTACAATCAAATAGCATAAAGTAGTTTGTGATACATACAAAGTGAGTGATTCAATGTCATTGCTACAGGAGGGCCATGGAGGAAGAGAACACTTCAACTAGAATGGTCACACACTAAGCTCAATTATTTTGAGTGCTGTTAACTATTTTACCAGAGGCAATGAGAATAATATAGACAAACATTAAGTTGGGCAATTAAAAGCCCAGATTAGATGCAGGATACAGTTTGACATTCTTAATAATTTCCTCATTTGATCTGAAAAGTCTTTTCTAATGCCCTCAAGTCTAGATTCTCTTAGGGTGACCTCAGTCCCTTAGCAATCATCAAAGACGTTTCCCTTTCCAGTACAAATCACTTTCTGTTAACTTGTCTGATTCCCTGCAGCTTCGCTATCCCTAGCTCCTACACACCCCCACCAACCCCTGCAAACACACTATTTTTTAGCCCCAGAGTCACCAAATCCAACAGACATCCCAGTTAACTAACAAACCAACCATCAGCCTCAACTCATCATACAAGAGATGTCATCGTGCATTAAAGTACATACAATGGAGGTCAATGGAGATCATGTCATCTTAGTGGGCAAAGTCCACTGTCCACTTTGGTCTTCTAAACTGTAGCAACACAGAGACAGGAAAGGGAGAGATAGGGATCGGAGGTCTGGCAAGAAAGAAGAACAAATAATCCTAGTGCCTGAATATATCATTTCTGATAGAGTAGACCATTCATAAACAACTGGGAATTACAACCAAGTGTTTTAGTCTCTATTATATAAAATCAGTACAAACCCCTAATATGTTAGACTGATTCTGGGATTATTCAGGAGAGCCAAAATCTACTTCTTCAACTTTCTGCCAGCTTTTTATGTCTTATGTATTTCTGAGGAAACACATTTCCCCTGAAACTCACCACACCCAACACAGTACATTATAATTGAGCCAAACTCCACTGAATACATTTTTGATGGGATTTCTTCAACTCGAGCTAATAAATCTTTACCACTAAGCTTTCCAACTGGATAAACCTAGGATATTAGGGAGTAAAGCTGTAGAGGCAGGAAGGTGTTTGTCCCCCTACAAATAAGATAATCCTGTAACAAACTTGGGAAAAGATTGATTCTTAATCACCAGTCTGTTAGCTAGAGAGTTTATTTCCTTTCCAATTTTTTGAGACATATATTCTGTGAGCCAGTGCCCAAGTTTTCTAGGCTATAGCACATCACTTCCTGGAGTCAAAGGCACAACGCTCCTTCTGGGAGTTTTTCATCTGGGGTCTTTGGACCCATAGAGTCCATAGGTAGGCTCTATCTGTGCCTATCTTCATTCTCACTGTTGTAAAGCACCTAGCCCAGCAGTAAAGACAAAAACACAGCCATCTTCTCCTCTACTGACTCCCTTTATTAGGGATGGTGGCTTCATGTCACTGTTGGGGAAAAATGAGTCAAGGCAAAGCAGCCCATGTTTGAACATTATCAAAATGCCATAATGGGGCCTTAGCTCTCCTATCTCATACTAAGTATCAGTGAATAGAGTCTGAAGTGGAAAATCACAATACAACTTCCTTTGTTGTTCTCCCCAAATTAAAGCTATCCAAACAGAAGAAAGAGGTCTTTTTGATCCCATCCCTAACAGACACAGGAGAGCTTTCTGAATGTCTGGCAAAAAACAAAAATGTAAACAATACGTAGGCATATGTGAGTCTCATGCCAGTGTCTTTTTTTTTAACACCTGGCTTCCAAGTACATTACCAAATCTAACACACCCCAGTTAATTCATAGACCAACCACAGTCTCAATACAGTTGGTCAATACAGTTGCACTCAATTTATGCTGTATACCTTAGAAACAAAAGTAAACTAGATGCATCTTTAAAAATCAATCACTCAGAACTGGTTTGCCTAGAGGGCACTTTTCAGGATCTTTTCAATCCACGATAGCTACAAACTTTATAAACATTAATCACAACCCCAACATTTCTGAGCAAGAAATGGGAATCAACTTTGAGCATGGAGAGAGGAACAAAGTAAAGTTGGTGACATTAGGAACAAGGGACAGTAAGGACAAAATGTAATGACTTTGATGAGTACCAGCGCCAGAAGAAAAAACACAATAATTAAACAAAACTTTTGGATTTAAAGATGGTTTAAGTTTCTTAAAGCAGCTGGGCCAGTTTCTGTCACACCATTTGACTTCTCTGAGTAGACCAAATTGTTCACCTCATCAGCAGATCACAAATAAATGGAACGGGATAATGTATCAAGAGTGTTAAAGAGTTTCAGTTTGGTTTCATATTATAGGAGTCAAAGGAAATTTCCCATGGAAACAGAGAACAAACTTTCTAGGCTAGAAAAGAGGTCCAAATTCTATCCTTTATTTATTTGACAATATCTATTAAGTATTGACTATGTTCATGTCATTGTGGCTGTAGAGACAGGACAAAGAGAAGAGTTAAAGGTTTGACATAGTTGGTGGCCTGTATTTTAAGAGGGGGAAATAACTTTTGTTTTCTAATAACATCACTACAAGGCTAAATGCCATTAATTGCTGTAGGAAGTCTGAAGAACAGCTCACTTTTAGTTGAAGTGATCAGGAAAAGTTTTGTGGAAGATTTAAGCAAAGACCTTGCTAGATAAAAATGGGAGAAGGACATTGCAGAAGGGTACAGTGTCATAAACAAAGACATGAAAGAACATAGCTCCTAGGGTGGTGAATAATACACTGTTATGTAAAGGAGTCCTGCATAGGTAGAATGAGGCCAGACTGAAGAAACTGATGACAGTGTAAAAGCCTAAGGAAGTATACTTTATCCATAAGCAAAGGGAAGCCAGGTAGATTAATGTTGCTTCCTGTTACTTATCTGAGATTCTCTCATACTTGCAGGTAAAGTGTTCACTTAATTTTTTTTTTTTAACATCTGGGAATAATGTAGTTTGTTGGCCACCGAGAATAGAAAGAATGGAATGCTTTCAGATTCTACTCTGCAATTAGGTATATTTGTGGAGGTCTACCCTAAAATGGACCTTGGCAGGTAACACCAGTTTTTTTTTTAAAGATTGATTCCCTCAATATCTGCCACAAGATGGGCACACAGAAGTTACTTCTGGAATAAAGAAATCTAGTGGCTGCAAGTAGGGATGGGGGTGGGGGTGGTAGAGGGGACACAACTGCTATCCTAACTTCCCAATCTGTTTAGCCCCACCCATTCTAAATTCCTGCACTGTACTGATAATAAAAACCTCAGGAACAGCAGTAGCTCCATCACAAGCTACCCAGCCACTACCAAGAGAGAACTAGTGAAGAGATCCTACTATTACTTCAGCCATCATGGTTTTCAGTTTTAAGAAGGCAGGCTGTACAGTCACTGCTGTATTTTCTGGCCTGTCTTCTAAGTGCATGGGCAAATACTACCGTTAGTCTAGTAAAGTACATGGCCTCCTATTGCTCCTCCGACATCTGAAATGGTGTAAACTGAAATCTGTCCTGTCAGTTTCCCAATCTATGAAGCACCAGAAACTGAAGAAAAACGTATCTTTTATTTTCTTAAAAAAGAAATCGAAGGCTTGAAGACCAAAACCTCAAACATAAGGTAGCATACATCAATCTGAGATTTCTAAGGGGATGAAACTTCGTTTTTCCCAAATTAGTTTATATTTTGCTCACATTTCAGCTTATAGTATACTCTTAACTGGGTAAACTGTCCACCAACCCCTCTTTTCCCATCACAGTGGGAGTACTCTCAGGACTGACCTGCCCGAAACTGTTGTTGGTCGAGGAACCTTAGTGCTTCCCAGACCGCCAAAGGCCGGTGTTCCGGGCTGGGAGCGGCAGTTCTGCGACCCAGGCCCACTCCCCCGACTCCCCACTTGCCCCGCGCGGCGGCCTTGGGAAGAGCCTGAACCCCGGGGTCTCAAACCCCCAGCGAGGCCGGGACGACACAGTACTCACCAGGACTGTTGGGAGTCGGGGGTAAAGCAGGGGGACGAGCTGTCCACTCGCGCTTACAATGCTTTTTAGGCCGCTTCGGAGGCTGCGCGCAGCGGGAGGGGCCGGAAGTGTTTACAACTGGACCGCAGAGAAGCCGGAGCCCCCGGCGGCTTCAGGGCCAGGGGTCGGCGGGCGCCGCGGGACCCTCGGGAGGTCTAGGCCGGGCTGTCCCCACCCCGTTCTCTCCTCAGGCCTGGACAGCGGCTTTCAGCAGTCTCGGCGCTCAGGCCCATTCCCCGCTCATCCGCTCGCCGCGTCAGCCCGGGAGAAACTCACCGCAGGGCGGCGGGCGGGCTCTGCTGGGGGCCGGGGTCCCCCGCGCTACATCCCGCGGCGCTGGAGGCGGCCTGCGGCCGAGCGGCCCCGGATCTTCAACGCCCGCCCCGCGCCGGAAGGGACGCGCGACAGACTCGGCGTCACCTCCGCAGCCGCGTCACCTCCTCTCGGGCTCTACCTCGCCACCTTCAATTCCTGGCATTCCTGCCTGAGTCCCAATCACAGTGCCGCTCCTCTTCGCCACGCCCCGCGCCCGGGGTGCCGCCTCCTCCCGCCACGCCCCGCCTCCCCAGTCCGCGCCCGGCCCCCTCTGTGGCTGCGGCCGCCGCGCTGGGCGGGTCCTGCTACCCCATCACAGGCCCCACCTCCGTGCTCTGCTCCAATCGTGAAGTTAGACTCCTAAAGCTTTGGTTTCATACGGTCCAGTTCACCTGGACTCCCCTCCCTCACGAGGACACAGGCCCCCAAGTCACAAACTGGAGCGCGTGATGAAGGAATTTCAGGGAATTAGACCGAACCCTGCGAAGGAATGCTGAATTTCCTACCATACACCTTGCCATCTAAACTAGAAAATTCCTCGTGTCTAATTTATTATCAATGCCAGTCGTTTTACCTCCAAAACGTTTCTCACTCAGTTAGTCCTTTCTTCTTCAACCTCATGGCCCTTTCCCTCCGTCCCTCCCTCTCTCCAATATCTATCACGACTCGACTATGTCCCAAGTACCGGGCTAGGTTTTAGTTTGGGTTCTGGTTTTGTATATCTGGGAAACAATATAGACCAGTGCAGCCCTCATTTGAACCAGAACATAGAAAATGATTTGAGGAACAATGTAGTCCATTCTTCTAAGGATGG
This sequence comes from Choloepus didactylus, assembly GCF_015220235.1. NCBI lineage: Eukaryota > Metazoa > Chordata > Mammalia > Pilosa > Megalonychidae > Choloepus > Choloepus didactylus. The sequence continues at coordinate 57,699,283 of NC_051308.1, read as the reverse complement.
AAGATAACTAGTGCCATTCTAGGTACAGAAGAAGTTAATTCATTACTTACAAAGGATCCCTTAGGGCACAGGGCCTAATTCTCTTTGGTGATTAAAGGCATGGGTTCTGGTGTCACAGAGACCTAGGCTTGTGTCCCTGACCAGCCTCTGATCTTGAGAACATTACTAAACACCAAATGATAATTACCTGGTCTGACAAGTGGGAATAAAGTTTTATTTCATAGGATCTTTGTCAGGATTAAATGACATAATTCATGGAGGCTCTTAGTATGCCTGGCACATAATAAATGCTTCATAAATATTAGCTATTATTGTGTTGACCCACTGTATAAAACTCTCAAAACCTTCCCATTGTCCACAGGATTGAGTTCAAGCTTATTCCGGCATGGCCTTACAAGGACCTTTACAAACTGGCTCCAACCTACTCAGGCTCATCTTTCTCCACTTTCCCTCTTGCATCTTGGCCAGAATGAACTTCTATTTCTCCAAACACGAACCTATCTTTCATTCCTCCAGGCTTCTGCACATAGTGATCCTTCTGTTGGACTGCACTTTCACCCGTTCTCTGCCCTAAGATCCAAGCAACTCACAATGTCCAGTACTAGGTTTGATTTTTGACTTTAACAATACTAGGTTCACATTCAGACTCTGCCAGCCACTGACCAGCTGTATGCCCTTTGGCAAATCCTTAATCCTTGGTTCAAACTGTAGATAGGGTACATAGTACAGTATGTAATACCTGACTGTTAAAAAATGTTAATTACCTTTCTCCTCTTCCTCCATCTCTGAATCTTTCCCAACCCCTTTCAAAATCCTCATCTGCACCTTGTATTTATCTCTATTACAGATAGTATTCATCAGACTGCTGTAATTATTTGTTATGTGCCTATCTTACTCAGAGTTCTTTGGGAGTCTTAGGCCCCCAAAGTCATGACTGTATCTTCAGGGCCTATCACAGGACTTGGCACATAAATATTTGTATGAACACTGTGGGTGAGACAGAAAACCATGTAAGGTAAGGAATGGTGAGCTTCTATATGAGAAATTTTTTTTCCTGGGCTGTCCCTCTATATGCATCCCATAATCCTAAGGAGGTAAGGTAACCAGGACTATGTCTTACAGAGTATGGTGTGATAAATATAGAAACTAATCAAGAAATGTTTGATGGAATATCATCAACAGTATTTACTGAAGACCTGTGGTTGGATTTCCCTGGGCTCTTGTGGAGGGGCTAATCCTGAGTCCACATGCCATTCTTTCAGGGAACCCAGTAAAAAGTAACACACAGTTACATGCAGAAAAACAATGTCCACCTTTCTCTGGAGCCCAATGCACTGTTTTGTCCCAATGAGTCTAACATGGAAGAATCTGAAGGGGCTGCTCTAGTCCTAACCTGGGATAAGGGAGTGGATTGAGTCATGCCGTTGTAGCAGAGGACACTCAGGACAGATGGGCCTGGGAGAGGCCAACTTTGCTCAGGCACCAACAAGCCTGGCTGGGACTGGTGAGGTCAGGTTACTTTTTAAAGGAGAAGGCTTCTCTTCCAAACAGAAAGGTAATACTTTCATTTATTTGTCAGGCACCTTGAAGGATAAATATGGTGATGAGAGAGTGAAGAGAAGAAAGAATGGGAAGAGTGGCCAAACCAGAGGACCACTGTGAGGGGTACCAAGGCTCAGAAAGGGTCCCCTTTAATATGTGTATTCCCCTCCTCCCACCTCAAAAGTCTCCATGGAAACCTGAGCTCTGGCTCTGGTGAGACAGCTGCTGAGATGATCACTGAGTTTGGTGACAGGTCACATTTCAGCACATAGTACAACTGCTCAAAGGCTCTTTGGAAGACCTGAGAGAAATTCTGTGCTGGAAAACCCTTCTTCCCAAAGTTCTTAAGCATGAAAAGCCTTGGAAACATGGAAGCCAGATACAACAACCCCTTACATATCACAGGGGCCTCAGCCCCATTTATTTGCATAGCCAGTGGTTCCTGCCACAAACAACAGTCTTAGACTGTGGGTAGCCACTTTCTTCCCTTCTGGGCAGGGGCAGAGAGACAGACACAAATACTTATCTCAGACTCCTTTCTCTGAGGGCTGGAGGTCTGAAGACACCATTACCTCCTTTCCTGTAATCTCACTACCTCTGTAGTCTGTTCAACTTGCACTCACACATAAAGGATCTGCCCATGGGTTAAGCACCAAATATTAAGTAAAATCCATTGCACAGGCTGTTCCTTTCATCACAGACACAGAGGTGAGGATGGGATGCTGTCAAGGAACTAGCTAGTCTTGGAACAGATATACATGCTCCCTTCTTCCTGAGCCCAGGGAAGAGATTGCTTCGTGGCCTGGACCTTTTATCATGGGTTAATTTGGGGGCCTTCTAGGAAATTACTCAGCCTTGGCTCTCTTCCATGGGCTACAAGGATGTGTTCCTGCAGGTACCATACAGATTTTGGCTTCAGAGTAAGACACAAAAAGCTGATGCTATCAGGAGACAAAGCGAGGGCTCATAGTGTTTAGTAATGACTGGGGACAACTGCAGGGAACAGCACCAGGAAAGCTTAGGTATGCTCAGTAGGTAAACCGCATCTTTTGTGAGTAGCCCAGTTTGTCCAAGTTGGGATGGCAGGCCAGCTGTACCATTGGGGGTGGCCCACAGAGCAGCAGCAGCACATCATCCCCTGGGGCAGGCAGGTGCTCCTGGATCATATTGGCAGTCACAAAGCCCTTGCTGTAGGCCCAATCTGAAGTATAAGGGGGAGGAGAGAATTGATGTCCCAGACCCATGCTGGTAAGGGAGGATAGGATGATGGACCATTGAGAAAAGCCCAGAAAGGATCCTGAGGAGGTATGAAGTTGTACGAGTAGCTGGATGGATACACACAGCCTGCCTCAGGCCTTGGCTCAGTAGCATGGCCATCCCTGCTACCTACCCAGTAAAGAGGAACTGGGAGGAAAGGGCCCAGGAGACCATGGTGTCTGCACACTTGGACTGGGTAGTTTGGCTGTGTCACCAAGGGCTGGTTTTATCGAAAACAGAACTCACAGAGGGGAAAGGCCTTGATTTTGATGATAAGGGGAAACTAGGATGTCCAGAAATGGGGAGGGTACCTTGTGGGGGCTGATCCACAGTGAACCAGAGCTTAAAGCGATTAGGATGCTGAGCCTGCAGTTCTTCCAAGTCCTCTCGTAAGATTATGTCCTTTTCAGTCTGAAATGAAAAGGTGATGCAAAATCTTTAGGAACCTTCTCATGCCTGCATAAAACAAATTCTCTTCTATAACAACTTCCCTACCAGGAAAGAAAAGGAATGCTAAAGTTCTAGGGAAGAAACAAGACCTTATAGAGCTGTTAGGGGGTTAGGATGAGGGGAAGGGGTGGGGGTGGGGGGGGCTTTACCTACATAATATGAAAGAATAAAGATGGAATATTTAACCAAGGAGACCCAAGTTTCTATGCTCAGAACTAAATCCCTTAAATGTCCTTTCCTTCTTTTCTTGGAGGCTAGAAGTCTGAAGCTGCTATGTATCCCAGAAAACACCATATTCTTTTAATCCATTCCTGTGTGTGCAGACCTATTGTGGGTGGGGCCTTTTGGTTAGGTTATTTCAATTGAGATGTGACACACCCCTTTCAAGGTGGGTCTTAATCCTTTTACTGGAGTCCTTTATGAGGCTAAAAGACAGAAAAAGCCCAGAGAGCTCAGAGAGAAAAGCCCTGGAGAAGCAAGCAAGGACCCACAGAAGCTCAGAGAGGAGGCCTCTGAAACCAGAAGCTAAAGCAATAAAACCTGGAGCAAAGGACTAGCAGACACTGGCCACGTGCTGTGGTATCTGAGAGAGGAACCCCAGATGCCAGCAGCCTATCTTCAGAGAAGGTATCATCCTGTTGATGCCTTAATTGGGACATGTTCATGGCCTTAGAACTGTAAATTTGTAAGCTAATAAATCCCCATTGTAAAAGCCAACTCATTTCTGGTATATTGCATTCTGGCAACTTTAGCAAACCTAAACAGAGGCCATGGAAGGAATATGGTGCAATGCTCTGTCCTCTTTCGTCCTTATAGTAGAGCATCCTCTACCTTGCAGAGGGGACCTTAGAAAGAGGCTAGAACAGGCAATGGACCAGTTCTACCCACCTGTACCACATCTCTCAGCCCTACTCACATAGCAACTTTGAAGCTCCAGGACTGAGAAAAGCAAACCAACCTGGTTGGCAAAAAGCAGAAAGCACTGGGTTGGATCTTCAGGGTCTTTCAGGATCGCACGAATCAGTTGAAGCATTGGGGTGATCCCTGCATGACAATACCCCTCTGTGAGATGTGCTGGCCACAACTTCTCCTCTGCCCTAGCTCCTTAGTAACCAAACTATCATCTTAATACTACTCATTCGCCACTCTGCTCCATTTTTCTTTAGTGTCCTAATTCTCTAACCTCCTCTGGGTTACTCTCTAGCACCTACATTTCTGGACAGAAATAACATTTACCCCAAACTCACTGAAATTCATATCTATTAGGTGAACTGAGGGCACTCTCAATATTCATATAAGTTCATACTATGGAACCAATCTAAGATTCTTCCCCTGAAAGTCCCTTGGAGGCTAGGACTCAAATGTCACAGATGACTACATGTACCTTCTGATTCGATGACGAAGGTTCTGGAACACTGGACTTGCAGTAAAGTGCATGTGCTTTGGAATCAGGCAGATGTGAATACTAATCGTGCCCCTGCCCATTACCAATCATATAACCACGTAGAAATCTCTTAACCTCCATTTTCTCATCTGTAAAATGGGGAGGCTAATACCTACTTCATAGCTGCATATGTAATATGGTTAGCACAATGTCAAATACATAGTAATGCCCAAATAAATGTTAATTTTCTTTCTTCCAGAATAGTCATTCCTAGCTGCTTCTCTCTACTTACCTAAAAATGATCAGATTAATTTGAGATCCTGGTAGAATTCATCTGATTTATTGTTCTCATTGTCTCAGTTAAAACTTTTTTGTTTGGTGTTGGGTTTCTACCTGATTATGATTTTGTTTTTTGGATAACAGGCATGGCTGGAATTCCCTGACTAACAGCTTGGCTATGAATACCCAACCTTCTGAGGATCACTTGGAAGTGTTCATGGCAAGAATCAACAGTGGTGGGAGAGAATGGCCCCTCAAATGACATACACCTGTCCCGCCGGCAATCATTCCCAATTTCTTTGCCATTCGGGGTTCTGGAGGAGATTTCTTACTCGGCTGAATGTTAAAATTCCCTGAGAAGTCAAACGTAGAGAGGGAGAAAGAACAAAGTCAATATAGAGAACTAAGAAAACAAATGCAGAATTGAAAACATGTCCAAGGCCAGTTTAGCAGCTGCTATGAAATCTGATCCTGGAACTGGTGTGAAGGTTTCATTTGAGTGAGTCCTGACAATAATATACTTGAGGGACAATGGGGGAGGGCTATCTGTTCCATATTAACAACTACCAGTCAGCCTAGGGCCACCTGATGTGTCATTGCCTGCCTCTGGCAGAGGTCACTCCTGGTGAGGGTGTCAGGCAGGGGGCCAGGTATGACTCCACTTTCCCAAGAGGTACAGAGCAGCTCCAAAGGCTTGCTAATGCACCCAGCTATTCCCATGGGAAGGGCTGAAAGTTATCTCTGGCTTTCTCCACAGCTAAGACTGAGGGACAAATCTTTGATGAAGGGGAAGAGAGGCTTATGTTTGGTTTAGTAATCGCCACAGCTTTCACAGCTGGTGAATTCAAGTGCATAGGGAACTGCTCCCTGTGGCAAATGGGGCTAATATGCCTTTCTATAGTATTAGTGCTGTGCTCAGAAGGAAAGGCAGTTCTGGCCCTTATACACAAAACACAGTTTCACTGTGTCAATAGGACCCTTAAGAATGGAAAAATGGGAGACAGGCTCAAGGTTATTACCTTTCCCAGTATAAGTGAGCAACCCACTTGGCCCCCGAAACTCTACCATGTCCCCAATCTTCAGGCTATTCAGGTACTGAGACATCTTCCCTCCCTCAGGAAATTTGGGATGCACTCCCTTCAGGTACACCTGATAAGACAGAATGGAAAACACCTTATTCGGAATGTTATATTTTTCTGAACCCCCAGTTGGCCGAACCTCCCTGAGGTTAGGACAGGGATCACACACATGGCATTTTTTCCCAGTCCACATATTTTCCTCATATCCACAAAGGACAGGACATCTCTTGCTATCAGACAAAGTTTGGAAGTTTCTACAAATCCCAGAAAGAGTGGGGTAAGGAGCTCCTGGAGTTCCTTCCCACCCCCTTACCTTGATGACAAGGTCCACGTAGCCTTGGTCCTCATCACTGGTAACAGGAGTATATGGCCTGATGACTAGGCAGCCATCAATTCGGGCAGAGAGGTAGACATGTTTGCCTAGAGACCATGCAGGAAGCTACGTAAAGACTGTTTGTAGATGAGCTGCATCCCTTTTATCTTTCAAAATACTCATGGAGATGGTGGCCCCAATGAGCTACCAGGAAGGGAGGATTCACCCCTTTGAGTCCTCAGTTGGATCCCTCATAAACCCCTCCTTGGAAAAGCTATTCTTTTAGCAGCAGCAGAGGAATTAAGGATCCAGGCAATGGGAAATAATTAGCACTTGCTCAGGGCAGAGATATGAGAAAGACTGTTGATGCCTGGGGCACAGAAGACACACTGTACACGAGTCCAGTAGCAGCACCCCACAGTCTGGAGGACGGAGAGCCAGGTGGAAGAAGGGGACTGGGTTGTGGAGTAAACAGATAGAAGCAGTAAAAGCTGTGTGTTTCAGCAGAAACCCCAGAAAGGCAATCACCCCCTTAGTATACCAGGGAAAGGAGCCCACTCCACACTCTCTTACCCACAGGCAGCCCCAGAATGTGGTGGGCAGTGGGGAGGGCAAAGCGGAACTTCTTGGTGTTGTGGCTCACAGTCTGGAGAACAGATGACAAGAGTGTTTCACCAAGCAGGTCTGGCACTGCCAAGTCCCAACCACCACGGTGCTGTTCCATTCATACTAGGAGGCAAACTGCTCCACTTCTCTACCTCCCCTACTCCACAACTTACCGTCTTGTCTAGTAGTCGCAGGAGGTACTTCTCATTGGGATCTAGGAGAGTGATCCTAGGCCGGCGGGACCTCCGAATTAGGTAGGAGCCCAGAGCTATGCCAAGCAGAGTCAGCAGCCCCACCCCCAGGGAGGCCAGCAGTACTGGGCTCTGTAGGTAGAGGAGGCAGCGTGATGGCCACGCTGAGGAAAAGCCCAGGGCGTGGGTGGTGACCGTCCCGTGAGACCAGCCGCCCCAGAGATGGTGATCCCGAGCTCCAGGGAGGGTCAATGCCAGGGCCAAAGGGGTCACCTGGGCGGGGTCCCGACTATGGAGGTGCGGTACCGGGACCCCGGAATCCAGGGTGGGTCCAGAGACTTAAGGGGCGGGGTCGGCGGTAAGAGTCCCTGACGCGGGCTTGTGCCGGGTTGGAGCGGGGGTCCCCCGACGCAGGTTAGGGAGTGAGGGTCTCACCGGCTGGATCCCCATGACGGAACGACTGCGACCTCCAGAGCCCGGCCCGCGGACAGCTCCCACAATGCGCCGCGGGACGGGCGGGAGGCGGGGCCTGTGGAGGGAGCCGCTCCGAGCCCCGCCCGTCCCTCTGCGCCTCCGTGGCCCCCCGGGGCTTAGGAGCCCCTGTGCTTACTTGAGACCCTTTGAGGCCACAACTCCAGTCCCTTATCCCCAGCTTTCTGCCCCTACCACTTCCCTCTCCTCCATTCAGTCTTTCTGCCCCTACCACTTCCCTCTCCTCCATTCAGTCCCACTTAGCCTTGAACAAGATAGGGAGTCTGGCAAATACAGCGATGTCTGGCTTTGAGCCAGAGAGAGCCTGAGTAGACCACGAGGCGCTGAGATTAATGGTTATGTAGCCACCTTAGTTTTTCAACAGACTGAATTGCAAGAAGAAAATGCAGTTACCTGGTGGAGTCTCTTTCAGGACTGAACTGTGGAAAAGCAACTTCATTTCCTTTTTTCTCTTGATAAAATGCTGGTTTTGTTCACAGAACCCGGCCACCATGGCATCGGGATCGCTGAGGAGCGTCCTTTGGTCCAAGTCAAGCTACAAGTCCTAATTTGGTGGCTCGTGCCCTCAGGATCAAAGGCCTGGACTTTGGAGTCAGACCATACTGAATAAGAATCTCAGCTCCGCTGCAGGCATACCTCGGACATACTGAGGGCTCCGTTCCAGACCACTGCAAGAAAGGATCAGAATAAAGTGAGTCACACAAATATTTTGGTTTCCCAAGGCATATAAAAGTTATGTTTACAATATACTGTAATCTATTAAGTGTGCAATAGCAGTATGTCTAGAAAAACAATGAACATGCCTTAATTTATAAATATTTTATTGCAAAATTGCTAACAATTATCTGAGCCTTCAGCTAGTCATGCTTTTCTTGCTGGTGGAGGATCGCACCTCCAGGCTGTTGGCTGCTGACTGATCAGGACGATGTCGGCATCATCCTGAGGGTGGCTACGTTTGAAGTTTACCGCATCAATTGACTCTTCCTTACAGGAAAGATTTTTCTGCAGTATGCAATGCTGTTTTTTCTTTTCTTTTCTTTTTTTTTTTAAGCAGTTTTATTGAGATAAATTCACATACCATACAACCCATCTAAAGTGCACAGTGTCTTCCAGTAAATTCACAGAGTTGTACATTCATCACGGCAATCAATTCTAGAACAGTTTAACCCTCAAGAGGGTTCACTGTGTCATACAGTCCCATGTTTCATCCTTCTGGTGACATACAGGACCCTAAACTTTCCCTTTCAACCACAATCACACCCACATATCATTGCTATTAATTACACTCACTATAATGTGCTTCCATCACCTCTATCCATTTCCAAATATTTACAATCAACCTTATTACATATTCTGCACAAATTAAGCATCATTTCCTCATTCTCTGCCCTCATTCTATCTTCTGGTGACCTATGTTCTAGATGTTAACACCATGAGTTTGCTAGTTATATTTAGCTTGTATTAGTGAGGTCTTACAATATTCATCCTTTTGTGTCTGACTTATTTCACTTAACATAATGTCCTTAAGGTTCATTGAAATAGACACATGCTTCCTGACTTCATTTCTTCTTATAGCTTCATAATATTCCATTGCATGTATTTACCATGTTACATTTATCCATTCTTCAGTTGATGGACACTTGGGTTGTTTCCATCTTTTGGCAATTGTGAATAATGCTGCTATGAACATAGGTGTTCAAATGTCTGTTTGCATTCCTACTTTCAGTTCTCCTGAGTATATACCTAATTGCAGGATTGCTGGCTCATATGGCAATTCTATACTTAGCTTCCTGAGGAACCACCAAAACTGTCTTCCACAGCACCAGTACCATTCTACTTTCTCACCAACAGTAAATAAGTGTTCCTATTTTTTCCACATCCTATCCAACACTTGCAGCTTTCTGCTTTTTTTTTTTTTTTAATAGTGGCCATTCTAGGAGGTGTGAAATGATACCTTATACTTTTGATTTGCATTTCCCTAATAGCTAGTGATGTTGAATGCCTTTTCATGTGCTTTTTAGACATTTGTATATCCTCTTTGGAAAAATGCCTATTCATGTATTTTGCCCATTTTAAAATTGGGTTGTTCACATCCTAAATTTGGGTGGAGAATAAAAATATATATTCGGAGTCCCCCTGAAGAGCTGGGGGAGGATGCAGAGGTGTCGGACTTCCTCACCTGGACTGTTGCTGATGTTCTCACAAACATTAGGGACTGATGACTTGATGTGCTGAGCCCTCTATCTTGGGGCTGGCCCCTGTGAAGCTTGTTGCTGCAAGGAGAGGCTAAACCTGCTTATAATTGTGCCTAGGAGTCTCCCCCTGAGTGCCCCTTTGTTGCTCAGATGTGGCCCTCTCTCTCTAATGAAGCCACTTTGGTGGGTGATCTCACTGCCCTCCCCCTTACATGGGACCTGACTCCCAGGGGTGTAAATCTCCTTGGCAACGCAGGATATGACTCCCAGGGATGAATCTGGACCCAGCATTGTGGGATTGATAACATCTTCTTGACCAAAAGGGTGATGCGAAATGAAAAGAAATAAAGCTTCAGTGGCTGAAAGATTTCAAATGGAGTTGAGAGGTCACTCTGGTGGACATTCTTACGCGCTATATAGATAACACTTTTTAGGTTTTAATATATTGGAATAGCTAGAAGTAAATACCTGAAACTACCAAACTCCAACCCAGTAGCCTTGACTCTTGAAGATGATTGCATAACAATGTAGCTTACAAGGGGTGACAGTGTGATTGTGAAAACCCTGTGGATCACACTCCCTTTATCCAGTGTATGGATGGATGAGTAGAAAAATGGGGACAAAACCTAAAAGAAAAATAGGGTGGGATGGGGGGGTGATTTGGGTGTTCTTTTTTTGTTTTTATTTTTTATTCTTATTCTGATTCTTTCTGTGTAAGGAAAATGTTGAAAAATAGATTGGGGTGATGAATGCACAACTATAAGATGGTACTGTGAACAGTTGATTGTACACCATGGATGATTGTATGATGTGTGAATATATCTCAATAAAACTGAATTTAATAAAAAAAATTGGGTTGTTTGTCTTTATGTCATTGAGTTGTAGGATCTCTTTATATATCTTGGATATTAAACCCATTGAGTAGGCTGCCTTTTCACCCTCTTGACAAAGTCATTTGATGCACAAAAGTATTCAATTTTTGAGGAGGTCCCATTTATCTATTTTTTTTTTCTTTTGTTGCTTGTGCTTTGGGTGTAAGGTCTAAGAAGCTACCTCCTACCACAAAATCTTGAAGCTGTTTCCCTACATTTTCTTCTAGGAGTTTAATGGTTCTGGCTTTCATATTTAGGTCTTTGATCCATTTTGAGTTAATTTTTGTATGAGGTGGGAGATATGGGTCCCCTTTCATTCTTTTGCATATGGGATATCCAGTTCTCCTAGCACCATTTGTTGAAGGGACTGCTCTGTCCCATTGGGTGGACTTGGCATCCTTGTGAAAAATCACCTGACCATAGATGTAAGGGTCTATTTCTGACCTGTCAATTCAGTTTCATTGGTCAATGTGTCTATGCTTATTCTAGTACCATTCTTTTTTTAACCACTGTAGCTTTGTAATATGCTTTAAAGTCAGGAAGTGAGAATCCTCCAACTTCATTTTTCTTTTTCAAGATACTTTTGGCTATCCAGGGCCCCTTACCCTTCCAAATAAATTTGGTAATTGGATTTTCTAATTCTGCAAAGTGGGGTATTGGAATTTTGATTGGGATTGTGTTGAATCTGTAAATAAATTTGGGTATAACTGACATCTTAACAATCTTTAGTCTTCCAGTCCATGAACACGGAATGTCCTTCCATTTATTTAGGTCTTCTTTGATTTATTTTAGCAATGCTGTGTAGTTTTCTCGATACAGTTCCTTCACAACCTGTGTTAAGTTTATTCCCAGATAATTGATTCTTTCCATTGCTATTGTAAATGGATTTTTTTTTCCTTATTTCCTCCTTAGATTGTTCATTACTAGTGTATAGAAACACTACTAATTTTTGCATGTTGGTCATGTATGCTGCTGCTTTGCTGGACTCGTTTATTAGGTCTAGTAGCTTTGTTGTAGGTTTTTTGGAACTTCCTAGGTATAGGATCATATCATATGTGAATAGTGAAAGTTTTCTTCATTTGCAATTTGGATGCCTTTTATTTCCTTTTCTTGCCTAATTGCTTTAGCTAGAACTTCTAGCACAATGTTGAAAAAGAGTTGTGACAGTGGGCATCCTTGTCTTGTTCCTGATCTCAATAGGAAAGCTTTCAGTCTTTCGCCATTGAGTATAATGTCAGCTGTGGGTTTTTCATACATGCCCTTTATAATGTTGAGGAAGTTTCCTTCCATTCCTACCTTTTGAAGTGTTTTTACCAAGAAGGGATGCTGAATTTGTCAAATGCCTTTTCTGCCTAAATCAAGATGATCATGTGGTTCTTTTCCTTCAATTTCTTAATGTGGTTTAATACAATAATTGATTTTCTTGTGTTGAACCACCCTTGCATACCTGGGATAAAACCCACTTGATCATAGTTGATAGAGTTTGAGCAGGATTGGTATTAATTCTTCTTGGAATGATTAGTGGAATTCACCTGTGAAGCCATTTGGTCCTGGGCTTTTCTTTGTTGGGAGATTTGTGTGTGTGTGTGTGTGTGTGTGTGTGTGTGTGTGTTTTAAATGCAATTTTGTTGAGATATAATCACACAACATACAATCATTCAAAGTGTACAATCAGTAGTTCACAGTATCATCATATAGTTGTGCTTTCATCACTACAGACTTTGAACATTTTCATTACTCCAAAGAATACAATGAAAATTAAAATAAAAGAGAACATCCCAAACATCCCATTCTCTTCCTCCCCCCATTGTTCATTTACTTTTTTAAATACTGTTTAATTGAGGTATATTCACACACCCTACAATCATCCACAGTATACAATTGATTATTCACAGCACCTTCATACAGCTGTGCATTCATCACCAGAATCAATTTTTGAAACTTTTCCTTACTCCAAAATAAAAAAAGAGCAAAAAAGAACACCTAAATCTTTCCATCCTGTCCACCCCACCCTATTCTTCATCTAATTTTTGTCCCTGTTTTTCCACTCATCTATCCTTACACTGGATAAAGGGAGTGCAAGCCACAAGGTTTTCACAATCACACAGTCACACTATGCAATCTACATAGTTATACAATCATCTTCAAGAATCAAGGTCACTGGGTTGCAGTTTGACAGCTTCAGGTATTTCCTTCTAGCCATTCCAGCAAACTAAAGACTAAAAGGTGGTATCTATATAGCACACAGGAATACCCTTCAGAGTGACCTCACGATTCCATTTGAAATCTCTCAGCCACTGGAACCCTACTTTGCTTCATCTTTCTTCCCCCTTTTGGTTAAGAAGATCCTCTGAATTTTGTTGGGAGATTTTTGATGACTGTGTCAATCTCTTTACCTGTGATTGGTTTGTTGAGACCTTCTGTTTCTTCTGGAGTCAGTGTAGGTTATTCATGAGTTCCTAGAAAATTGTCCATTCCATCTAAGTTGTTTAATTTGTTGGCATACAATTGTTCATAGTATCCTCTTATGACCCTTTTTATTTATGTGGGTTCAGTAGTAATGTCCCACCTCTCATTTCTGGTTTTATTTATTTGTATCTTCTCTCTCTTTTTCTTTGTCAGTCTAGCTAAGGGCTGTCAATTTTTTTGGTCTTCCCAAAGAACCAACTTTTGGTTTTGTTGATTCTCTCTGTTGCTTTTTTGTTTTCAATTTCATTTATTTCTGCTCTAATCTTTGTTATTTCTTTCTTTCTGCTTGCTTTGGGATTAGTTTGCTGTTCTTTTTCTAGTTCCTCTGGGTGTGTAATTAGGTCTCTGATTGTAGTTTTTTCTCCCTTTTTAAAATTTTTTTTTATTGAGATTGTTCACATACCATATAATTATCCAAAGATCCAAAATGTACAATCCGTTGCCCATGGTACCATCATACAGCTGTGCATCCATCACCACAATTAAATTTTTTTCAATTTTTAAAACATTTTCATTACTCCAGAATAGAAATAAAGACAAAAAAAGAAAACTCAAATCTTCCCATACCCCTAACCAACCCCCCTCCATTATTGATTCATAGTTTTTGTATAGTACATTTGTTACTGTTGATGAAAGAATGTTAAAATACTACTAACTATAGTATATAGTTTGCAATAGGTACATATTTTTTTCCTATATGCCCCTCTATTATTAACTTCTATATAGTGTCATACATTTGTTCTAGTTCATGAGAGAGATTTCTAATACTTGTACAGTTAATCACGGACATTATCCACCACAAGATTCACTGTTTTTTACATTCCCATCTTTTAACCTCCAACTTTCCTTCTGGTAACATACGTGACTCTGAGCTTACCCTTTCCACCACCTTCATACACCATTCAGCACTGTTAGTTATTCTCACAATGTGCTACCATCACCTCTGTCCATTTCCAAATGTTTAAGTTCACCCTAGTTAAACATTCTGCTCATAATAAGCAACCGCTTTGCATTCTTTAGCTTCGTTCTGTATCCTGGTAACTTATATTTTATGTCTATGAGTTTACATATTATAATTAGTTCATATCAATGAGACCCTGCAATATTTGTCCTTATGTGTCTGTCTTATTTCACTCAATATAGTGTCCTCAAGTTTTCTTCATCTACCCGTTTTTTTTAAGGTGATTTTGTTCACACACCATACATCCTATCCTAAGTAAACAATCAATGGTTCTCCTGTATAGCCATGTATTTATGTATTCAGCACCATCACCACTGTCTATATAAGGACATCTCCATTTCTTCCACAAAGAATGAGGAAGAGTCAAAGAAGGTAGAAGGACAAAAGAAAAAGAAAAAAGAAAGGGGGGGGGGGAGAGAAAAAAAAACAAGACAGCTAGAAAGCAACAAAAGGAAAGATAGCATTAAACTAAAGTAGAATAAAGAGTCAGACAACATCACCAATGCCAGGAGTCCCATACCCTTCCCCTATGACCTCACCCATATGTATTTAGCTTTGGTATATTGCCTTTATTATATTAAAGGAAGCATAATACAATGTTTCTGTTAATTATAGTCTCTAGTTTGCATTGATTATTTTCCCCCCAATACCTCCCTATTTTTAACACCTTCCAAGTTTGACATTCATTTGTTCTACCTCATGTGAAAACATATTTGTACTTTTTATTACAATCGTTGAGCACCCTAGGTTTCACTGAGTTATAGAGTCCCAATCTTTATCTTTCGTCTTTTGTTCTAGTGTCCCACGTGGTCCTAACCTTCCTCTTTCAACCATGCTCACAGTCATCTTTGTTCAATGTACTTACATTGCTGTGCTACTATCTCCCAAAATTGTTTTCCAAACCTCTCACTCCTGTCTTTTCCTTTCTGTCTGCAGTGCTTCCTTTAGTGTTTCCTGTAGAGTGGGTATCTTGTTCACAAACTCTTTCATTGTCTGTTTGGCAGAGAATATTTTAATCACTCCCTCATATTTGAAGGACAGTTTTGCCAGATATAGGATTCTTGGTTGGTGGTTTTTCTCTTTCAGTATCTTATATATATCACCCCACTTCCTTCTTGCCTCCATGGTTTCTATTGAGAAATCCACACATAGTCTTATCAAGCTTCCTTTGTATGTGATGGATTGCTTTTCTCTTGCTGCTTTCAGGATTCTCTCTTTATCTTTGACGTTTGATAATCTGATTATTCAATGTCTTGGCGTAGGCCTATTCAGATCTATTCTGTTTAGGGTACACTGCGCTTCTTGGATCCATAATTTTATGTCTTTCATAAGAGATGCGAAATTTTCATTGATTATTTCCTCCATTATTGCTTCTGCC
This sequence comes from Choloepus didactylus, assembly GCF_015220235.1. NCBI lineage: Eukaryota > Metazoa > Chordata > Mammalia > Pilosa > Megalonychidae > Choloepus > Choloepus didactylus. The sequence continues at coordinate 57,683,815 of NC_051308.1, read as the reverse complement.
CCCTTTCCCTTCTCTTCTTCTGGGACACCAATGACATGTACATTACTGCATTTCATTTTGTCCTTAAGTTCCTGGAGATGTTGCTCATATTTTTCCATTCTTTTCTCTATCCGTTCTTTTGTGTGTAGGCTTTCAGGTGCCTTGTTCTCCAGTTCCTGAGTGTTTTCTTCTGCCTCTTGAGATCTGCTGTTGTATGTTTCCATTGTGTCTTTCACCTCTTGTGTTGTGCCTTTCATTTCCATAGATTCTGCCAGTTGGTTTTCGAACTTCAATTTCTACCTTATGTACGTCCAGTGTTTTCATTATACACTTCATCCCTTTTGCCATATCTTCCCTAAACTTTTTGAATTGATTTAGTATTAGTTGTTTAAATTACTGTATCTCAGTTGAATTGTAAGTTTGTTCCTTTGATTGGACCATAACTTCATTTTTCTTAGTATAGGTTGTAGTTTTCTGTTGTCTAGGTGTCTGGTTTCCTTGGTTACCCCAATCAGGTTTTTCCAGACCGGAACGGGCTCAGGTCTTGGAAGGAGGGACTAGTATCCTGTTTCCCTGAGGGTGTCTTAGAAGATTGGTACATCCTGTGAAGCCTCAAGTCACTATGCTTTTCCGCCCAGCAGGTGATGCCTGTCAGCCTGTAGCTCCAGACTGATGTAAGAAGGTGTGGCCTGTGGCTGTTTTCCCCCAGGCCCTGGAGGAAAGCGTTTCACTTTCAACGTGTTTGTGTCTTTGGGTCTAAGGTAAGTTTCTTGTAGACAGCATGTAGATTACTCATATTTTTTTAATCCATTCTGCCAGTCTGGATCTTTTGATTGGGGAGTTTAATCCATTAACATTCAATGTTATTAATATAATGGCAGTACTTACTTCATCCATTTTATCTTTTGGCTTTTATATGTCATTTCTTATTTTTGTCTCTTTTTATACCCTTTTAGTTAAATTTACTGATACTCTTAATTTCTATAGTCTCCTCCAAGCCTCTCTCTCTTGTCCTTTTCTCTGAGCCTGCAGGATTCCCTTTAATATTTCTTGTAGGGTAGGTCTCTTGTTAACAGACTCTCTCAGCTTCTGCTTATTTTTGAATAACTTAAATTCTCCCTTATTTTTGAAGGACAGTTTTGCCAGATAGAGAACTCTTGGCTGGCAGTTTTTCTCCTTCAGTATCTTGAATACATCATACCATTGCCTTCTTGCCCTCATGGTCTCTGATGAGAAATCAGCATTTAGTCTTATTGGACATCCCTTGTGTGTAATGAATCACTTTTCTCTTGATGCTTTCAAAATTCTCTTTATCTTTGGCATTTGACATTTTGATTCATATGTGTCATGGAGTGGGTCTGTTAGGATTTATTGGAGTATGTTATGCTTCTTGGACATGGATATCAATGCCTTTCATAAGAATTGGGAATTTCTTGGTCATTATTTCCTCAATATTCCTTTTGCCCCCTTTCCCTTCTCTTCTCCTTCTGGGACACCCATGACATGAATGTTTGTGTATTTCATGTTGTCAAGTGAGTTCTCTGAGATCCTGTTCAACTTTTCCCATTCTTTTCTCTATTTCTTTTGTCTGTTCAAATTTGGATCCTTTATCTCCTAGCTCACTGATTCTTTCTTCTGCCTTTTCAAATCTGCTGTTGTGCCTCTAGTATATTTTTAATTTTATCTATTGTGACTTTCATTTCCATGTGATCTATATTTTTCTTTACATGCTTTAAAATTCTTCTCTATGCTTACCCAGTGTTTTCTTAATATTCTTTATCTCTTTAGCCATCTCCTTGAACTGGTTTAGGAGATTTGTTTGAATGTCTTTGATTAGTTGTTCCAGATTCTGTAGCATCTCTGACTTTGATTTGCTCCTTTCACTGGGCCACATCTTCCTGTTTCTTGATATGGCTTTTTTTTTCCCTGATGTCTGGGCATCAGAGTTTCTTGCTGAGATTACTCTGAATGTCAGATCCTCTTTCTTGTCAGAGCTTTTGTTGTTGATTGTTTTTGTGTTAAAGCTCTTCTTGGAGACTTGTTTTGTCAGTATTTCCCAAACAGGGATGGGACAGGGACCCATGAAGGGGTGCACACCAGGGAGAGGATCAGGTAAAGGCACCAAAAAGCCTTTAATTCTGCTCCCCAAGGGTGCACTTTTCTGGCCACCCAACACCTGGCGTTCTTTTCCCAAAAGTCTTTTAGCTATCTTCCTGGAGGCACACTTTCCCCATCAGCCAGCAGATGGTGTTCTGCTGCAGCCTATTCCCTTCAGCCTTCAGGAGGTAGGCTATTCTTAGCTATCGGCTCCAGACAATGAAGAAACCTTGCAGAGTGGGTGGGGTTGAAACCACCTGTCCAAATTCACCGGCCAGAAGCTGGAACAGAGCTAGACTGTGTCCTGCCCTGTTCTTGTGAGAGTGGCCCTCCACTGCCCTTTTAGTCGGCAGCTGCCCAACTACCAAGGATTGGAGACTCCTGAAGTTTTCTGTCCTGAGAGTGTGGGAGGGTGCCAGGAGCTGGGGCTGAGGAAGGTTACTCATGATTTCTCACCACAGCTTCTCCATCTCTTCATTCTGCGCTTTCCTGGGTGTTGCCCACTACTCCTTCTGATCTCCAGAGCTCCAGAACCATTGCTATAGACATTTTCTGCCTAAGCCCTAGTTGTTTTTCTGGGAGAGAAGTGAGCCCAGCCTCTCCTTAATCAGCCATCTTGGATTCCTCTGATCTGATGCTGTCTGATAGTGTTTTACCCACAGTAGTTCTTTCCAAATTGGAGTCAGTCTTCTCAAACCTTGCCACTGTCTTTCAACTAAGTTTATGTAATTATTCTAAAGGCTTTGTTGTCATTTCAACAATGTTTATAGTATCTTCACCAGGAGTAAATCCCATCTCAAGAAATCACTTTCTTTTTCATCCCTAAGAAGCAACTCCTCATCAGTTCAAGTTTCAATGTGAAATTACAGCAATTCAGCCACATCTTCAGGCTCCACTTCTAATTATAGTTCTCTTGCTATTTCCACCACATCTGCAGTTCTTTCCTCCACTGAAGTCTTGGACCCCTCAACATCATCCCTGAGGGTTAGAATCATTTCTTTCAAACTCCTGTTAATGTTGATATTTTGACCTTCTCCCATGAATCACAAATGTTCTTAATGATATCTAGAATGGTGAATCCTTTCCAGTGGTTTTCAATTCACTTTGCCCAGATCCATCAGAGAAACCACTAACTATGGCAACTATAGTCTTACAAAATGTATTTCTTTTTTTTTTTTTAATGGTTCTTAGAAGATCCATTTTTTTTATTAAATTCAGTTTTATTGAAATACATTCACACACCATACAATCATCAATGATATACAATCCACTGTCCACAGTATGATAACATAGTAATGCATTCATCACCACAATCTATCTCTGAACATTTTCCTTACATCAGAAAGAACCAGAACAAGAATAAAAAATAAAAGTGAAAAAAGAACACCCAAATCATCCCCCCATCCCACCCCATTTGTCCTTTAGTTTTTATCCCCATTCCTCCACTCATCCATACACTAGATAAAGGGGGTGTGATCCACAAGGTCTTCACAATCACACTGTCACCCCTTGTAATCTACATTATTATATAATTGTCTTCAGGAGTCCAGACTGCTGGGTTGGAGTTTGGTAGTTTCAGGTATTTACTTCTAGCTATTCCAATACATTAAAGCCTAAGAGGTGTTATCTATATAGTGCATAAGAATGTCCACCAGTGTGACCTCTCGACTCCATTTGGAATCTCTCAGCCACTGAAACTATTCGTCTCATTTTGCATCCCCCTTTTGGTCAAGAAGATACTCTCAGTCCCACGATGCCGGGTCCACATTCATCCCTGGGAGTCACACTCTGCGTTGCCAGGGAGATTTACACCCCTGGGAGTCGGGTCCCACGTAGTGGGGAGGGCAGCGAGTTCACCTGTCGAGATGGCTCAGTTAGAGAGAGAGAGGGCCATATCTGAGCAACAAAGAGGTACTCAGGGGGAGACTCTTAGGCACCACAAAATGTATTTCTTAAATAATAAGACATGAAAGTCAAAATGACTCCTTTATATGTAGATTGCAGAATGGATGTCGCATTAGCAGGCATGAATACAACTTTAATCTTATTGTACAACTCCATCAGAGCCCTTGGGTGACCAGGTGCATTGTGAATAAGCAGCAATATTTGGAAAGGAATCTTTTTCTGATCAATAGGTCTCAACAGTGGGCTTAAAATATTCAGTAAAACATGTTGTAAACAGATGTGCTGTCATCCAGGCTTGGTTGTTTCATTTATAGAGCACAGGCCAAGTAGATTTAGTACAGTTCTTAAGGGCCCTAGGATTATTGGAATGGTAAATGAGCATTGGCTTCAACTTAAAGTCACCAGCTACATTAGCTCCTAAAAGGAGAGCCAGTCTGTCCTTTGAAGATTTGAAGCCAGGCACTTACTTCTCTCTTGCTATGAGGATCCTAGATGATGTCTTTCAATATAAGGCTGCTACATCTATATTTTGAATCTGTTGTTGAATGTCACTACCTTCATTAGTTATCTTAGCTAGATCTTCTGGATAACTTGCTGGAGCTTCTACCTCAGCACTTACTGCCTCACCTTGCACTTTTATGTTATGGAGACAGCTTCTTTCCTTAAACCTCATGAACCAACCTCTGCCAGCTTCAGACTTTTCTTCTGAGCTTTCTCACCTCTCTTAACCTTCATGGAATTGAAGAGAGTTAGGGCCTTGTTCTTGGTTAGGTTTTGGCTTAAGGGAATGTTGTGGCTGCTTTGATCTTCTATCCAGACCACTGAAACTTTCTCTATATTAACAATAAGACAACATGGAATATGACTCTCAGGAAGGAATCTAGACCCAGCATCGTGGGATGGAGAACATCTTCTTGACCAAAGGGGGCATGTGAAATGAAATGAAATAAGTTTTAGTGGCTGAGAGATTCCAAAAGGAGCCAAGAGGTCACTCTGGTGGGCACTCTTACGCACAATATAGATAGCCCTTTTTAGGTTTTAATGAATTGGAATAGCTAGCAGTAAATACCTGAAATTATCAAACTACAACCCAGAACCCTTGAATCTTGAAGACGATTGTATAACAATGTAGCTTATAAAGGGTGACAGTGTGATTGGGAAAGCCATGTGTATCACACTCCCCTTTGTTCAGTGTATGGATGGATGAGTAGAAAAAAAGGGGGCAAAAAAAAAAAAAAAAAGAAATAGCAGGACAAAGTATCAAGAAGTTTTGTCCATCCATAGTGGAATGGTTGAAAAAATTATGAAACTTCCACACCCTGGAAGGATACTCATCTGTTAAAGATACTGAATCAGAGCTATGTGGGTTGTATTGGGAAAAAAATGCAGAAAAGTGTCTATAATATGATCCTATTTTTGTGTAAAACAATGACATAAATGATATATACATATGTATATATGGCTGTACACAATTGTATGAGCACGAGGAAGAAGATGGAAAGATGCAAGCAACATTGTTAATGTGAGTTAGTATGGGCAGGTGGGCTGCTATGGAGGAAAAGGGGAGAAGAAAGGGAAGGGGGAAGCTGAGGGAAAGAAAAACTGGATGCAAAATGACTGCACTATTAAATCCATGTGTACATAATCATACTTAAATACTTACAAAGGATTTTACTCTATGAAAAACAAAAAACCACCACCACAACAAAAAAAAACCAATAAGGCTGTTTTGCTTTCTCATCATCTGTGTATTCATTGGAGTAGCAATTTTAATTTCCTTCAAGGACTTTTCCTTTGCATTCATAATTTGGTTAATTGTTTGGTGCAAGAAGCCTTGCTTTTGGCCTTTCTTGGCTTTCAACATACCTTCCTCACTAAACTTAATTATTTCTAGCTTTTGATTTAAAGTGGGAGACGTGCAAGTCTTTTTTTCACTTGAACACTGAGAGGCCATTGTAGAGTTATTAATTGGCCTAATTTCAATATTGTTGTGTCCCAGATAATAGTAGGTCTGAGGAGAGGGAGAGAGACGGGGTACTGGCCAATCAGTGGAGCGGTAAGGACACACACAACATTCATCGAGTAAGTTCACCATCTTATATGGGCATGGTTCGTGGCACCCCAAAACAAATACAATAATAACATCCAAGATCACAGATCACCATAATAGATATAATAATAATGAAAAAGAATGAACTATTGTGAGAGTTACCAAAATGTGACACAGAGATATGAAGTGAGCACTTGCTGTTGGGAAAATGGCTCCATAGACTTGTTTGATGCAGGGTTTCCACAAACCTTTAATCTATAGTATCTGTGAAGCACAATAAAGTGAGTGCAATAAAATGAGGCATGCCTGTACTCTTGGCTCCTTGACTTTGGATGACTTAATTGTCTTCTGTTGAGTTTCTTCATGTATGGATGCATTCATACTATTATCTATATTTGGATAATATCCAGTTCATAGGTTTGTTTTGAGGATTAAATGAGATGTGTAACATGCTTAGCGTAGTACCTGTCATGGAGCAAAATACTCAACAGATGGCAGCTACTATTATTACTCATAGAAGACAGCTCAGAAACTCAGGGTTTTAGGGCTGAGTTCTGTTGGCAGTGGAAGCATGGAATCAGGGACCTTATAAGGAGTCAGAAATAAATACCAGGAACCACTGAAACTACAATTTGCCTATTTGATCATTCTTTCTTATACGTGAGAACCCACCCAAACTAAAATTTGCCCTCTCATGCCCAGTGATAGTGAGATTTCCATGGATCTCGTTGTCAACACCTTAACTAATCCTGTTGGGACAGCAGGGGTGTTGGAATGATCCAATAGCTACATTGCTTTCTTTTTCTCTGGGCTGGCTGAAACTTTCACTTAGACCCAGGTTCATCTCCCTCTGAATTTTTGAAGCAACATGTACATTTCCTCCAGGGAACTCAAGGTGTGTCAGGGTGTGGTGATGTGCTAATCCTTGCTGGGAGGGTTGGGGAAGGCGAAGGAAATCCTTCCCCTTTTCTGCTCTGAGAGACTGAGGGGGTTGTGTTCTAGTGCATCTGACATTCCCAATGTGGCTTAGCTAAGGTGCCCAACTACTGGTGCTTGCATTGCCCAGCTCTGGCTGGAGAGGTTCTAGATGCCTTCTCCCTCAACTGGGTAGAGGATGTGGTAAGACAGGGGGTGGTATTAAGCCAAAGAAGAGCATAACTACAATTCATGCCTCTCAGTGATTGCCAGCCACTATGGTCACGTGAGCCCTATAATAAATCTCATAACATTTACATTTCCTGTCAGCTCTGTTTCCCTGGAGAACCATGACTAATATTTTGCCCAGTTTTAATTGGGCTGTTTGTTTTTTCTTGTTGAGTTTTGAGAGTTCTTTATGTGTTCTGGATACAAGATCCTGGTAGGATGTGTAATTTGCAAATATTTTTTTCCTAGTCTGTAGCTTGTCTTTTCATTGTCTTAAAGTGTCTTTTGTAGTGGGAGCATTTTAAATTTTGATGAAGTCCAGTTTATCAAATTTTTCTTTTTATGGATTGTACTTTTGTTGTCATGTCTAAGAATATTTTGCCTAACTGTAGGTCATAAACATTGTCTCCTGTAATTTTTCTTTTTTTTTTTTTTTGCATATTACAAAGCTGCAGTGGTCAAAACAGCATGGTACTGGCACAAGGATACACATAACAACCAGTGGAATTGAATTGAGAGTTCAAAAACAGACCCTCACATCTAGGGTCAATTGATTTTTTATTTATTTATTTATTTATTTATTATCTTCATTTTATTGAGATATATTCACATACCACACAGTCATACAAAACAAATTGTACATTCGATTGTTCACATTACCATTACATAGTTGTACATTCATCACCTAAATCAATCCCTGACACCTTATTAGCACACACACAAAAATAACAAGAATAATAATTAAAGTGAAAAAGAGCAATTGAAGTACAAAAGAACACTGGGTACCTTTGTCTGTTTGTTTGTTTGTTTCCGTCCCCTATTTTTCTACTCATCCATCCATAAACTAGACAAAGTGGAGTGTGGTCCTTATGGCTTTCCCAATCCCATTGTCACCCCTCATAAGCTACATTTTTTTTTTTTTAAATCTTCATTTTATTGAGATATATTCATATACCACGCAGTCATACAAAACAAATCGTACTTTCGATTGTTCACAGTACCATTACATAGTTGTACATTCATCACCCAAATCAATCCCTGACACCTTCATTAGCACACACACAGGAATAACAAGAATAATAATTAGAGTGAAAAAGAGCAATTGAAGTAAAAAAGAACACTGGGTACCTTTGTCTGTTTGTTTCCTTCCCCTATTTTTCCACTCATCCATCCATAAACTAGACAAAGTGGAGTGTGGTCCTTATGGCTTTCCCAATCCCCTTGTCACCCCTCATAAGCTACATTTTTATACATCTGTCTTTGAGATTCATGGGTTCTGGGTTGTAGTTTGATAGTTTCAGGTATCCACCACCAGCTACCCCAATTCTTTAGAACCTAAAAAGGGTTGTCTAAATTGTGCGTAAGAGTGCCCACCAGAGTGACCTCTCGGCTCCTTTTGGAATCTCTCTGCCACTGAAGCTTATTTCATTTCCTTTCATATCCCCTTTTTGGTCAAGAAGATGTTCTCCGTCCCACGATGCCAGGTCTACATTCCTCCCCGGGAGTCATATTCCATGTTGCCAGGGAGATTCACTCCCCTGGGTGTCTGATCCCACGTAGAGGGGAGGGCAGTGATTTCACCTTTCAAGTTGGCTTAGCTAGAGAGAGAGGGCCACATCTGAGCAACAAAGAGACATTCTGGAGGAGGCTCTTAGGCACAATTATAGGGAGGCCTAGCCTCTCCTTTGCAGCAACCATCTTCCCAAGGGTAAAACCTATGGTAGAGGGCTCAGCCCATCACACCACCAGTCCCCTATGTCTGTGGTCATGTTAGCAACCATCGAGGTGGGGTAGGCCAATACCCCTGCATTCTCCACAGGCTCCTCAAGGGGGCACTACATATTTTTTTCCTTGTTTTTCTTTTTTTTTTTTTTAACTTTCCTTTCTTTTTTAAATCATCTGTATGAAAAAAAAAACAAAAAACAAAACATACAATAAAAGAAAAATTTCAAAGAGGCCATAACAAGGGAATGAGAAAAAGACAACTAACCTAAGATAACTGCTTAACTTCCATAAAACTTTTATGGTTTTGTGCTTTACATTTAGATGTATGATCTGTTTTGAATTATTTTTTGCACAAGATGTGAGGTTTAGGTCGAGGTACTTTTTGCATATGGATATCCTTTTGTTCCAGAAATTTTTGTAGAAAAAACTGTTCTTTCTCTGTTGAACAGCTTTGCACCTTTGTAAAAATCAGTAGGCGTATTTTTGTGGGGTCTATTCCTGGGTTATCTATTATGTTCCTTTGATCTATGTGTCCTCTTACTAATACCATACTGTCTTTATATAAAAGTTGAAAACTGGGTAGTGCAATTCCTCTAGCTTTATTCTTTGTTTCAACATTGGTTTAGTTATTCTATTTCCTTTGCCTTTCCACATAAATTTTAGACCAGCTTGTCCATACCTGTAAAAAAAGCTTCCTGAGATTTTGTTTGGAATTGTATTAAATCTTAATAGAGCAGTTTTGTATTAGATGATATCTGTATTACATGAACATAGTGTCTTTCCATTTCTTTAGGTCTTCTTTGATTTTTTTTGTCAGTCTTTGGTAGTTTTCAGCATACAGATTCTGTATAAGTTTTGTTAGATTTATACCTAAATAAATCATTTCAGGGTGTGTGTATGTGTGCTATTTTAAATAATATTGCTTTAAAAATTTTTGGTTTCCAATTGCACATTGCTAGTATATAGAAATACAAATGATTTTTGTGTGTTGACTACAAAAAATTAACTCATTATTTCTAAGAGCTGTTATTGTAGATTTCTCAGAATTTTTAGGTAGACAATCAGGTTGTTTGTGAATAGGGACAGTTTTATTTCTTTCTTTTTCATCCCTATGCCTTTTATTTCTTTTACTGGCCTTGTTGCACTGAGTAGAACTGCCAGTATAATAATGAATAAAAGTGGTGAGAATGGACATCCTTGCCTTGTTCCTGATCTTACGAGAAATCGTTCAATATTTCATCATTAAGTATGATGTTAGCTGGAGGAGTTTTTATTGATGCCTCATATCAGGTTGAGGAAGAGCCCTTCAATTCCTAGTATTCTGGAGTTTTTATCTTGTAAGTATGTGAACTTCATCAGATGCTTTACTCTGCATCAATTGATGTGATCTTCTTTATCCAATTAATATGGTGAATTATACTGATTTTTTTAATATTGAGCCAGCATTGCATTCCCTGGATAAAACCCATTTGGTTGTGGTATATTCTTTTAATGTATTTCTGGAATTGATTTGCTAATATTTTGTTGATATTTTTCCACCTCTGTTCATGACAGATAATGGTCTGTAGTTTTCTATTGTTATGCTGCCTTCGTTTTTAAATGTGTTTTTTGAATTAGTATCCAAATGAGGTCCACACATTGAGATTTGGTTTTTAAAGCTGTAGGTTCTCTTTCCATCTCTCTCCTTCTCTTTTCATTTCCTTACAAATTTATTTGTTGAAGAAACAGAAGCCTGCACTCCTAACCACTACAGTATGTTGCCTATAGACAGGTATTTGAGGTCTGGTATCCACGGAGCACTGCAATCAGCATCACAAGTCTGAAGATAGACCTGGATGAATTACGATGATCCCTCACTGCTGGAGAGCTACTGGCAGGTGGGAAAGTGGGCAGGTGTTATCAGGGAGTTCTGTTCTGCCCCTCAGCTGGGGAACCTGGGAGGAGGAGTAGTTAACTTTGCCTGGTTAGGGACCTATATAGTCCAGGATGGTGGAGAGAACATCTCTTACTTGGAGCTTTCAGTGTGTGGCTCCAAGAAGAAGGGAAAGATGAGTGTCTGGTATGGAGGGCTGAGGTCTGAGAGATGCTTTTGGCATCACTGATTTTTTTTCTTTGTTAAAGAAGTTGTAGGTTTACAGAACAATCATGCATAACATACAAGATTCCCATACACCACCCACCACCAACACCTTGCATTGGTGTGGAACGTCTGTTACAATTGATGATGGCACATTTTTATAATTCTATTAATTAAAGTCCATGGTTTAACTTAGGGTTCAGTTTTATGGACTTTTAAAAATTTTTTATTCTGTTACCATGTATACAATCTAACATTTCCCCTTTTAATCATACTCAGATATATATTTTGGTGCTGTTAATTACTGTTCACAATGTTGTGCTACCATCACCACTGTCTATTACCAAAACATTTCCATCATTCCAAAAAGGAACCTGTACATTTTAAGCCTTAACTTCCCATTCCCTATTCCCACCCTGTCCCCTGGTAACCTACTGTGCCAGTTTGAATGTATTATGTCCCCCAAAACGCCATTATCTTTGATGCAATCTCATGTGGGCAGATGTATTAGTGTTGATTAGATTGTAATTCTTTGAGTGTTTCCATGGAGATGTGACCCACCCAACTGTAGGTGGTAACTCTGATTAGATAATTTCCATGGAGTTGTGGCCCCGCCCATTCAGCATGGACCTTGATTAGTTTACTAGAGCACTGTATAAGCTCAGACAGAAGGAGTGAGCTTGCTACAGCCAAGAGGGACACTTTGAACACACAGGAGCTGAGAGAGGAGCTGCAGCTTACAGAAACATTTTGGAGATGGCCTTTGAAAGCAGACTTTTGCTCTGGAGAAGCTAAGAGAGGACAAATGCCCCAAGAGCAACTAAGAGTGACAGTTTTGAGGAGCTGCAGCCTAGAGAGGAACATCCTGGGAGAAAGCCATTTTTAAACAAGAACTCTGGAGCCGATGCCAGCCATGTGCCTTCCCAGCTAACAGAGGTTTTTCAGATGCCATTGGCCATCCTCCAGTAAAGGTACCCAATTGTTGATGACTTACCTTAGACACTTTAGGGCCTTCAGACTGTAACTGTGTAACCAAATAAAGCCCCTTTTATAAAAGCCAATCCATCTCTGGTATTTTGCATAATGGCAGCATTGGTAAACTGGAACACCTATATTCCAAATTTTGACTCTATGACCTTATTTATAGAAAATCTAAAAGAATCCAAGAAAGCTACTAGAGCTAATAAACAAATTTAACCAAGTGGGAGGGTACAAAATCAACACAGAAAAAAACAATTGTTTTTATACATTAGCCATGAACAATCTGAAGAAGAAATTAAGAAAATAATTTTATTTAAAATAAAATCTAAAATATCTAGGAATAAACCTAACCTAGGAAGTGAAATACTTGTACACTAAAAACTACAAAATACTGTTGAAAGAAGTTAAAGAAGATCTAAATTAATGGCAATGAATTCCATGTTAATGAATTGGAAGACTTAATATTGTTAACATGTCCATACTACCCCAAACTATCTTCAGGTTCAATATAATCGCTATCAAAAATCCAGCAGCCTTTTCTTTCTTTTTTCGGAAATTGAAAAGCTGATCCTCAAATTTATAAGGAACTGCAAGGTGCCCCAAATAGGAAAGACCATCTTGAAAAAGAAAAGCAAAGTTAGAGGACTCAAACTTCCCAACTTCAGAATTTATTACAAAGCTACATTAATCAAAAGTATGTGGTTATTTATATATTGTTTCTTCCCTCAAGAAAGTTATAGCTTCTATTCTGAACTTTCAGGGATAAGATATAGAACATTTCAATGTTCTCATGAAAGTAAAGGATCCTCTCCATAGAAAAATACACATATGAATCAACAAAAATTTTTGCACATAGTCCTAGAGGATTCCTGGACACTTGAAACATCCACTCCTGAATCCCAGCTAAGCAGTTTTTGCTCCAGTGGGGTCTCAACTTTGGCACATTGGGGGTTTGGGTCTATAAATGTCAGCCAAAGGCAATTCCACCCCATGATTATGGTAATTTCAAGACTGTTGCCAACTCTAGGTAGAGCAATAAGTCTTTCAGGGAAAGATCCTAGTGTGTTATACCTGTATGTAGACAAGACCCAAGGCAGTTCATGATGACCCTTTCTCTGGCCCTTGGAGGCCAGAAGGATATTATCTTGTCTCTGGCCCCCATTAAATTGTGTCATCTACCTTAAGTAGCTTAGCAAACCCGGAATTAGGGTTACCATACGTCAGCCTGCCCAGGACATGCCTGGTTTATGTCTGTTGTTCCAGTTTAATTATTAATAGCTTTTCATTTAATTCTCAAAAGTGTCCTAGTTTGGACAATAAACTATGTGATCATGCTACTCAGAATGAGCAGCCCTTGATCAATTTCTAGCTTTATTTCTTATCAACCATGTAGATTTCATTCCCAAATCTGATCCCTCCAGAATTCCCACTGGGCTCTCTAACTCATCTCTTCCTCAGGCTCAGTCCAGACTTTGATCTGCCTAACCAGGAGCCAAGAATCTTGAGATGCTAGCACCAGCAGTCGTATACAACTCAATTCCTCCACAGAATCATCTTCATAAAATACCATCTGGTCCAAATTTCCTTCCACCAGTGGCCCCAGCAGGGTATAGCGGGCACAGCCTTTGGAATCCTCCATGGGATCATAGCCTAGTTCTACTTGCCCCTGCTGCAGTTGGTACATCCCTTCTTTATGAAAGCCTGTCAGCACTACTATCCGGGTGACTTTTTGTGGCCTTTCCAAAATCACTGTCAGGTGGTTGCCTTTCAAAGGATCTAAGGTAGCATAGTACTCCTCATTCAGAATATAGGCATATTGTGGAAAAAAATTCCCTACTGTCATCATATCAGTGATGACACTGGCAAGAGGGTTGTCTGGTTCATCAAAGACCTTTTCCTTATCCACAGGAAAGCATGTGTCCTCTACCACAGAATAATTGTGCATGTGATGGAAGATGGAGGGACTGAAACGAATTGGAATGTCTTGGGCCAAAAGAAAGCGGAATTTGGAGAGAAGCAAGTCAGTAGGCGTGTCCTTAGGGAAGAGGAAGAAGAATGAGGTCAGGCGGGAGAGGTCACTTGTGTGGAAAACTTTCCCAGAGAAGCTCAAGCTGGAGAATTCCAGGATCACCCAATGTATTTCTTTCCAGGCTGATAGTGCCCAATAGATGGCGTAAACAAATTTGGGAGCAAAATGAACATCATCTCCTATCATCAGAAAGTAATCAGAGAGGTTGCTAGCAAAGTTCATGAGGAGGGCATAATCTGCTTTCTGCCTGAAATAAAGTGCTTCACAGGATGAGAAGTGATTGGTGTTATTCAGATCTTCTGGGAGAGAAGGATCATTGAGAAAACCATGGATCACGAGCAGTTTCTGGGCCTCAATATGTTGTTTGAAGAGACTTGAAATATTGGCCACTGTTTGGCTGAGCCATTCAGGGTCAGGATCTGACAGATGGACCAGCACTGTGATATACTTCAGCTCAGGTTCTGAGGATGCATGGAACAGAGACTGCAGGGTGCTCAAGAGGTCACTTCCACGAGGACGGTGCACTGAGGAAATCCCCACCGTAAGCAGTTCTGAGGGGAGATATGGGGACCTTTAGTGCTTCAGGGTGGTGAAGAGTTCCTAGATTAGAATTGTCCTTCCAGGACTTCTCTTTAATACTAATGCCTGTGACAAATTCCTATTTCCTCCCCTGGAGAGCATATGGTCCAGATAACAGGATAATGTCTGATCAGAAGTTGTGAGTCAGTTTTATTTGATCAATACTTTGGAAGTCTGTGGGAGGTGGGGTAGAGTTGACTTTATGGAGGGCAAAGCTCTCTTTGATGTGGAAAGCTGCCCCATATCAAAGGCAAATTATCTTAGCCTGGCTTGGCAAATGATCTTAGCCTGGCCTTGACCTCCAAAATTATCTCAGATATCATCAACCAGACCTGGATGAGAGGATCTCCAGGGATGTTTGTAAACCCAACCATCTTTGCAGTCTGGTACACTGGGACACAATGCCCACACTGCCCTCCTTTGCCTCTACCCAGTTCTTTTTCTAATGACTCCCTCTGACTCTTTTCCATCTTGTCTTCCTCTCTCTGGGATCCTGCCATGAAGAAGCTTCACTGGGGGATGGCTCCTTTACAGGGTCCCTATGGACTGCTCCTCCCTTTTAGTCATTCAAAGTGGAGGAAGATGGGAGGAAAATGCACTCAGGATTTTATCCAGCACCAAATTCGGTAGCATGGCTTTTCCTTGGATATCAGTGCCTTGTCCCTTTTTACCCACCTTCCCTTTCCATCATTAGAAGACCCTGTCCGGCCTTCTCCCAGTCTGACCACTCTCTCCCTTGTACTCACTCTTTTCCTGGGGAATAGTTCCAGCCAGGAATTTGTAGTTGGTGTGTTGGAGTAAAGGATAGTTTTTCCGCATTTTCTTGAAGGTCTCCAGATGTTTCTTGTTTTCAGATTTGATTTCCTCCTGAAGTAGCTGCCACACAGTTCTTCTCTTTTCCTCCTGAGGATAGGATAAGTGTTAGCTCTGAGGTTCATGTTCAAATTCTCTGTAGACAATTGCAGGGCACATTCCCCTTTTAGAACTGGCTGGGCCAAGTCCCAGGAGGCCAGTCACCAGGAAGGCAGAGTGTCTATGCTCAGTTCCCTGCTGTTCCTACCACATGTTGAGAACACTCAGTAGCTTCTAGCACAGCCCATGGGCCCTGCATTGAGGGAAGGGGGCCCCTTCAGTTTTGCATGGGATGCCTGTAGGAATGTCCTGTGCTTATGTATGATACGAATTTCCCTGCCCACATCACTTCTAATATCTCCTACCAGTATCAGGTTGGTAAGTCTTCTAATTCAGATTAGGGCTCTGCTAGTTGCTGTGATAGAAGCTGAAAATCATTGTCTGGTTCCTGTCCTCAAGGAATTTACACATGGTGCCTCAATTCTAAAGTCCTGTCTTTTACTGAATTGTATCCACCCACCCATTTCTGGATCACTTCCCCCTAGCCACCATGTGCTTTAATCTAGGTGGTCTGAAGCATTTTAGGAAAAAAGTACACTCCAAAGCCTCAGCATAAGTGGATCAAGTTGTACTTCTCTACTTGCAGCTGTTGTACACTTCAAGGAAGTTATTTCAGAGCTCTGATTCTCAGTTGCTTCATGCATGAAATGGGAAGAACATCTCCCATGTCAGGCTGTGTTGAGGGATGTGGCCAGCATCCAGGAAGTCCTCATCACATTCTGGTCAGCATAAGCCTCTAAAGATGACCTTTCCATACTTTAGATGCCCTCTCTTCTTCCTACCCCCATTCAAATCCTATCCCTATTTCAAGGTCTGTTCAATATTTATCTTTTCCCTGACATTCTCCCAATTCTTCAAGTGCCCTTTTCTCAAAATTACAGTCATTCTAGAGTGTTTCACCTAACTGGAAAAAATTCCCACCTAATGAAGAGTTGAAAAGTGGTCCAGCTCTCAAGCTCGGGTACTTACCATTGATAGACTGTACTCAACATGCTCTTGGTTATTCTCTTGGAAGATGAAGCCCAGGAAGACTAAGGATACAGCAACTATGATATATCTCCATAGAAAATGGTTCATAATGCTGGGGCCAGGAGCAGTTCTGCAAAGTAATGAGCCAGATATGGATCCTGAGTTCCTCCTACACAGAAAAGCCCAGGATGTTTTCCTCTTGCCTTGAATTCTCCCACTTCCTTTCCTTCATCCCTCCTCCTGATCATGACTACGTAATTATCTCCATAACATTTTTCCCACCTAGATTGACCCTCCCCACTACTTGTAGCCATCTATGGAAAGACAAAGGTCAAGGAGTTTCATTCCTTCACCTGCCTGGGTTTCCAGGTGAAATTGGATGATCTTCCTTCATTTCTCCACTCTTAGAGAAGAGACCCAACCGAGAGCATTTATTGCCAAGAACAGGAAATCAAGGGCTTAAGTGTTAAATATACCTTTCCCAAAGCTTCAGTCTCCAGCCACGTTCTCCTCTTGGGTTTTATTGATATATCCTTTCTTTTAACCCCCACTTACTTTTGTGCCTGAGCCTTTCCAGGATTATGTTTGGTTGATATAAGTAGTTTTGAATCAAGTCGGAGGTACAAAGAAAATGCTTGTTGGCAAGTCTGTGCCATGCCTTACTGGTAAGAAGGATGTGCATCTGAAAGTGACCAGAAGTTCTAACCATGTGGAAATCTTTACTGTATTTGAAGTGCCATATCTGTTGGAGTCTTCTTTTTCTAACAGAAAATGAGGCTTGAGTGTTTCTTAGAGAGCAGGGATTTCTCTGAAACTAAGAAAACCTTGAATGTTGAAGTATGGGTTCCCAAAGTAGCTCCTCTGAGGTAGCTGAACCTGGTCAGCCCCCCCAGGAGACCCCGCCTGACAACCATTGTTCATCCTGAATGGGGTGTGCTCACCATTGTAGCCTCACATCAAGCACCAGTTTCTGGGTGAGGTGGGGAGAAAGTTTTAAAACCAACTTTCCAGACTTTTATCTCAAATCCAGAAATTTTGAAATCAACTGTAATTTTGAATCAAGGTGACAAGGCTGGATTTTGAATAATTCTTTTCCCTATTAGAGGCCCCCATGGATGGATCCTGGAGGAGGCATTGCCTCCCTCTCCAGGCTTGTGCTGCCTGGTGTCTTAGACACCACAAATCAGTTCTCAAATCTCCCGTTTTCTCTTGGACCAGAACTTCCCAGTGTGCTCTGAAGTTTCCTGTTCTTCTGTTTTTCTGTCCTTCTTCTCCTCCCCTCTTTGAAATCTGTTCTTCCAGTTCTCTTCTTTCTTTTCTCTTTCTCTTCTAAAAAAAAATCATCACAAAGATTTAGATAGAATATATATGATTTGCAACAATTTTATCTCATTGTGTAGGTTGTCCTTTTACTTTTTTGTATTTTTCCTTTGATGCATGAAAGTTTTTAATTTTTATAAAATAAAATTTATCTGTTGCTTCTTTTATTGTTTGTGCTTTTGGGGTCATATCTAAGAATCCATTGCTAAATCCCAGGTCATGAAGATGTGTCCCTACGTTGTCTTCTAAGAGTTTTATAATTTTAGCTCTTATATTTAGGTTGTTGAACCATTTTGAGTTAATTTTTGTATATGGCATAAAGTGGGGGTCTAAGTCTAACTTCATTATTTTGCATGTGGGTATCCAGTTTTCCCAGCACTATATGTTGGAGACAGTCTCATTTGTTAAAGAGACTATTCTTTCCCCACTGCATGTACTTAGCAACATTTCAAAAATTAATTGGCCTGAAACAAGGCCATGAGGGAACACAAAGAAATGAAAATAGTTATTTAGCAAAGTGAGAATGTAAGTCTTTAAACACTAAAGTTGTTTTCTTTTGTAATGACCATATTCAGTTTTTAGGTTTATCTTGTTTGTTTTTCCAGCTGCTACTTATATGGTATCATATTACATAATTATTTTTGGATCAGAAGATTACTTTACAAAGGATAAATGTTGAATATTCTTGCCAGGTGTGAAATATAGAGAATTACTAATTCACAAATCCTAACGCAGTTGTTTTAATTTGCAGTGAAGGGAATTTGGCTACAAAGCAGGTTCTATTCCTTCAGAGGCCAGTTATGCGGAATTCAGCTGTTTAAACACCAGAGCTCCTGGCAATCAAAGAAAGCTCTGTCATGATACTCTGAGTCTAAATTCCAATGACAACACATAATTAAATATGAAAATTCCAGATCAACAGAAGATTACAAAACACACAAAGAAACAAAGTGGTGGTCCAGCAAAGGAGAAGATTGAAGTATTAGAAGCCATCAGTGAGGAGGATCAGACTGGGACATAACAGACAAAGACTAAAAAATAGTCCTAAATATGCTCAAAGAGCTAAAGGAAGCATGAACAAACAAATAAAGAAAATCAGGAAAATGATAGAGGAACACATAGAGATCATCATAGAGTGATGTAAATTATGAAAAGGAACCAGCGAGAGTGGAAGACCACAGTAACATGAATTAAAAATTTCCTAGAGGGGTTCAACAGCAGATTGGAGTGGCAGAAAAAGGAATTAGTGAACTTGAAGATAAGACAATTGAAATCATCTAGATTGGGGATTAGAAAGAGGAAAGAATGAAGTGAGCAGAACCTGAGGAATCTGTGGGACACCATCAAATGTACCAGTATTTGTACTGTGGGTGTACCCAAAGGAAAAAAAAGAGGAAGGGACAGAGAGAATATTCAAAGACTATTCCATTAACCCCATCCCTCCATTAACTTTTAGACAAGTTGATTGAACACATACACTTAACAATGCAGTTTTACAAAGACTGCTAAGAGGACTTTTCTTCATATTTTACAGAAAGGCTTAAAACTATGGAACTTCTGTTAATATTCATATCATATCACAGTCAAATCTAAACTAAATAGGTAAGTTGCAAACATGATTGGAGTTTAAAGCCTTAATGGCAATAATCAGGGCAGGAATAGAGTATTTTAAATTTACTTTACGTAACTGACTGAAGAATACATTTAAGAAATAGTAAATAAAAATTTAACATGGTATCATATGCTGGGAAGGAGGTGGTGTTCTATTTGGAGGGGTGATTGCTATGTTCAAGTAATCTCCTGTCTGGAACTTCTGTAACTGCTGTGTTCTGGATTCATCAGTTTCTGCCAGACATGGTGCTACCAATCTCTTTACTGAATACCAGGTGTCTTAAGACCAGTATAAACAATTTTGCAATTGAAAAAAAAAAAAAACAGTTGGCCTTAGATGTGTGGGTCTATTTCTGCACATTCAATTCTGTTACATTAATCTATTTTTCTGTCTTTATTAAGTTAAGATGGTTAGAGAATATCAAGAACAATTTTTTTAGCTTTAAAATGTTACATGTAATTTTGATGATGCTCAATTTATCTTTTTTTTTTCTTTTATGGTCTGATTTTTTAAATTCTGTTTAAGAAATCTTTGTATACTACAATGTTGCAAGGGTATTCTCTTATTTCCTTCTATAAGCCTTATAGAATATATAGTGTTAATTTTTACCTTTACATCTGTGATTCTTCTCAAATTAATGTTTGTGTATGAAGTGGTGCAGGGGTAGAGGTTCATTTTTTCCCACTGGTATCCAGTTGTTCCAGAACCATTTGTTCAAAAGTCTTCCTTTTACCCATTGAATTACTTTGGTACTTTGTCAGAATGAATTAACTGTGTAAGTGTGGGGCTATTTTTATTTTATTCTATTTCACTGATCTTTTTTATTACCTTTATAATGTAAAATAGTATTGTGTCTTGTTTTCCTACTCTGTGGTCATAATGATGATCTTCTATGTATTCTTCTTGCAGTTAGGTAGAGTGGAATTGAAAAAATGTTATTGTGGTTACACACACACACACATACACACACATATAATTTCCAAGTATACTACTCAGTGGTATTAGTTAAATTCATATTATTGTGCTTACATCCCACCATCCATTAATGAATCCTTTCCATCACCCCAAACAAACTCTGTACCCAGTGAGCATCATCCCATTCCCCACCACTCTGACCCTGGTGAACTGGAATCTAATATCTGTCTTTATCCATTTGTATATCCTAGTTATTTCATACAGGTGAAATCATACATTTGTCCTTTTTGTCTCCCTTATTTCACACAACATATAGTCTTCACAGTTCATCCATATAGCATGCTTCAGAACTTCATTCCTTTTTACAGATGAATAATATTCCATTGTGTATACGTACCATATTTTGTTTATCCATCCATCAGTTGATGGGCACTTTTGTTTCTACCTTTTGGAAATTGTGAATAATACTGCTATAAACATAAGTATATAAGTATGTATTTGAGTAAATTGCTTTTGCTTTATTTGGGTATATACCTAGAAGTGGGATTGCCTAGTCTTCTGGCAATTTTATACTTAGCTTTCTGAGGAACTGCCAAACTATTTTCCACAGTGACTGCACCATTCCCACCAACAATTTATGAGGGTTCAGATTTCCCTGCATCCTCGCCAAAATTTGTTATTTTCTATTTTTTCTTTCTTTTAAATAATAGCCATTCTAGTGGGTTTGAGGAGGTATCTCATGGTGTATTTGATTTGCATTTCCCTAGTGGCTAATGATGCTGAGCATCTTTTCATGTTTGTTTGGGCCACGTTTCTTTGGAGAAACATCTATTCAAATCTTTTGCCCAGTTTTGTTCCCATGGGTTGTTTGACTTTGTGTTGCTCAGTTGTAGAGGTTCTTTATTTATACCATATATTAAATCCTTATCAAAGTTATGGTTTCCAAATATTTTCTCCCATTCTGTAAGTTGTCTTTTCACTGTCTTGATAATGTTCTTTGATGCAAAAAGTTAATTTTGATGTAGTCCAGTTTATATTTTTTCTTATTCCTCATGATTTTGATGTAAAGTTTAAGAATCCATTGCCTAATACAAGGCACTGAACATATTCCTTTATGTGTTCTTTTAAGAGTTTATAGTATGTTTCTTATGTTTAGGTCATTGATTCATTTTGAGTTAGTTTTTGTATATGGTATGAGGTAGGGGTCCTCCTTCATTCTTTTGCATATGGATATCCAGTTTTCCCAGCACCATTTGAAGAGACTATTCTTTACCCATTGAAGGGATTTGCCACTCTTGTCAAAAGTCAGTTGACCATAGATGTGAGCATTTATTTCTGAACTCTCAATTCTGTTTCATTGATGTGTACTTTTGTCCTTACACTCTATTTTGTACCACTATTTTAATTAATGTAGCTTTATAATAAGTTTTGAAATTGGAAAGTGTGAGTCCTCCAACATTGTTCTTTTTCAGATGGATTGGTTATACGCAGCCCCTTGCTCTTCTTTATAAATTTGATGATTTTCTTTCCATTTCTGCAAAGAGGGATATTGGAATTTTATTGGAATTTTGTTGAACCTATAAATCACTTGGCTGGTATCGACATCTAACACTATTAAGTCTTCTAATCCATGAACACTGGATGTCTTTCTATTTGTTTAGGTCTTCTTTAATTTCTTTCACCAGTGTTTTGTAGGTTTCTGTGTACAAGTCCTTTACATTCTTGGTTAAATTTATTCCTAATATTTTACTCCTTTATTTGCCTGTGTAGATGGAATTTTCTTGATTTCCTTATTGGATTGTTCAAGCTGGTATGTAGAAACACTACTGATTTTTGTGTAGTGATCTTGTATCCGGTCACTTTACTGAATTAGTTTATTAGCTCTAGTAGCTTTTTTTTTCTTTGTAGCTTCTGTGGAATTTTCTCTATATAGGATCATGTCATCTGTGATTAAGGAAAGTTTTGATTCTTCCTTTCCAATGTAGATGCCTTTAATTTCTTTTCTCACCTAATACCTCTGGCTAAAACTTCCACTATAAAGTGAATAGCATTGGTGAAAGGGGCATTCTTATCCTGTTTCTTTTCTTTCATTTAAATTCAATTTTATTGAGATATATTCATATACCATACAGTCATCCAAAGTGTACAGTTATTCACAGTACCATTATGTAATTGTGCATTCATCACCTCAATTGATTTTTTTTAATCTTCATTTTATTGAGATATATTCATATACCACGCAGTCATACAAAACAAATCGTACTTTCGATTGTTCACAGTACGATTACATAGTTGTACATTCATCACCCAAATCAGTCCCTGACACCTTCATTAGCACACACACAAGAATAACAAGAATAATAATTAGAGTGAAAAAGAGCAATTGAAGTAAAAAAGAACACTGGGTACCTTTGTCTGTTTGTTTCCTTCCCCTATTTTTCTACTCATCCATCCATAAACTAGACGAAGTGGAGTGTGGTCCTTATGGCTTTCCCAATCCCATTGTCAGCCCTCATAAGCTACATTTTTATACAACTGTCTTCGAGATTCATGGGTTCTAGGTTGTAGTTTGATAGTTTCAGGTATCCACCACCAGCTACCCCAATTCTTTAGAACCTAAAAAGGGTTGTCTAAAGTGTGCGTAAGAGTGCCCACCAGAGTGACCTCTCGGCTCCTTTTGGATTCTCTCTGCCACTGAAGCTCATTTCATTTCCTTTCATATCCCCCTTTTGGTCAAGAAGATGTTCTCCGTCCCACGATGCCAGGTCTACATTCCTCCCCGGGAGTCATATTCCACGTTGCCAGGGAGATTCACTCCCCTGGGTGTCTGATCCCACGTAGGGGGGAGGGCAGGGATTTCACCTTTCAAGTTGGCTTAGCTAGAGAGACAGGGCCACATCTGAGCAACAAAGAGGCATTCGGGAGGAGGCTCTTAGGCACAACCATAGGGAGGCCTAGCCTCTCCTTTGCAGCAACCGTCTTCCCAAGGGTAAAACCTGTGGTAGAGGGCCCAACCCATCAAACCACCAGTCCCCTATGTCCGTGGTCATGTTAGCAACCATGGAGGTGGGGTAGGCGAATACCCCTGCATTCTCCACAGGCTCCTCAAGGGGGCACTACATCTTTTTTTTTTCTTGGTTTTTTTTTTTTTTTTAACTTTCCCTTCTTTTTTAAATCAACTGTATGAAAAAAAAGTTAAAAAGAAAACAAACATACAATAAAAGAACATTTCAAAGAGACCATAACAAGGGAGTAAGAAAAAGACAACTAACCCAAGATATCTGCTTAACTTCCAACATGTTCCTACTTTACCCCAAGAAAGTTACCTAATATAGCAACATTTCTGTGAACTTGCTCCTACTATATCCATCAGAAATTAACAGACCATAGTCATTCCTGGGCATCCCCAGAACGTTAAATAGCTTATCTGTTCTTGGATTATTGTTCCCCCTTCCTTAATTGCTCTCTACTGCTAGTTCCCCTACATTCTACATTATAAGCCATTTGTTTTACATTTTTCAAAGTTAACATTAGTGGTAGCATATAATATTTCTCTTTTTGTGCCTGGCTTATTTCGCTTAGCATTATGTCCCCAAGGTTCATCCATGTTGTCATATGTTTCACGAGATCGTTCCTTCTTACTGCCGCGTAGTATTCCATCGTGTGTATATACCACATTTTATTTATCCACTCATCTGTTGAAGGACATTTGGGTTGTTTCCATCTTTTGGCAATTGTGAATAATGCTGCTATGAACATTGGCGTGCCGATATGTGTTCGTGTCACTGCTTTCCGATCTTCCGGGTATATACCGAGAAGTGCAATCGCTGGATCGAATGGTAACTCTATATCTAGTTTTCTAAGGAACTGCCAGACTGACTTCCAGAGTGGCTGAACCATTATACAGTCCCACCAACAGTGAATAAGAGTTCCAATTTCTCCACATCCCCTCCAGCATTTGTAGTTTCCTGTTTGTTTAATGGCAGCCATTCTAACTGGTGTTAGATGGTATCTCATTGTGGTCTTAATTTGCATCTCTCTAATAGCTAGTGAAGCTGAACATTTTTTCATGTGTTTCTTGGCCATTTGTATTTCCTCTTCAGAGAACTGTCTTTTCATATCTTTTGCCCATTTTATAATTGGGCCAACTGTACTATCGTCATTGAGTTGTAGGATTTCTTTATATATGCAAGATATCAGTCTTTTGTCAGATACATGGTTTCCAAAAATTTTTTCCCATTGAGTTGGCTGCCTCTTTACCTTTTTGAGAAATTCCTTTGAGGTGCAGAAACTTCTAAGCTTGAGGAGTTCCCATTTATCTATTTTCTCTTTTGTTGCTTGTGCTTTGGGTGTAAAGTCTAGGAAGTGGCCGCCTAATACAAGGTCTTGAAGATGTTTTCCTACATTATCTTCTAGGAGTTTTATGGTACTTTCTTTTATATTGAGATCTTTGGTCCATTTTGAGTTAATTTTTGTGTAGGGGGTGAGGTAGGGGTCCTCTTTCATTCTTTTGGATATGGATATCCAACTCTCCCAGCCCCATTTGTTGAAAAGACCATTCTGACTCAGTTCAGTGACTTTGGGGGCCTTATCAAAGATCAGTCGGCCATAGATCTGAGGGTCTGTCTCCGAATTCTCAATTTGATTCCATTGATCTATATGTCTCCCTTTGTGCCAGTACCATGCTGTTTTGGCAACTGTGGCTTTATAATAAGCTTCAAAGTCAGGGAGTGTAAGTCCTCCCACTTCGTTTTTCTTTTTTAGAGTGTCTTTAGCAATTCGAGGCATCTTCCCTTTCCAAATAAATTTGATAACTAGCTTTTCCAAGTCTGCAAAGTAGGTTGTTGGAATTTTGATTGGGATTGCATTGAATCTGTAGATGAGTTTGGGTAGAATTGACATCTTAATGACATTTAGTCTTCCTATCCATGAACATGGAATATTTTTCCATCTTTTAAGGTCCCCTTCTATTTCTTTTAGTAGAGTTATGTAGTTTTCTTTGTATAGGTCTTTTACATCTTTGGTTAAGTTTATTCCTAGGTACTTGATTTTTTTAGTTGCTATTGAAAACGGTATCTTTTTCTTGAGTGTCTCTTCAGTTTGTTCATTTCTAGCATATAGAAACATTACTGACTTATGTGCATTAACCTTGTATCCCGCTACTTTGCTAAATTTGTTTATTAGCTCTAGTAGCTGTATCGTCGATTTCTCAGGGTTTTCTAGATATAAGATCATATCATCTGCAAACAATGACAGTTTCACTTCTTCTTTTCCAATTTGGATGCCTTTTATTTCTTTGTCTTGCCGGATTGCCCTGGCTAGCACTTCCAGCACAATGTTGAATAACAGTGGTGACAGCGGGCATCCTTGTCTTGTTCCTGATCTTAGAGGGAAGGCTTTCAGTCTCTCACCATTGAGTACTATGCTGGCTGTGGGTTTTTCATATATGCTCTTTATCATGTTGAGGAAGTTTCCTTCAATTCCTACCTTTTGAAGTGTTTTTATCAAAAAGGGATGTTGGATTTTGTCAAATGCTTTTCAGCATCTATTGAGATGATCAATTGATTTTTCCCTTTCGAGTTTTTAATGTGTTGTAATACATTGATTGTTTTTCTTATGTTGAACCATCCTTGCATGCCTGGAATGAACCCCACTTGGTCATGGTGTATGATTTTTTTAATGTGTCTTTGGATTCGATTTGCAAGTATTTTGTTGAGGATTTTTGCATCTATATTCATTAGGGAGATTGGCCGGTAGTTTTCCTTTTTTGTAGCATCTTTGCCTGGTTTTGGTATTAGATTGATGTTAGCTTCATAAAATGAGTTAGGTAGTGTTCCATTTTTTTCAATGTTTTGAAAGAGTTTGAGTAAGATTGGTGTCAGTTCTTTCTGGAAAGTTTGGTAGAATTCCCCTGTGAAGCCATCTGGCCCTGGGCATTTATTTGTGGGAAGATTTTTGATGACTGATTGGATCTCTTTGCTTGTGATGGGTTGGTTGAGGTCTTCTATTTCTTCTCTGGTCAGTCTAGGTTGTTCATATGTTTCCAGGAAATTGTCCATTTCTTCTACATTACCCAGTTTGTTGCCATACAGTTGTTCATAATATCCTCTTATAATTTTTTTAATTTCTTCAGGATCTGCAGTTATGTCACCTTTTTCATTCATTATTTTGTTTATATGGGTCTTCTCTCTTTTTGATTTTGTCAGTCTAGCTAGGGGCTTGTCAATCTTGTTGATCTTCTCAAAGAACCAACTTTTGGTGATATTTATCCTCTCTATTGTTTTTTTGTTCTCTATGTCATTTATTTCTGCTTTAATCCTTGTTATTTCTTTTCTTGTACTTGGTTTAGGATTGGTTTGCTGTTCATTTTCTAGCTTCTTCAGTTGATCCATTAGTTCTTTGATTTTGGCTCTTTCTTCCTTTTTAATATATGCGTTTAGTGCTATAAATTTCCCCCTTAGCACTGCTTTTGCTGCATCCCATAGGTTTTGGTATGTTGTGTTCTCATTTTCATTCGTCTCTATATATTTAGCAATTTCTCTTGCTATTTCTTCTTTAACCCACTGATTGTTTAGGAGTGTGTTGTTTAACCTCCAGGTATTTGTGAATTTTCTAAGTCTCTGATGGTTATTGACTTCTAATTGTATTCCATTGTGGTCAGAGAATGTGCTTTGAATAATTTCAATCTTTTTAAATTTATTGAGGCTTGTTTTATGTCCCAGCATATGATCTATTCTGGAGAAAGTTCCATGAGCACTAGAAAAGTATGTGTATCCTGGTGATTTGGGATGTAATGTCCTGTATATGTCTGTTAAATCTAATTCATTTATCAGATTGTTTAGGTTTTCAATTTCTTTATTGGTCTTCTGTCTGGTTGATCTATCTATAGGAGAGAGTGATGTGTTGAAGTCTCCCAGAATTATTGTGGAAACATCAATTGCTTCCTTTAGTTTTTCCAGTGTTTCTCTCATGTATTTTGTGGCACCTTGATTGGGTGCATAGACATTTACGATTGTTATTTCTACTTGCTGAATTGCCCCTTTTATTAGTATGTAGTGGCCTTCTTTGTCTCTCAAAACATCCCTGCATTTGAAGTCTATTTTATCTGAGATTAATATTGCTACACCTGCTTTCTTTTGGCTGTGGCTTGCATGAAATATTTTTTTCCATCCTTTCACTTTCAGTTTCTTTGTGTCCCTGTGTCTAAGGTGAGTCTCTTGTATGCAACATATTGATGGTTCATTTTTTTTGATCCATTCTGCGAATCTATATCTTTTAATTGGGGAGTTTAATCCATTTACATTCAACGTTAAAACCGTGAAGGCATTTCTTGAATCGGCCATCTTATCCTTTGGTTTATGTTTGCCATATTTTTCCCTCTCTCTATTAATATCCTTTATTGTACCCATACCGAATCTCTTTAGTACTGAACCTTTCTCCAAGTCTCTCTGTCCTTTCTTTGTTTCTCTGTCTGTAGGGCTCCCTTTAGTATCTCCAGTAGGGCAGGTCTCTTGTTAGCAAATTCTCTCAGCATTTGTTTGTCTGTGAAAAATTTAAGCTCTCCCTCAAATTTGAAGGAGAGCTTTGCTGGATAAAGTATTCTTGGCTGGAAATTTTTCTCACTCAGAATTTTAAATATATCGTGCCACTGCCTTCTCGCCTCCATGGTGGCTGCTGAGTAGTCACTACTTAGTCTTATGGTGTTTCCTTTGTATGTGGTGAATTGCTTTTCTCTTGCTGCTTTCAGAACTTGCTCCTTCTCTTCTGTGTTTGACAGTGTGATCAGTATATGTCTCGGAGTGGGTTTATTTGGATTTATTCTATTTGGAGTTCGCTGAGCATTTATGATTTGTGTATTTATGTTGTTTAGAAGATTTGGGAAGTTTTCCCCAACAATTTCTTTGAATACTCTTCCTAGACCTTTACCCTTTTCTTCCCCTTCTGGGACACCAATGAGTCTTATATTTGGACGTTTCATATTATCTATCATATCCCTGAGGTCCATTTTGATTTTTTCAATTTTTTTCCCCATTCTTTCTTTATGCTTTCATTTTCCATTCTGTCATCTTCCAGGTCACTGATTCGTTGTTCAACTTCCTCTAGTCTTGTACTATGAGTGTCCAGAATCTTTTTAATTTGGTCAACAGTTTCTTTAATTTCCATAAGATCATCCATTTTTTTATTTAGTCTTGCAATGTCTTCTTTATGCTCTTCTAGAGTCTTCTTGAATTCCTTCATATCCCGTACTATGGTCTCATTGTTCATCTTTAGTTCTTTGAGTAGCTGCTCTAGGTGCTGTGTCTCTTCTGGTCTTTTGATTTGGGTGCTTGGGCTTGGGTTATCCATATCGTCTGGTTTTTTCATATGCTTTATAATTTTCTGTTGTTTTTGGCCTCGTGGCATTTGCTGAACTTGATAGGGTTCTTTTAGGGTTTGTAGACCTATTGAAGTCCTTATCTCTAATTTATCAGATCTACAGCTTCGTGGAGTACACTTTCTCTAACTAACCAGCAGGTGGCGTCCACGAGCCACCTGTTCTCCACAAGCCAGCTCTCCCCTGCTTAGCCTTTTGGTTTGGTGAGTGGGGGAGTGAGTCTTGTGGGGCGAAATTGGTGTACCAAGCTTGCGTGTGTAGTTGGTGTTGCCTGCCCTGTATGTGGGGCGTGTTTCTGGGCAGTCGGGAAGGGGGGGTGGCCCTAACAATCAAATCTCCCTGATGATCCTAGAGTTTTAAAGCTGCTTCAATAGTCTAATCCTTCAGTTCAGTCCTGCCACAGTTTGTCTCTGCCACTCACCCACAAGTCTTTGTTATTGGCGTATGGCTCCTGAGACTTGCAAGTGGGCCCCTCTTCCAGGCCGTGCACCCCGGGTCCTCTGTTGAGGGATGACTGTGCTATGTCACAGGTGAGTGCCATCCCCCCAGGGCAGTTCTGGGCTGCTGGGCTGTGTAGGGAGGCTCCCAGTCTGCTCCAATGATGGCTGAATGGGGCTTTGTTAATTCACACTGCTCCACCTTCCCAGCTCTGGGACAATCAGCTGAGGTTGCAGGGAAGGCTAATGTCCACGCCCAGTTTTGTGGTGTGTGCCTGTTATTTGAAGCACTTCCGTCACACTGGGTTGTCTGGGGCAGCTCTGGGCTATGGGGCTGGCGATGGGCAGGAGTGTTTCCTGTCCACCAGGATGGTGGCTGTGAGCGGACACCCCCCTTTTCTTGGGAAGTTGTGGTGTTTAGTGAATTTTCTCAGCCACTGGATTATTGCCTTTTGTCTCAGAGCTCTCTTAGTTCTGCTCTTGACTTGACGTGCCCAAATTGCAATTCTTTGAAACTTTCTGTATTGGGCTTCTTAGAGTAATTGCTTTAGAAAAGAAAAAAGGATTAAAAAAAAAAAAAAAAAAAAAAAGGGGCCCTCCTCAGAGATCTAATGGGTTATTGAAATGCTAATAGACAAAGCAACCAGGGCCATTAAGGAAAGGTCCACAGGGCAGAGAGATCAGCTTTTCTTCGGGATTTGCATATGCACCTCAAGGCCTGAGCTCTGCCCTTCCCCTTTCTGTGTTCACCAGAACTCCAAAAATCCTCTGCTTTTATTTTGGAGTTTTTCGTGTTATTTTTTTTTTTTTCTATGCCTGTCTCCTCTCTGCTGGGCTGGCAGCTCTCAGATTCTCTGTTGTCTTGTCTCAGTCTATCTATGGTTGGAATTTGAATCAGTAGAATGAGTTTCCGAGAAGGGCAGCCACTGCAGTTCTCCCTTCTCCTTCCCGGAGCTGACGGCCCCTCCTCCCACAGGACTGAGCCTGGCAGGGAGGGGCGCGGGTCCCCTGGCCGCAAAAACTTACAGATTTCGCTGATCTCAGCAGTTCGACATTTTCATGAGTGTTGTATGAAGTATGCCCAAAGACAGATTGCTCTGTGGTGTCCAGTCCACGCAGTTCCTGGCTTTTTACCTACTTTCCTGGAGGAGTAACTAAAACTTACAGCTCACCAGTCTGCCATCTTGCCCCGCCTCGCAGTGTCTTCTTTATGCTCTTCTAGGGTCTTCTTGATTTCCTTTATCTCCTGTACTATGGTCTCATTGTTCATCTTTAGTTCTTTGAGTAGTTGCTCTAGGTGCTGTGTCTCTTCTGGTATTTTGATTTGGGTGCTTGGGCTTGGGTTATCCATATTGTCTGGTTTTTTCATATGCTTTATAATTTTCTGTTGTTTTTGGCCTCGTGGCATTTGCTGAACTTGATAGGGTTCTTTTAGGATTTGTAGACCAATTGAAGTCCTTATCTCTAATTTATCAGATCTACAGCTTCGTGGAGTACACTTTCTCTAACTAACCAGCAGGTGGCGTCCACGAGCCACCTGTTCTCCACAAGCCAGTTCTCCCATGCTTAGCCTTTTTGGTGAGTGGGGGAGTGAGTCTTGTGGGGTCCAATTGGTGTACCAAGCTTGCGTGTGTAGTTGGTGTTGCCCGCCCTGTATATGGGGCGTGCCTCTGGGCAGCCAGGGAGGGGGGGGGGTGGCTCTAACAATCAAATCTCCCTGGTGATCCCAGAGTTTCAAAGCTGCTGCAATAGTCCAATCCTTCAGTTCAGTCCTGCCACAGTTCGTCTCTGCCACTGACCCACAAGTCCTTGGTATTGGCGTATGGCTCCTGAGACTTGCAAGTGGGCCCCTCTTCCAGGCCGTGCACCCTGGGTCCTCTGTTGAGGGATGACTGTGCTATGTCACAGGTGAGCGCCGTCCCCCCAGGGCAGTTCTGGGCCTCCGGGCCGTGCAGGGAGGCCCCCAGCCCGCTGAAATGATGGCTGAATGGGGCTTTGTTAATTCACACTGCTCTACCCTCCCAACTCTGGGACAATCAGCTGAGGCTGCAGGGAAGGCTAATGTCCACGCCCAGTTTTGTGGTGTGTGCCTGTTATTTGAAGCACTTCCGTCACACTGGGTTGTCTGGGGCAGTTCTGGGCTATCGGGCTGGAGATGGGCAGGAGTGTTTCCTGTCCACCAGGATGATGGCTGTGAGCGGACACCCCCCTTTTCTTGGGAAGTTGTGGTGTTTAGTGAATTTTCTCAGCCACTGGATTATTGCGTTTTGTCTCAGAGCTCTCCTAGTTCTGCTCTTGACTTGACCTGCCCAAATAGCAAGTCTTTGAAGCTTTCTGTATTGGGCTTCTTAGAGTAATTGTTTTAGAAAAAGAAAAAAGGATTAAAAACAAACAAACAAACAAACAAACAAACAAACAAAAGGGCCCTCCTCAGAGATCTAATGGGTTATTGAAATGCTAAGAGACAAAGCAACCAGGGCCATTAAGGAAAGGTCCACAGGGCAGAGAGATCAGCTTTTCTTCAGGATTTGCATATGCGCCTCAGGGCCCTTCCCCTTTCTATGTTCACCAGAACTCCAAAAATCCTCCGCTTTTATTTTGGAGTTTTTCGTGTTGTTTTTTTTCTATGCCTATCTCCTCTCTGCTGGGCTGGCTGCTCTCAGATTCTCTGGTGTCTGGTCTCAGTCTATCTATGGTTGGAGTTTGAATCAGTAGAATGAGTTTCCGATAAGGGCTGCCACTGCAGTTCTCCCTTCTCCTTCCCGGAGCTGACAGCCCCTCCTCCCCCGGGACTGAGCCTGGCAGGGAGGGGCGCGGGTCCCCTGGCCGCAAAAACTTACAGATTTCGCTGATCTCAGCAGTTCCACGTTTTCATGAGTGTTGTATGAAGTATGCCCAAAGTCAGATTGCTCTGTGGTGTCCAGTCCCCGCAGTTCCTGGCTTTCTACCTACTTTCCTGGAGGAGTAACTAAAACATACAGCTCACCAGTCTGCCATCTTGCCCCGCCTCCCACCTCAATTGATTTTTGAATATTTTCATTACCACAAAAAAAGAATAAGAATAAAAATTACAGTAAAAAAGAATTCCTGAAACATCCCACCCCCCATCCCTCCCTATTATTCATTTACATTTTGTCCCCATTTTTCTACTCATCTCTCCATACACTGGATAAAGGGAGTGAGCCACAAGGTGTTCACCCTCACATGGTCACACAGTGTAAACTATATAGTTATGAAATCGTCTTTGAGAATCAAGGCTACTGGTTTGCAGTTTAACAGTTTCAGATATTTCCTTCTAGCTATTCCAATACACTAAAAACTAAAAAGGGACATCTACATAATACCTAAGAATAACCTCCAGCATTCCTCTTGACTCCATTTGAAATCTCTCAGCCACTAAAACTTTATTTTGTTTTATTTCTCTTCCCCCTTTTGGTCAAGACAGCTTTCTCAATCCCTCAATGCCAGGTCTAGGTTCATCCCTGGGAGTCATGTCCCACGTAGCGGGGAGGGTAGCGAGTTTACCTGCTGAGTTGGCTTAGAGAGAGAGGCCACATCTGAGCAACAAGAGAAGTTCTCTGGGGGTGACTCTTAGGCACAATTATAAGTAGGCCTAGCCTCTGATTTGCAGTAACAAGCTTCATAAGGGCAAGCCCCAAGATTGAGGGCTCAGCCTTCTAAATTGGCAGACCCAGTGCTTGTGAGAATATCAGTAGTTCCTCAGGTGGGGAAGTTAAAAATTTCCACGTTTTCCCCCAATCCCTCAAGGAGGCTTTGAAAATATATTTTTATTCTCTGCCCAAATTACTCTGGGATGCATCAGGGCTTCACACTAACCCGTACAAACTAAACAGATCTCACTCCATATTCAAAGTTCCATGTAATTATGGCGTTTGAATAAACTGACCATACAAGTTAAATAGTGTGTTACAGAAAATATAGATTTTGCACCAAATAAACATCTCTTCCTTTGATCTCACACAGAAGTTGAAGTTTTAAGACACTCAATATCGTCCTTTACACTTTAGTCTGATTTACCTTAGTTCAGCTGACCTAGTACTCCAGCTGTCCCTAAGGGAAGGAAACGGCCTCTGGCTGCTGCTTCCTTTAAGCATTGGGGAAGGGCTTTCAGACCCCGGGCTGGAAACACAGTCTCTGTCCACGTTTTCTCAGTCTCTTTGTACCTCACTGACCTGGGCCTTGAGATGTCCTCTCCTGTCCCTGGGTCTTCACACAGTGGGGGCATGTCTCACTGCTGTGAGAGATTTGATAGTCTGTGTCTGTGGTAGGAGGGGTCCCATCTGCAGATTCTGTGCCTTTCCCACACTGAAACAAGTGATGGGGGAGAGGGGCGGCTGGTCTGGGATGGATGATTCCTACCTGATATTTCTTTTCTTCCTTCAATTCAGCATTTGCAGGGTCCTTCTCCAGTCTATATCCTCCTTCAGAGTTTCAAATAATTCAGAATTGTCCTTTTTTCCATTGAATCTCTAGAGAGAAGTTTTCAGTCACTGTTTATGTTGCCATATTGATCTCTTATCTTGTTTCTGATCTTATAGGGAAGGATTTCTGTCTTTCATCATTAAGTATGATGTTATCTGTGGGTTTTTCAAAGTGGCCTTTATCATGGTGAGGGAGTTCTCTTCTATTCCTAGTTTTCTAATTGTTCTTTTTATGAAGAAGTGATGCTGAGTTTTGTCAAATGCCTTTTCTGATTCAGTTGAGAATATCTGGTGTTTTTTTTCCCTTCTTTCTATTAATGTGATTTATTACATTAACTGATTTACTTATTTTGAGCCACCCTTGCATTCTTGGGACAAATTCCATTAGGTCAAAGTGTATAACTCTTTTAATTTTTTTATTAGAGAAGTTTTTGGTTTACAGAAATATCATGCAGAAAGTACAGAATTCTCATATATCCCGCTCAAACATACACTTCTCTGTTATTAACACTTTGCATTAGTGTGTTATTTTGTTACAATTGGAGTAACAATATCATAATTATACCATTAATTGTAGTCCATAGTTTACATTAAGATTCACTGTTTGTGTTGGACAGTCCTATGGTTTTTTTTTTAAACTTATTCTGGAAACATATACAACCTAAACTTTCCCCCTTTAAACACACTCAAGTATATAATTCAGTGCTGTTAATTACATTTACAGTGCTGTGCTATCATCACTGCTATCCATTACCAAAACTTCCATCACTCCAAACAGAAACTCTGTACCAGTTAAGCATTAACTCCCCGTTCTCTACCCCCAAATTGGTCCCTGGTAACCTGTATTCTAGTTTTTTTACAACAATTTGGATATTCTAATTATTTCATATCTGTGAGATCATACAATATTTGTCCTTTTGTGTCTAGATTATTTCATTCAATATGATGTCTTCACAGTTCATTCATCTTGTTGCATGTATCAAACTCAATTCCTTTTTATGGCTAAATAATATTCCTTTGTACGTTTATACCACAGTTTATCCATTCATTATTTGATGGACACTTGGGTTGCTTCTGTCTTTTGGCAAATGTAACTAATGCCTCTATGAACATCAGTGTGCAAATATCTTTTTGAGTCCCTGCTTTCAATTCTTTTGGGATTATACCTAGAAGTGGGATTGTAATTCTATACTTAACTTTATGGAGGACACCAAACTGTTTTCCACAGTGGCCACACCATTTATAGTCCCACTGACAATGAAAGAGTGTTCCTATTTCTCCACATCCTCTCCAACATTTGTTATATTCTATTTTTTAATAGAAGCCATTGTAGTAGGTATAAAGTTGTATCTCATTGAGGTTTTGATTTGTATTTCCCTAATGACTAATGATGTTGAACAGCTTTTTGTGTGCTTTATGGCCATTTATATATGTTGAATTGTCTGTTCAAGATTTTTGCACATTTTTAAATTGGGTTGTTTATTGTTTTATTATTGAGTTGTAGAATTTTCTTGTATATTCTTGATATTAAACCCTTATTGGATACGAGGTTTCCAAATATTTCTCCCATTCTGTAAGTTATAATTTTATCTCTGTGATAAAGTCCTTGATGCACAAAAGGTTTTAATTTTGATGGTATCCAATTTATCTATTTTTTCTTTTGTTGCTTTTGGTTTAAAGTCTAAGGAAACATTTCCTACCCAAAGTCCTGAAGATGTATACCTATGTTTTCACCTACGAGGTTAAAGCTTTGGCTCTTATATTGAGGTCTCTGACACATTTTGAGTTGATTTTTGTACATGGTGTGAGGTAGGGTTCCACCTTCATTCTTTTGCATATGGATATCCAGTTTTTCCAGCAGCATTTATTGGAGAGACTATTATTTCCCAGTTCAGTGTACTTGGCACCCTGTCAAAAATCAATTGACCATAGATGTGAGGGTCCATTTAAGAATTCTCAATTTGATTCCATTTGTATTTCTGTCCTTGTGCCAGTACCATTCTGTTTTGATTATTGTGACTTTGTAATAAATTTTAAAATTGAGAAGTGTGAGTCCTCCAACTTTGCTTTTCTTTTTCAAGATGGTTTTGACTATTCAGGGCCCCTTAACCTTCCAAATAAATTTGATGGTTGGATTTTCCATTTCCACAAAGAAGGCTGTTGGAATTTTGATTGCCATTGCGTTGAATATGTAAATCACTTCTAATAGGTAGTCTTCCAAGGTGTAAACACAGAATGTCCTTCCATTTATTTATATCTTCTTTATTTTCTCTTAGCTATGTTTTGTAGTTTTCTATGTACAAGCCCTTTACAACACTGATTAGATTTATTCCCAATATTTTATTCTTTTAGTTGCTGTTTTCAATTGAAATTTTTCCTTGATTTCCTCTTCAGATTGTTCATTACTAGTATATAGAAACACTAATGACTTTTGCATTTGGTCTTATACCCTGCCTCTTTGCTGAATTTCTTTATTAATTCTAGTAGCTTTGTTGTGGATTTTTGAGGATTTTCTGTATATAACATGTCATCTGAAAATAGGGGAAGTGTTACTTCTTCTTTTCCAATTTGGAGGCCTTTTATTTTTTCTTGCCCAAGTGCTCTGATTAGAAATTCCAGTACAGTGTTGAATAACAGTGGTGAGAAATAGATATCGTTGTCTTGTTCCTGATCTTACAGGGAAAACTTTTAGTCTTTCACCATTTAGTATTTTGTTAATGGTAGGTATTTCATATATGCTCGTTATCATGTTGAAATTTCATCTATTCCTAATTTTCTAAGTGTTTTTATCAAGAGAAAGTGGTGGATTTTGTCAAATGCTTTTCTGCATCAATTGAGATGATTTTGTGTGTTTGCTCCCTTTGTTCTACTAATGTGGTATATTACATTTATTATTTTTCTTACATGTTGAACCATCCTTGCATACCTGGGTTAAATCTCACTTGATCATATTTTATAATTATTTTAATCTGCTGTTGGATTCCATTTGCTAGTATTTTGTTGAATATTTTTGCATTCATATTCATAAGGGATATTGGTCTGTAATTTTCTTTTCTTGTGGTGTCTTTATCTGGCTTTTGTATTAGGGTAATGTTGGCTTCATAGAGTGAGGTAGAAAGTGTCCCCTTCTCTTCAATTTTTTGGAAGAGTTTGAGCAGGATTGGTGGTAATTCCTTCTAAAATTTTTGATAACATTCACCTGTGAAGGCATCTGGTCTAGGGCTTCTTTGTTGGGAGGTATTTGACTTCTGATTCAATCTCTTTATTTGTTATATTTCTGCTGAAGTCTTCATTTCTTTTTGAGTCAGTGTATGTAGTTTGTGTGTTTCTAGGAATTAATCCATTTAATTTAGGTTATCTAATTTTTTAGCATACAGTTGTTCATAGTATCCTCTTATAATCTTTTTATTTCTGTGAGGTCAGTGGTAATGTCCACCTTTCATTTCTGATTTTAATTTTTTGTGTCCTCTCTCTTTTTTTTTTCTTTGTCAGTCTAGCTAAAGGTTTATTGATTTTATTGATTTTTTCAAAGAACTAACTTTTGGTTTGTTAATTCTCTCTACTGTTATATGACTCTCTATTTCATTTATCTCCATGGTAATCTTTGTTATTTCCTTCCTTCTGTTTGCTTTGGGTTTAGCTTGCTCTCCTTTTCCTGGTTATTACAGTTTTTAGGTTAGGTCAATGATTTGAAGTCTTTCTTCTTTTTTAACATAAGCATTTAGAGCTATATATTTCCTTCTCAGCACTGCCTTTGCTGCATCCCTTAAGTTTTGGTATGTTGTATTTTCATTTTCATTTTCCTCAAGATATTTCCTAATTTCCCTTGTGATTTCCTCTTTAACCCATTGGTTAAGAGTATGTTTTAAAATTTCCACATATTTGTGATTTTTCCCTTTCTCTCTCTGTTACTGATTTCTAGCTTCATTTCATTCTGGTTGGAGAAGATACATTGTGTGATTTCAACATTTTGAATTTATTGAGCTAAGATATGGTCTATTCTGGAGAATGATCCAAGTACACTCAAGAAGAATGTGTGTTCTGTTGTTGGGTTAATTTTCTATATATTTCTGTGGTCTGGTTTGCTAAAGCTGCTGTTATGCAAAATACCAGAAATGGGTTGACTTTTATAAAGGGGATTCATTAGGTTGTGAATTTAAAGTTCTGAGGCTATAAAAGTGTCCAAAGTAAGGCATCAACAAAGGGATACCTTCACTGAAGAAAAGCTGATGGTGTGTGGAAAACCTCTGTCAGCTGGGAAGGCACGTTGTGGCTGGCGTCTGCTGGTTCTTTGCTTCCAGGTTCTGGTTTCAAAATGATTTTCTTCAAAATGTATCTGGACTTCTGTCTATCTTAGTTTCTCTCTCTCAGCTCCTGTACATCCTTGCTTGTTCTACCAGGGCATTTCTCTCTAAGCATCTGGGGGTCCTCTCTTAGCTTCTCCAGGGCAAACTCTTGGCTTCATCTCTGAGCTTAGTATCTCCAGGTGTCTCTCTGTCTGCATCTCCCAGTGTCTCCAAGCATCTGAGTCTGTGTTGGCTCTTAGCTTCTCCCCAAAATGTCTCTTTTAAAGAACTCCAGTGATCTAATTAGGACCCATACTGAATGGGCAGGGTAATACCTCCACCTACAGTTAGGTGGGTCACATCTCCATGGAAATAACCTAATCAAAAGGTCCCATCATAATCAAAAGACTAATAAGTCTGCCTCCACAAGATTGCATTAAAGAACATGGCTTTTGTGGGGGACATAATAGATTTAAAGCAGCAAAGTCTGTTAGGTCTAATTGGTTTAGAGTATCATTCAAATCTTGTCATTCCTTACTGATCTTCTGTCTAGATGTTCTATCCATTATTGAAAATAGTATATTACATTTTCCTATTATTAATGTAAGATCATCAATTTTTCCCTTCAATTCTGTCAGTATTTGTTTCATATATTTTGGGGCTCTGCTGTTAAGTATATATATGTTATGTCTTCTTGTTGAATTGACCTCTGTATCAGTATATAGTGACCTTCATTATCTCTTGTAGCAGTTTTTGACTTAACATCTATTTTATCTGATATTTACACTGCTACCTCAGCATGCACGCACTCTCTCTCTTTTTGCATGGTACATATTTTTTTCCCATTGTTGGTATATTTTTTCCCATCCTTTGCCTTTCAATTTACCTTGTCTTTGAATTTAAGGTGAGTCTCTTATAAACAGCGTATACTTGGGTCATGGTTTTTAATCCATTCTGCCAATCTCTGCCTTTTTATTGGAGGGTTTAATCCATTTACATTTTTAATACAATTTTATTGATATAGATTAACATACCATACAGTCATCCAAAGTATACAATCAGTTGTTCACATATCATCACATAGTTGTGCGTTCATCACCACAATCAATTTTTTGAACATTTTCATTACTCCAAAAAATAAGAATAAAAATAAAAATAAAAGTGAAAAAGAGCACCCAAAACATCTCATACTCTCCCCCCCCATTATTCATTTACTTTTTGTCCTTCTTTTCTCTACTCATTTGTCCATACGCTGGATAAAGGGAGTGTGAGCATGAAGTTTTCAAAATCACACTGTCACATTGTATAAGCTTTATAGTTATATGATCATCTTCAAGAATCAAGGATACTGGATTGCAATTCAACAGTTTCAGGTATTTCCTTCTAGCTATTCTAGTACACTAAAAACTAAAAAGGGATATCTATGTAATGGATAAGAATAATCTCATGAATAATGTGTTGACTCCATTTGAGATCTCTCAGCCACTGAAACTTTATTTTGTTAAATTTCTCTTCTCCCTTTTGGTCAGGAAGGCTTTCTCATTCCCACAATGCCAGGCCCAGGTTCATCCCTGGGAGTCATGTCCCACATTGCCAGGGAGATTTACACCCCTTGGAGTCATGTCCCAAGTAGCGGAGAAGGCAGTGAGTTTACCAACCATGTAGGCTTAGAGAGAGAGACAGGCCACATCTGAACAACAAGAGGTTCTCTGGGGGTGACTCTTAGGGACCATTAAAAGTAGGCTTAGGGAAACTAAGATGACAGCTAGGTGAGAGGGCAAAAAAACACCTCTGTGAAAAACACTAGATAAAAACCAGAAAGTGACCCAGAATACCGGTTACAGCGATGCACCAGCTGTACGAGGTCTGCTAGTATCACAGGGGCTGTATACTTGGTGAAACCAGGAGTCTGCATTCTGAAACGAGTGAGTAAGCTGGCTGGAAGACCTGCAGCTGTGTGGCAGTGTGGGGAAGCCAGGGCTTGGTGTTTGGAGACCGACCGACTGGCTCTTTTGAAAAAAAAAAAAGGGAAAAACCCAGTAGCGGCCGCAGTTGTGGGAGTGGGAACCCCGCAGTAAAACACAGCAAGAGGGGCTGGGCCGGCCTCTCGGTGTCTGGCCTGGAGGATAGTCCGCTGCAGATACCCTCAGGCCAGGGGAACGGAGGGGAGAGCCGGAAGCTGAAAGAAACCCCACGGCTCGCAGCTGGCTCCCCGGAGAGCTGGATAAACTCCTGCCTGGGGCCATGCTCACAGCCCAGAGCCCCACCAGTTGTCCCAGAGCTGGGAAGGAGGAACTATGCGAGGAAGGGAGGGTTGAGATGCCCGTGCAGCCATCTTTGCATCAGGCTGGGAGTGCCCCTGCACGGCCCAGCAGCCCGGGGCATCCGTTGAGGGACGGTACACACTGGTGACATAGTATGGCATTCCCTTGGCAGAGGCCCTGGAGGATCGCGGCTGGGAGGGGGGACCCACTTGGAGAACCCAGGAACACTACGCCAAGTCCAGTGGTTTGTGGGACAGTGAGAGAGAGGGTCTGGGGCTGAAATGAAATGAAGGCTTAGACTCTTGAGGCAGCCTTGAATCTCCGGGAACCTGGGGGATTTGAATATTAAAGCTGCCCTTCCTCCCTGGCCATCCATACACACACCCCACATTCAGGGAAGATGGCTCCAGAAACACACCCAAACTGAGTTCTCCAACAGAACCCAACAAGAATCATTTCCCCACACACCGCGGAACAAGGTGGAGAACTGACTTGAGGGGTATAAGTGACTTCACAGACGCCATCTGCTGGTAGTTAAAGAAATTGTACATCACCAAACTGGGATCTTTTTTTTTTTTTACAACTTGGAAGAACCCTATCAAGCAAAGCAAATGCCAAGAGGCCAAAAACAACAGAAAATCTTAATGCATGTGATAAAACCAGACAATATGGAGAATCCAACTCCAAACACACAAATCAAGATATCAGAAGAGACTCAGTACTTGGCAGAATTAATCAAAGAACTACAACCGAGGAATGAAAACATGGCAAAGGATTTAAAGGACATCAAGAAGACCATGGCCCAGGATATAAGTGACATAAAGAAGACCCTAGAAGAGCATAAAGAAGACATTGCAAGAGTAAATAAAAAAATAGAAGATCTTATGGAAATAAAAGAAACTGTTGGCCAAATTAAAAAGACTCTGGATATTCACAATACAAGATTAGAGGAAGCTGAACAACGTCTCAGTGTCCTAGAAGTCCACAGAACAGAAAATGAAAGAACAAAAGAAAGAATGGAGAAAAAAAATCAAAGAAATCGAAATGGATCTCAGGGATACGATAGATAAAATAAAATGTCCAAACTTAAGACTCATTAGTGTCCCAGAAGGGGAAGAGAAGGGTAAAGGTCTAGAAAGAGTATTCAAAGAAATTGTTGGGGAAAACTTCCCAAACCTTCTACACAATATAAATACACAAAGCATAAATGCCCAGCGAACTCCAAATAGAATAAATCCAAATAAACCCACTCCAAGACATATTCTGATCGGGCTCTCAAATACTGAAGAGAAGGAGCAAGTTCTGAAAGCAGCAAGAGAAAAGCAATTCACCACATACAAAGGAATCAACATAAGACTAAGTTGTGGCTACTCAGCGGCCACCATGGAGGCGAGAAGGCAGTGGCATGACATATTTAAAACTCTGAGAGAGAAAAATTTCCAACCAAGAATACTTTATCCAGCAAAACTCTCCTTCAAATTTGAGGGAGAGCTTAAATTTTTCACAGACAAATAAATGCTGAGAGACTTTGCCCATAAAAGACCTGCCCTACTTCAGATTCTAAAGGGAGCCCTACCGACAGAGAAACAAAGAAAGGAGAAAGAGATACAGAGAATTTTAACAGACATATATAGTACCTTACATCCCAAATCACCAGAACACTCATTTTTCTCTAGTGATCATGGATCTTTCTCCTGAAGGGCCCATAAGCTGGGACATAAAACAAGCCTCAATAAATTAAAAAAAAAAAAATTGAATATACCCAAAGCACATTCTCCAACCACAATGGAATACAAATAGAAGTCAATAATTTTTGAACTGTTACTCCACTATTTACTTCCTAGATGATATAAAATACACAGACTCTAATGACAAATCAGTGGTTTTGAACTCAATGTAAAATATGTAATTTTAGACAACTATGTAAAGGTGGGGGAATGGAGGAGCACAGGAACATAGTTTATATGTCCTACTGAAATGAAGGTGGTATCAAAGGAAAACAAGATTGTTATGGATTTAAGAGGTTAATTTTAAGCCCCACAGTAAATACAAAGAAATTATCAGAGAATATAACCACAGAGATGAAAAGTAGAGTATGGGTTAAGAGAAATGGGGGAAGGGGCAATGGGGAGTTAAGAAATGAGTGTAGGGTGGCTGTTTGAGGTGAAGTGAAATTTCTAGTAATGGATGGTGGGAAAGAGCATTACAACATTCTAAATGTGATTAATCCCACTAATGGAAGGCTAGGGAGGGGGTGCAATGGGAAGATTTAGGCTGTATATATATTTCCACAATTGAAAAAAAAAAAGAGTCTAAATAGATGACAATTGAATGCCAAGGATGAACCTGGATGGGATTGGAGGATGGAGGACAGGAGGCTCAAAGGGACACAGTTGAGACATAAGGAAAAGGAAATATAGAATGTAAGCTTTGTATCATTGTTGAATCTCTTGTACTTCTTAGCTGCGCTTAATGGGATTGCATAAAAGAATATTCTTATTCATGGAAAGTGTATATGTGAATTATAGTGTTTGTTCAAGGATGTGTGCAGCTAGCTCTCATATGTTCAGAAGACTGAGCAATAGATGATGGATGATAGATAGGGAGGGAGGGAAAGAAATAGCGATGTGCCAGCATGTTAAAGTTGGTGGATTGGGCTATTGGGGGAGGGGGGTCAGGGTATGATGGAATTCTGTGTATGGGGTTAGTATTGTTTTTGCAACTATTCCTATAACTTTGAATTTATTTCAAAAAAAAAAAAAAAAAAGAGAATAGGGACTTTCAGGTTGAGGCTATTAAAAAAAAAAAAAAAAAGTAGGCTTAGCCTCTCCTTTGTAGTAACAAGCTTCATAAGGGCAAGCCCTAAGATTGAGGACTTGGCCTACTACAATGGTAGTCCCCAGTGCTTGTGAGAATATCAGAAATTCCCTAGTTGGGGATGTTTAGTGTTTCCACATTTTCCCCCAGGCCCTCAAGGGGGATTTGCAAATACAGTTTTATTCTCTGCCCAAATTACTCTGAGGTGTATCAGGGTTTCACACTAACCTGCACAACCAGATCTCACCCCCTATTCAAGGTTCAGTGTAATTACGGTATTCAAATAAACTGACCATACAAGTTAAACTATATAGCATGCTATAGAAAGCATAGATTTTGTACCAAATAAACATCTCTTCCTTTGGTCTCACACAGAAGTTGAGGTTTTAAAACACAGTCAATGTAGTGAATCTCCCTGGCAACATGGAATATGACTCCCGGAGAGGAATGTAGACCCGGCATCGTGGGACGGAGAACATCTTCTTGACCAAAAGGGGGATGTGAAAGGAAATGAAATAAGCTTCAGTGGCAGAGAGATTCCAAAAGGAGCCAAGAGGTCACTCTGGTGGGCACTCTTATGTACAATATAGACAACGCTTTTTAGGTTCTAAAGAATTGGGGTAGCTGGTGGTGGATACCTGAAACTATCAAACTACAACCCAGAACCCATGAATCTTGAAGACAATTGTATAAAAATGTGGCTTATGAGGGGGGACGGTGGGATTGGGGGGCCATGGGGATCACACTCCCCTTTGTCTAGTTTGTAGATGGATGAGTGGAAAGGTGGGGGAAGGAAACAAACAAACAGACAAGGGCGCCCAGTGTTCTTTTTTACTTTAGTTGCTCTTTTTCACTTTAATTATTATTCTGGTTATTTTTGTGTGTGTGGTAATGAGGGTGTCGGGGATTGATTTAGGTGATGAATGTATAACTATGTAATGGTACTGTGAACAATTGAATGTACAATTTGTTTTGTATGACTGCGTGGTATGTGAATATATCTCAATAAAATGAATATTAAAAAAAGTGATTACAAAAAAAAACACAGTCAGTATCACCCTTTCCCTTTAGTTTGGTTTATTTTAGTTTTAATCAAGTCCATTTTGTTCATATCTGTAATTTGAGTTTGATCTCTTTTTTCAGCTCTTTTTTTTAACATTTGCTGTATAAGGTAATGCTGACATTCATAGTTGACAAGCTTTGGCTCTGACTCTTAGGTGTCACACAGATACCCGAAGTTCCAGGGACCAACCAGTTTATATACAAGAGCTTGGCCTCTCAGAATTTAGAAATAGCCATTACAACTTGAGAATAGATGTAACTGCTATAAGAGCTTACAATCTAGGAACCTTTACCAGAAGCCTTCCCCTGATAACTGATAACCTTTGCTCTCAGACTCAATTCTCAGAGTTTGCCCATTATA
Organism: Choloepus didactylus; assembly: GCF_015220235.1. NCBI lineage: Eukaryota > Metazoa > Chordata > Mammalia > Pilosa > Megalonychidae > Choloepus > Choloepus didactylus. The sequence goes on along the minus strand of NC_051308.1, from coordinate 57,639,479 downwards.
GTTAATCCATATTAGTGAGGTGCTGTAATGTTTGTCTTTGATTCTGGCTTATTTCACTCACATACTGTCCTTAAGGTCCATTCACCTAGGTGCAGCTGTTCCGTATCCTATTGTATGTATACACCACAGTTCCCCATTCTATCAGTCAGTGTACCCTTAGGCCACTTCCACCCATTGCATATCATGAATATGGCTGCCAAAAACACCAGTGTGCAATGTCCACTCATGTCCTTGCTCTCAGTTCTTTCAAGTATATACCCAAAATGGGGTTGCAGGACCATATGGCAACCCCGTAGTTAACTTCCTGTGGAACCACCACACTGCCCTCCAGCTGGGCTGCACCATTCTACTTCCCTACCAACAGGAAATAGGCACGTCTCTCTCTCCACATTTTCTCCAGCACTTGTATCCCTCTGTTTATTTTTTGACAGTTTTATTCGCAGACCATACAATCCATTCTAAGTAAACAATTAATAATTCCCAGTATAATCACATAATTATGCATTCACCACCACAATCTATATGAGAACATTTCCATCTTTTCCCCCAAAGAAAGAGGAAAAGGAGAAAAAAACGAAGAATAAAATAGAAGAGATAGAAGAAAAATAAAAATAAAATACAATGAAAAGCTCAGACAACATCACCACCACCAAGAATCCCAGATCACTTCCTTATATCCCCCTCTTATAGACATTTAGCTTTGGTATATTGCCATTGTTACAATTAATGTAAGCATCTTACAATGTTACTGTTAACTATAGACTCTAGTTTGCATCGATTGTATTTTTTCCCCTATAGCATCCAATTTTAAACACCTTGCGATGCTGACATTCATTTGTCCTCCCTCTCTTAAATTTGTACATTTCTTATATTTGTACATTTAATCACCATCATTGACCACTCTAGGTTTCACTAAGTTATACAATCACAGTCTTTATTTTCTATCTTTCAGCCTGATGCCTTTTTTTTTTTTAACATTTTTTTTATTGTGAAATATAACATATACAGGAAAGTGATAACTTTCATAGTACAGTTTAAGAAACAGTTATGGAGCAGATTTCAAAGTATGGTGTGGGTTATAGTTCCACAATTTGTTCTTTTCTCCTAGCTGTTCGAATACACTAGAAGCTAAAAAGAAATATCTATATAATGATTCAGTAGTCATAATCCATTGGTAAATCCTATCTTGTCTGTTGCTACTCTTCCCTCTCATTTGTTCACTGTCTCAATTTTCAGGGAATCTAGGCAATGACCACTCTAACTTGCTCATATTGAAGAGGGGTACCGACATTATAGGGAAGGGAGATGCAGCTGCCTTCACAACTTTGATGAACATTTGGGTTGTTTCACCTTTTGATCAAATTAAATATAGATGCTGTTCTAATTTGCTAATGCCGCCAGAATGCAAAATACCAGAGATGGATTGGCTTTCATAAAAGGGGGGTTATTTGGTTACACAGTTACAGTCTTAAGGCCATAAATTGTCCAAGATAACACATCAGCAATCGGGTACCTTCACTGGAGGATGGCCAATGGTGTCTAGAAAACTTCTGCTAGCTGGGAAGGCACATGGCTGGCATCTGCTTTCTCCTAGGTTGCATTTCAAAATAGCTTTCTCCCAGGATGTTCTTCTCTAGGCTGCGGTTCCTCAAAAGTGTCACTCTTAGTTGCGCTTGGAGTGTTTGTCTTCTCTTAGCTTCTCTGGAGCAAAAGTCTGCTTTCAATGGCTGTCTTCAAACTGTCTCTCATCTGCAGCTACTCTCTCATTCTCTGTGCATTCTTCAAAGTGTCCCTCTTGGCTGTAGCAAGCTTGCTCCTTCTGTCTGAGCTTATATAGTGCTCCAGTGAACTAATTCAGACCCACCCTGAATGGGTGAGGTCACACCTCCATGGAAACTATCCAACCAAAGGTCTTGTCCACAGTTGATTGAATCACATCTCCATGGAAACACCCAAAGGATTCCAAAATCGAATCAATACTAATATGTCTGCCCACACAAGATTGCATCAGAGATAATGGCATTTTGGGGGACATAATATATCAAACTGGCACAGGTGGTATGAAAATGGGTATGTCTTTGTGTGGACATATGCTTTCATTTTTCTTGGATGAACATTAAAGAGTGGAATGGCTAGTATACCATTCAGGGTTCTCCAGACACACACACACACACACACACACACACACACACATGCAAGCAAAGAGATTTATTTTAAGGAATGATGAGAATGGAGTATATTTCCCTGCATTTACAGACTTAGTCAACCCTGCTCTTCCTAACTACTTCTATTGTTGCTTCTGGAGAAATTACATGGGTTTATAGCCCAAGCTCTCAGCTCCATGATGCAGCTCTGATCCAACTTTGAGACCCACAAGTATGCCTTTTAAGGGCAGGCTGAAAAGGTGGAGTTTTTCTTGATCCTCTTAATGGGAATTTGAAAGGATAGGTCATCCTAAATTTCCAGTAACCCAGGAAGAACATGACACCAATCCTTGTTGCCCTTCATGAAGCCACATACCAAGATGCCTGAACTGCTCCACTGTTTCTTGCTTCTATCATAGAAGGAGTACTGCTGTTGTTGTTTTTTTTTTTAAGGTACAATTTCAAGAAAAGCTTTCAGGGACATTGCCCTAAGGGCCAGACCAGTTTATTGAACTGGGGAGCCTCATGGAGCTGGCAGATTATTTGTCAGATGTTGGGCACTGCTGGCTACATCTCCTCTCTTGCTTGGCTCAGCCCAGGGCAGGGGTCCATATATAATAGGGAATTGATTAAGACAAGGGGTGGGGTCAAGGTAAGAAACCAGTGCCATGGCTGGATCAATCTGTGATGAATAAGACACCTGGTGGGGGCGGAGGTCAGCCAGGTCTGGAACATGCCTGGCCGCTGAGGACCCTCAGGAAGTGCTCAGGGGCAGGCTTGGGGCCAGCTTGTGGTTCTTCTACTGACACTAGTAGCCCAGCTGATTATATTGCTGAAAGTTAATCTCGCTAGCTTTACTTCCTTCTCTGTGTTTCTTCTGATTCAACCAAGGTCTAGAAATGGAATAAAGTTCAATAATAGATGTCCTCTTTTCCTTGAGGGATCAGTTTGTGTCTCTGAAGAATACCCATAGAGTATTCCTGATATTGGGTGATTGCCAGTTCATTAGACAACTACCACACTCAGGAATTGTCCCTTCTGGAATGATAAAATCAAATGCAAGCCCTTTGAAAACCAGGACGTCCAACCTTGCAAAGTCCAGAGTTGCAGGGATGAGAAGTACAAATCCCCAGTTTACCATTGGGCGTGATAACAAATGGAGCCAGTCCTGCTTCCGCTCTTGGGTTCCTAGACCCATATATTCTTCCTTTTTGATCTACGAAGAGATATCTCGTTTAATGCATATATTGTATCCTAAAGGATGGTATCCAGTTCTTTCATCTGTACCTTTAGAAAGCCGTTACAGTGTTCTGTGAAGTCAGCTGCTCCTGGATGGTATGTTCTGTGCTATGAGAAGTGGATCCTGTGGTCAAGAGCTCGCTTTTACAACTCCTTTGCTGTGAAGTGGATCCCTTGGTTAGAGGCTATATTGTATGGGATTTCATACCTGAGGATCAGGCATTTCATAAGCTCCTGGATAGCTGATTGAGACTCTACCGGCAAGAAAAGACAACCTATACTCAGAATAGGTATCTATTCCCATGTGAATGAACCACTGGCTCTTCCAGGATATAAGGGGCCCAAATGAGGTCAACTTGCCACCATGTGTCTGGATGGCCTTCTCAAGGAATGGAGCCATACTGGGGACCTAACATTGGTCCCTATTGCTGACAGGTTGGATGTTCAGAGGCAGCAGTATTTGGTCAGTCTTGGTAAGTGGGAGTCCATGCTGTTGGACCCATAGGTAGCTCCATCTTTGCCACCATGGCCATTTCATTCATATGTCCATTGTGCTACTTCCAGGCTGGCTATATTAACTGGCTGAGTCATTTGTCTTCTTGGTTATTCAGAACCTCCTCCATGGGGATGCCTTCTGGTGGGCATTAACATGTGATACAAAAATCTTCACACTTTGTGCCCGCTCTCATATTTCTACCAACATTTCTCCATCCCAGTCCTTCTTATCTCTAGTCTTCAAGTTCTTTTCATTCCAGACCCCTGACCAGGTGGCCGAGACATTGTCCATTGGCCAGAATCTGTGAATTACCAGGTAGACTTCTCACAGCTCTGCCCTTTGGGATGATTTTCCTTCTCTGCTGTCTTTCAAGGTTACCCCTGAAGGTGGCTATCATGTAGTCACCTTCCATTTTCATCTTATACACACACATTAAGCAGATGCAACCATAAACTAAGTTTGGGCCTTTTGTCTATCTTTCAGCTGGTCATATGGGACTCTCCATATGGCCATAGGTGCAAGCTGGCAGAGGGGTTTGGGACAACTGTGCTAAATGACATGGGAGTGTGGTCTAGCTGCTACTGCAGCTTCCTCATGCTGCCTGGCCCTGTTTGGGCTTGATGCCAGATATACCACCTTCATCTTTTGATGAACTGCCGCTGGGCCTATCTGACTTTATGACTTGGCAGGTCTGACAGAACTCAGCTCATATTGGGAAGTTTTGGACAAATGGTCACTAGGTGCTCTATGGTCAAGCGTTTTGGATCTACTAGGGACCAGGAGCTGTTTCTCAAAAGGCATATAATCCTCTGTTGCAGATGGCATGGCTTTACCTCCAGAATCCCAGGCCCTGCGTTGTGATTTTCCTGCTGGAACTTGCAATAAACTACACTGCATCTATTCTTATCACTCCAGCTTCCCTCACCACAGGATCTGCTGAATTGTATGGTCAGGTGGCAGAGCCTTGTAGCCCAGAACTGAAGTAGAACCTTTCTTGCTCCAAGACCCCAAACTTCCAGCTTTGAGTATCACCCAGTAATCAAAGTGGAATGGTATTCCTAGGTATGGAAGGTGTTGCCTTCAGAACCCAAAGAGGTCCACAGGCACTGGATTTCCTCTTTTGTGGAAGAGGATGCAAAGTACAGCAATTTGTCTTTTACTTTGGAGGGAATATCCTGGCACTCCCTTGACCACTGGACTCCTAAAACTTCAGTCAAGTGGCAAGTTCCTGAATCTTTGTAGGATTTATCTTCCTCCTTTTAACAAGGCCTCCAGCATGCTAGCCACTTCTTCCTTGTCCTGACTAGTCAGTATGATATCATCAATGTAATGGATGAATATGATGTTTCTATGGGATATCCAGGCTGTCCACTTCTCTCTGGACTATATTATAACAGAGTGCAGGAGAGTTAACATAGTCCTGAGGCAAAAATTTAAATAAGTAGTGTCCGTCTCACATGAATGCAAATTGTTTCTAATCCTCTTTTCTAATCAGAATGAAAAATAATGCATTCACCAATCAATGGCTTCATAACAATATTATCCAAGGGCTTATTAATCTGCTTTAGCAATGATACCATGACTGGCACACAACTGTAATCAGGGCTACTAATTGGAGAGCTTATGGTATATTATAGTCATTTTTCAGGATGTATCTGGTTTCTGCAGGGGCCAGGCTAGTGAATGAACAGAGATAGAATAGGGAACACCACCCGCTGTATCAGTTAGGTCTCTAATGGCAGCAATCTCTCCTCCTCCATCTACCCCTCACATCCACCCCCCAGAGATATATTACTGTTTTTTATTTCCTATCTTGTCCAGGAGTGGGGGCAATTTCAGAGGTTTACACTTGGCTTTCCCCATTATGATAGCTCTTACTCCCTAGGTCAAGGGCCCACTGTGGGGTTACTACAACTGCCAAATATATCAATTCCAATAATTCACTCAGGGATCTGTGGACCCACGTAAGCAAGACTTTGGTAAGGATTCCCTTTATAACCCAGCCTTCTTAAGCTCCCACTCTAATAGGGGCTGTGATCATGCTTTGCATCTCTGGATATCAGCATCAGCTCAGAATTTCTGTCCAATAATCATCAAAATGTCTGAGTATTTCCCTTTCCCCAGTTTTACAGTCACTCAAGTAAATGACTATAGGTCCTTCTCAGGGAGGACTGGGGAAATCATTGCAGTATATACTTGTTACAAAGTTGCAGGGTCCTTCATTCAGTAGGTCTGGATCTGAAAATTGGCTCAGGTCAAGGAACTGAGCAGGAATGTGACTCTTAATTGGACTGACAGTGCTCAGCCTCCTGTTTCTCCATTTTTGCCTTCTCTTGGTTGTAGATGTGAAGTAGCAGTCTTATTGGATGCCTGTCCATTTTGCCTATGGGGATGCTGTGCTCTACTAAAAATTTCCACAACTCCTTGAGGGTCATAAGCATCCTAAATACTTACCTCACTATCCATTTTCTCAGTCCACTCTTAGTACCACTTTCATTAGTTCACATCTGCCAAGAAGCTGACACAAAAACAGGATTAGACATACAAGAGCTTTATTAGTGGGAGGAACAAGAGAAAGTGGTAGACCTTGATGAAAGTCTGGAAACTCTAGAAGGTGATAGAGAAGGAAGGATTGAGTGGGACCTGTCTAGGACTGCAGTGTGGTTCTAGGAAAGTTTTCAAGCTAAAGTCACCTGTTGCAGGAGTTCTCCATCTTGAAAGAATGGGCCTGGCTAAGTACCCCTGTTGCAGTCAGCCATTGGCTAGGAGCAGTCTGTGGGAAGTTTGGCCTTGGCACCAGCACTGTGGTGGATCCAGAGGGGCATCGGTGGAGTTGTCAGTCAACCATGCTGCCCGCAGAAGGAGATCTGAACAGTGCATTTTCATGGCTGCCATATGCATTTTCCTTATTTCTCAACATTTGATGTTCCTAAAGCTTCTACCTCCCACCTTGGTCTGGTTCCCTCCCTGTCCCCCTGGTTTCCACCCTATTTCCAAAGTCTCCAGCTCATTTGGGCATTCTTCCACGCTATTGATTTGAGTTCTTCCCAAGTATTCCGCTTAAATTATTCCTTTCCTTTGTCTCTCCCCTGGCTTCATAAGTTATAGTTCTTTTTGCTGGTGAAAAACCTCTCTACCCACTGCACATTAGTTGAGCTGAGAATTCAGTGATCACATTTTTCTGGGACTAAACATCTCATAGCCAAACTCAGCTAAAGACAATAGTAAAATATCTAAAGTTTTTCTCATCAAAAATATCCAAGGTACTTTATAATCTCAGAGATAAGACTATGCTGGAGACAGGAGCTACCAGAAATAAAAGAAAATATTTTTAATAAATTTAATGCTACTTATAAAAGAATCCTCTGGTATATTGGGTGGTGTTGTAGAAGAGGACTCAGCCTAACCATAAAAGTTACTTGTAGTGGGTTGAATAGTGCACCCTCATTCATATGTACTTGGAACCTCAAATTGTGACCTTATTTGGAAACAGTCTTTGCAGATGTATTTAGTTAAGAAGTCTGAGATGAAATCATCTGGTATCCTTATAAACAGAGGAGAGGACAGAGAGACACACAGAGAGAAGAGCAAGTGAAGATGGAGAGATTGGAGTTATGCTGCCATAATGCTGGGAATGCTTGGGTGACCAGAAACTGGAAGAGGCGAGGAAGGATTGTCCCTTAGAGCCTTCAGAGGAAGCAAGGCCCTGCTGACACATTGATTTCAGACTTCTGCCTCCAGAGGAAGAATAAATTTCTGTTATCCTAAACCACCAAGTGTTTTGGTAATTTGTTATGGCAGCCCTAGGAAGCTAATACAGTATTCAATAAATGTTTATGAAATGAGTGAATGCCTTATAATGGAAAAATGAGAATACAGTCATGTTTCTGGCCAACCTAGTTTTTCTTGTCATACAGAAAGTTCAGCCTTTAATGAATTCATTTCTTGGCTGGTGAAAGGATCCTCTCATACATTGCTACAGTCTTGGGATATAAGCCATCAGTCGGTCCTACTCACATGTTTCAGTTGTTTCTAGAAGTCCGATATTCTTGCCCCAAGGAAAGAATTTTGGAAGGTAGACCCTTACGGAAAGAAAATCAGGGAAGAGTTTACCAATCCCCTGCCTCTGTGGCTCTCTGGGACCAGGAGGTATTACTTCCACCCTGCCTTTCAGCATGCTGTATCTTCTGTATTAAAAACCCTGAAAAGACGCAGCAATGAGATGTCTCTGCTAATTTAAAGACTTTAATGTTCTGTCACCTCTCTAGACTCTCACCTCCAACCTGACTCCTTCAAGAAGCCCCAAAGTAGTCCCCATATCTCACTTAAACTTCACTTAATCCAGACGTTGATGTGCCTGATTGCTATCCCAGAGGGATGAGTGGCTGTCACAAGCAATCTCACACATTTTACCTTCTTTCCAGACTTTTCAGAGAATACTTGCTTATTCAGGCTGCCATTTACCAGTAGCCCCAGCAGAGTATAGTTATCACAGTCATTACTCCCATAAGTAGACTCATAGCCCAGTTCTACTTGCCCCTCTTTCAACTGATTCTCCTCTTTTAAGTCAGAGCCCGTCAGTACTTGAACTCGGAACACTTTGGCTGGTATGTCCAAAACCACAGTCAGATGGTTGCCAGCCTCAGCCCCCTTTGTGTAAAAGAAATTTTTATCCAGGCTATAGGCATTCATGGGAACAGAGTCACTGGTAACCTGCAGGTTAGTGTAGATGGAGGCAGCAGGGTTGCTGGGAGAGCCAGTATCATTTTCCTCAAGCTCCTTATCTTTGAGGCTATTTAATTTTCCTTCAAAGGAAGAGTAATCGTCCATATGATGGAAGAGGGAGGGGAAGAATTGGATCGATTTCTTTTGCAAGAGGTCAAGAAAATGGGAGAGGAGATAGTCACAGGGCATTTCTTGGTAAAAGAGGAGAAGGAAATGAACAAAGCGGGGGAGGTCCCTGGTACGAAAGAGTTTTCCAGTGAAGTTCAGCTGAGAGAACTCCAGAATCACCCAAGGTTTGTCTTCCCAGGCAGACAGTATGGTAGCAATCTGGGTGACAAATCCAGGAGCACATTTCACATCATCTTCGATCATTAAGAAATAGTCAGAGTGGTTGGTAGCAAAGTTCATGAGGAAAGCATAATCCATGTTCTGCTTGGAGTGGAAGGCTACATCGGCAGGGGTGTCGTTTAATTTCTTCTTAAGGTTCTTCAAGGAAAGATAGCTTTTAAGAGGGGTATTGATCACTACTAGTTGTCTGGCCTTGATATATGGTTCAAAAAGGCTCGAGATGCTGGAGATCATTTGATTAAGCCACTTGGGGTCAGGATCTGCCAGGTGTACCAGAACAATGAAGTGTTTCTGCTCTGATGGAGAGGAAGCAAAGAAGAGGAACTTCAAGGTGTCCAAGAGGTAGCTCCCTTGGGGATGCTGCACCGAGGAAATCCCTATGGTCAGCAGTTCTAGGAAGGAGAAGAAAAGGGGACCTTTATCAATTTAGGGCTATGAGAAAAGTAAGCTATGGGTTATGATATTCTTCTAGGTTTTCCCATAAGCCATCGCCATATGTGCCTACGATTACATTTTCTCTCCCCAGGACTGAGTATGGACTAGATTAGGTGTTAGCATCTCGTCACAAGTTTTTTTTTTTTCCTTTTTTTTTTTTAAACATTACCTTTGAAAAACTGTTGTGGGAAGATTGGATAAAGATGACAAGCTAAACATTTATATCTGTGCCTGCCTCCTTCCTAAAATACCACTAAAAACCCAGAAAGTTTGCCATAAAAGAACAACAATATTTGAAGAAATCCTAGAAGGTAGGGAGAAGATGGGACAGGAATGGTGGAGAAATCTAAATGAAGAAATTCATAGCCCAAAGGACACGCAAGAGAAAGCAACTGCATGAGTGCATCTTTTGATCAAAAACCTCGGAGAAATTATAAGTTCAGAGACATTAAATACAAATAAGAGGAGTGGGTGCTGATGTGGTCATCTAGATAATTAATTATAGAACTGTTTCAAAACCTCTGGGCCAGTGACCACCAAGGGGCTGGTGGTGGCAATATCCATTTCCAGTCTAAAGTCCTTAGGACTTCTGTGTAAATGAAGGGACTGTCTGTCAGAGGAAAGTTCATGGTTTGAGATCTGGGGTTGGAGAGAACATCAGAACTAAAGCCAAGAACTCTAGGCAACAGAGAGGGAAAAGGAAATACATCTTACCATGACCTTTTCCTCTTGGATAAAGCTCTGTGTATAGCTTTCTGAAGTAGAAGTTCAGAAATATATAGGCTGCCAGAATTTGTCTACGGCAGATAAATGGGGAAGTACCCCTGAAGATTTAAGCCTCTGCTATTAGAGATAGGAGGATTCATTACCCAAAAGACCTATTATCCACATCCCTTACTGGCTTCATGTTCCACTCCTCTCCTACAATCTAATGAGGCAGGATTCCATAACCACAGCCCATTTTGACAGAGAGGCAAATAGGGATGGTCATTTAGAGTGAAGAATTACATTGTTGATTCAAAATCCTCAAATACAAATCTGAAATAAGAATCACCAAACATTTGAGGAATACCAACATAATGGAAGAGAAACAACTCAATCAGAAAGAGAATTAATTCCAGAAACAGAGTTAACAGAGGAAACAGTAAATTGAGGAATCTTTCAAATAAGTTAAATCAGTCCTTAGAGAGATTGGAGAGGAAATCACATCCTTTGGAAAAAGAACAAGTTGATACAATTCAGAAAGAATTTGTAGAAAAAATGGATATGGATACTTGATCAAGTTCAAATTAGATACTTTGGCAAGAATACTTCATGGGTTGGTGGTGTGTTCTTCCCTCAGAAGGCACATAATAGCAGAGTGTTTATTATGTTTTTATTGTATTAGCAGCTTTTGTTGCTCAATGCCTGGATCCATTAGTTCATTAGGGGTAGCAAAAAGGTGATATCTAAGTCAATTATTCCTTCTTTAGTTATTATCCGGAATGCTCCTATAAAGAGAAAATTCCCCCCATCTACTCTTTGGTTACCAAGTGGTATGATTTATATAGGAAAGTAGGATAGAAGTTTGATTCTTTCCCTTTATTTTCCAGTTTTCAAGATAATGGGTTGGCTTCCTAGCATCTTTCAATGGTGAATAAGTTTGCCAGTTTTATTTTTGTGTTATTATGAACTTATGGATTTTATATGTTTCAAACCATTGGAATTTTATTTTACTGTTGCTTAATTTGTCCCGTCTTTGGCAAATAGTAGGGACTGATTCCTTTTGATACAACTTTAGTCAATTTTGAAGGCTTCCTTGCTATCTGGTATGACATCTCCTGTCTTAGACCTGGAATCAGTCATTTTTACAAGGAGTTCTGGATCATTTTAGTGGAAAATGGTATTTAAAGTTCGCAGTCTGGGCACTAGGGGTGCTCACTGATATATGAGTTGGTCATTCTAGGCCTTAGTGGACAGAACTAAAAGCATTTTTAAAAAGATGAAACATATTTACCAATTCAAAATATATTGAAATTTAAAGAAAAAGGTAGTTTTTTTTTTCATTGACAGTTCTTTGTGTTAAGGCCAACAAACTTAAGCATTCCTTAAATTCATCTTATTTTATTAATAAATAGATAAGCCATGTCCTTTGAATTCTTAAAGTATTGGGGTCAGAAAAAGCTTATTCTGCATCAAAGTTTCTTTTTTCTTATCAAAGACCATCACAACCTATAGGGATAAAATAGGTGTCATAATAGAACTTCAGGAGAGTACACAGTGCCAAAGTGAAGTTGGTTCAGCAAGGAAGACCACAAAGTCCTGGTTGAACTGACAGAGAAAAGACTACCTGTTTTTCAGCCACTGACTTCAGTAATAGATTCCAGCAGGTTACCAGTGACAGAGGAAAAGGGCCACCATTGCTGAAGAGTTCACTGTGGACCACAGATAGATCCAGGTTCGAGCTATAATTTTGGGCATACTTAGCAAACAGATGGTGATTACGGCTGTGAGACAGAGTGCAGTCACTGAGACAGTGAATCTGGACAAAGCCTGAGCTCTTGGTATGTTAACATTTAGAGGTTGGGGAGAGAAGATAAAGAAGCAAAGGAAACTGAGGATCTATCAGTGAGGTTGGAGGAAAACCAGAAATCCTGGAAGCAATTGATGAAAATGTTGAAAGAAAAGATTGATCTACTTACTGTGTCAAAAACTGTGATAGGTCAAGTAAGTTGAAGACAGGAAATTGATCAGTGTTCAAGCAATGTGGAAGTCATCGTTTTTTTTTTTCTCTCTATTGTTTTTTTTTCTTCATTTTTTTATTGTGAAATATATATACAGAAAAGTGATGAATTTCAAAATACAGTTTAACAGGCAGTTATAGAGCAAATTTCAAAGTATAGTATGAGTTACAGTTCCACAATTTCAGGTATTTCCTTCTGGCTGTTATAATACATTAGAAACTAAAAAGAAATATCTATATAATGATTCAGTAGTCATAATCATTTGTTAAATCCTAACTTCTCTGTTACAACTCCTCTCTTTCATTTGATCATTTTCTCAGCCTTCAGGGATATTTGGGCAATGACCATTCTAAATTCTTCGTGTTGAAAAGGGGTGTTGACATTATGGGGTAGGGGACTGCAATTGGTTGGTGTTCTGGGAGAGACTGGTACTTCTAAGTTTCTGGACTTATCTGGCATAGGAACAATCTGGAGGTTTTAAGTTTCTGGAAAATAGACTTAATAAATACAACTTTTATGGAGTCTTAGATAGAGCCCTAGGTTTTCTTTAGGGTTTTCAGGAATACTGTTGGTTGGGGCTTGCCATACCATAATATCTGGCTGAAGCTTGCATAAGAGTAACCTCAAGAATGACCTCTTGACTCTATTTGAAATCTCTTAGCCACTGAAACCTTATTTTGTTACATTTCTTTTCCCCCTTTTGGTCAAGAAGGCATTGTCAATCCCATGATGCCAGGGCCAGGCTCATTCCTGGGAGTCATGTCCCACATTGCCAGGTGACTTATATCCCTGAAAGTCATGTCCCATGTAGAGGGGAGGGTAATGAGTTTATTTTTCAGAGTTTGGTTTAGAGAGAGAGAGGCCACATCTGAGCAACAAAAGAGGTTCTTTGGGGGAGACTCTTAGGCATGTTTATAATTAGGCTTAGCTTCACCATTACAGAAAAATAACAGATATACACAGCCACACATAAAAGAAAACCCAAAACACACCATATCCCTTATTCCCCCCAATTATGTACCTCTCATACTGGTGTGGCACTAATAAGGTATTGGTGTTAAA